>NC_056737.1:781494133-781811633 GCF_019279795.1 Protopterus annectens | reverse complement strand
ATGCTCTATAGAGACCAGTTTCAGACTCATTACACAGGAAGACCAACAAAAACGATGAAAATAACCAGCAGAGGCATCACTGCATACACGGCAAGAATAGTTGCTGTTCATTAAAGTCTACTGATTTTACAAAGTATTTTTGATAATAAAGTAACCATTACACTGTAATGATTTCAGGGCAGCTGTACTACCAGTCTAATCTCGTGCTTTCGAGAATGACTCCACAATCTTACTAAATGTGGGCATTTTGGACAGAGGACTGTAAACAAGCTACTTCCTGTAGTCACGGGTTCAATTCGTTCCACCTCCATTTGCTTACTGAGCAACTCTGTCAAAGTTACATAACCAGACAGTAGTATTACACCGTGAGTCCGCATAGCTAGTTATGCAGATAGTATGTATTCAAATGTTATGCTACATAGCTCAACTTTTTCTTTTTTTGCTGGCCGATTTAAAAAGCATTTGTACTTAATTTTCAATGTCCGCAAGTTGAGAGATATGGAATTGACAAACGACGGAGATTGTTTCTCCAATACGTGTTGTCAAGAATGGAAGAATCACTATAAGCTGCATCATCACCTTATTTGATTACGAAAAGACAAATATGACACTGAGGAAAAGTACGAGGGAATAATGGAGGCAGTTTCAGAAATCCCCCATACCATTACCGAAACCATACTATGCGTTTCCACCTTAAACCCCACCACACGCTCTTGCACTTAATAAAGTCACGCACAACAGCGGTCATGTCTCAGTCTCACTCAAAGCGAGTACATGGAGACGTTGCAGCGTTAGCGACCCGCATGCAGACCGATGATACTGCTGGAATCACCACAACCAGTCAGGGTGTAAATTCCCGCGTGCACATTTAGGTCTAATGTCACCCATTTTTGCATCAAAATCTTCTCCCTTATAATTTATATGACGAAACAGTAGTGCTAAAAGTCACTGCTATACCTTAGTAAAGTGAAACATATCGGCATTTAATAAAAAAATTGCCCCCACCAAAAAAATCCTGAATGAAAAGCGTCGAGAGCGGTCTGCTCGATTTCTGTCACAGCACACTGTGAAAACTGTCAAATTACAATAGCAATAATGGTAATTTCCATCACTGGCTGTTGCTACAGTGAATGAAACTCGCACGCCCTCCTTTGCTTAGAAACCAGCAAGTGTGTGTACACCTTACGGTATAGTAAGCAAGTACTAGTAAACCTTATGACACATTCAGTAACATCATCCCACAACATTGTGTAAAGCGCCGACTCATAATGCTGAATCCATATCATTACAATTTGAGTTATGAAAAGTGTAAACAACTGAATTATTAGTATGCTATGCTGAAAACCCAGTTTCCTCAAAGCAAAACAGATAGTATAAAACCGGCATTACAGTCGGCAAAATAGTAACAATAACGGCTTCAATCCACATGGGATCCTGGAATCTGTTACGCACGCATATATTCATATGCAAATCAAAAACAAAACTCTACTGGTAATAAGTGCCTTTGTAGACCTTTCTATCCTGCTCTGTGTCAGCATAGTCCCACCCATATCTTGGGCTCCCTTCTGTTATTATTTACCTCGTTTCTTTGGAGGAAAATAAAACACCGGCACAACAAAAAAGCACCCCAACCTGCTCACAGTTTTCGACAACATATGTGAAACAAAAGCCTACTGTTTTTATATCTTACCTTAATTGAACATCTCCGTTTTTATTTTGCATACATGCTTTAACCTTCCAAATACCAAGATTTTGAATACCCATTCAACAGCCCTTACATTGGGCAGGTGACATCATCCCCTTTAGACTGACGGACTACAATGGGGTTCCGATTGCGCATGGACTGTAAGGTAAAATGGTGGGTGTAGTGGGAGTTGTAGTTCATTTGGTGATTTGCACCTCTCATTGACTTCCTTCAAAGGATGAGTAAACTATATTTCCCAGTTAAACTTTCGCAAACCGCGCTAGAGTTTACCAATATGTATTGATCAAGCTGGAGTGCTGATGATGTCATGTTTGTGTACGTAATGATTAGTAGGTATCAGAATTAATTGAGCAGTTTCATAGTGCAGATGTAAGGAAGGCTGGGAATAATGTTGGTACATTAATTAAAATGTGTAAAGTGATAAATACTTAAACTGTGCCATACCTCACACAACTGCCCCTGATTTTTTACTCAAATTTCAGCTGTGTCCCACTTAATCCCTCCTAATACTGGTGATTTTTGGAGAAAAGGAAGTGATTTACACCTAATAAGTAATTACACTCATAAACCTTTTTATTATAAAAATGTATATTAATTCACATTCTGTATTTCTGTCAGTGTCTCAAGTTAATAGTAGTAATATTTTTAACCTGTCTTTGATTGTCCCTGATTCTGTTGAGATTTGACTTTGGTTAGCTGAGAGCTGTGTTTGCAACTGTTTACTCTTAACAAAGTTATTCTTGTAGCTGCAGTGCTGTCCAGGTATTCAAATGCATCACCTAGGTAATATGATGTTTTCTGACATGAAGAGCCATTGTTTTGTAAGTTTATCTAAATGTTGAATTTAGATTTTCTGGTTGCTACAGGCTTCGGCTAAGCACATTTGTTATTCCAATGGAAGGTCCTGTCTGCTGTCTCCTTTGAAAACAGTCTGTTTAGATGAACAAAGCCATCAGCACAATACACATGAAAAGGTAAATTTTTTTTTTTTTTTGGGGGGGGGGGGGCACTAATGTGTTGACACTTTCAGGGTTAGAAGTACCTGCATTTCATTTCTGTTTGCAAGAATTATTTTTCCTGTTATGGTAATACTTATTCATCATGCATTTAACAGGCATATAAAGTTAAAGTTTTCAGATACAAAAAATAATCTCTGTAAACCAGGCATGATGCTGCCTTTGTTGAATGCACTTTTTTTTCTGAGTATCACTCAGAAATGTGGTTTACAAAACCAAGATGCCACCCTACCTGAACTGATGTCAAAAGAATATGGATACAACCCGAATATAGCTTTTTATGGCTTTAATGGTCATTAGTTGAAAAGCATGCATATATTTCTTAAACAAAATATTATTTTAGACTCATTCAATTCCCTTCTACTTTTAGCAGTACAAGCAGTGTATAATTATTTTTGAGTCACAGGCTCTACTGACTTTACTGATTTTACTGCCTTGCCTCTCATGTGCTTTGTATTTAGGATACATATTTATTACTGTAGCTACCCAGATACTATAATTGCATGAAACACCTATGTAGGCTCTGTACTTATAATATTAGATGAAAAAAAGCAGAGCTATATATGTTCGCATGAATGCTGCCTAACCAGGAAATGGTTTTGTATTGTTTGTAATGTACGTGCTTTTGTTTCTGGCAGAATACTCATTATTACTGTGAAGCAACTTTTTAGAAGCTCATTGTATTGATGTCTCAGCATATCTGTGTATGAGTAGAAACTGTGTTCTAAATATATCTTTCTGCTGTGTTCTGAATATATCTTTCTGCTGTTTCCGTGTTCCTGTTGCTGTAAACTATATTGTGCTTGTTTCCTACTGCCTAATCTCTATACATTATGCTCACCTTGTCAAGTCAAAAAACTTTATTGTCATTCAGAACAACACAGCAGTGTAGCTGAATGAAATTACAATGTTTCATTCTCAATGCAGGAAACAGTTCATAGGTAGGTACTAGGCTATCGGCCCTAGGGCCTATACAAGCCTAGCCAAAAAGGTACCCTGGGTTTCACCACCCAAGAAAATTATTTTCCTGTACCCCTGTCGAGCAGAGCCACGGAGGTGATCACCGGGATGGATTTCCTATTTCCCATCCAATCATCAAGAGTTTTCTTGAAGAGTGCTAATGAGGAGTTTTGTTTGATATAGATAGGTAGTTTGTTCCAGAGTATGGGAAGTCCTTCCAGCATGTTCTGTTTATTGTGGTGACATGGTTTAGGTCCCTAGAGCATGTAGCTCAGAGGGATTGGGATTACAGTGTAACGGAGAGCAGAAATAAAGTGTTTTTTTTTAGTCTGGTGGTCTTACAATGCAGGCTTCTGTATCTCCTGCCAGAAGATAGGCGAGTGTATAGACCATTGGCAGGATGTGTTGGATCGCTGGAAATCTTTTTGGCCCCGTCTGTGCACTGGCATTTGTGTAGATGTAAGGGAGGTGCCAGTGATTCTTTCTGCTGAACTTACAACTCTCTTGATATCCTTCCAATCCTGATTATTACAGCTCCCATACCAGACTGCAATACTCTTGGTCAGGACACTTTCAATGATGCCCCTATAAAAGGTCTGAAGTATGGAGCTTGGTAATTTTGCCTTCCTAAGTTTCCTTAGAAAGTGCAAGCGTTGCTGAGCTTTTTTGACTGTGCTGAATACATGGACTGACCAGGATAAGTTCTCCATGAGATGAAGACCCAAGAACTTTGTACTCTTGACCCTTTCCACTCATCCCTTTCATCACTAGAGGTTTGTGTGATACTTGAGATCTTCTGAAATCAACAATCAACTCCTTTGTCTTGCTGACATTCAGTGCTAGATTGTTGCTGTCACACCAGATCAGTAGTTGATCAATCTCATTCCTGTAGGCCTCCTCCTCTCTGTCTTTGACCAGGCCTATAACAGTGGTGTCATCCATGAATTTGATGATCCTATTTATCTCGTGTGGCCATGCAGTCATGTGTCAGCAGAGTGAAAAGGAGAAGGCTTAAGACACACCCCTGTGGTACTCCTGTGTTCAGGATGATACTTCAGGAGCTGTTGTCTCCCACATGAACCTTTTGAGGACTTTCAGTAAGGAAGTTCAGAATCCAGTTGCATAAATGAGAGTCTGTGCCTAGTTGAAGTAGCTTCAATATCAGATTCTGAGGGATGACAGTGTTTAAGGCAGAACTGAAATTGATGAATAGCAGTCTTGCATAGCAGTTTTTGCCTTCTAAGTGGGTCAGTGTTTCATGGAGAACTAGTGAGATGGCATCCCCTGTACTGCAGTTTGTGCTGTATGCGAATTGCAGTGTGTCCAGTGACACAGGTGAGATTGAGGCTATATGATCTTTGACCAGCCTTTCCAGGCACTTCATTACCGTTGAGGTTAAAGCAACTGGTCGGTAGTCATTCAGAGTTTTTGGCTGTGGTTTCTTGGGTAGAGGAATGATAGTCATCTCCTTGAAGCATATTGGAACACTGGCTAGATGGAGTGAGGTGTTGAAGGTGTCAGTGAGTACTGGAGCCAGTTCTGTCGCACATTCCCTTAATACCCTGCCCATGATGTTGTCAGGTGCAGCTGCTTTCCTCGGATTGACACGTTTTAGGTTCTGGTGACATCGATTGTATTGAAGCTCAGCACCACTGCATCCTTGTCTTCAGAGATTATGCATGCTGTTGTTTTGTTGTCAGCATCAAACCTACTGAAGAATTTGTTTAGTTGGCTGAGAAACTCACTGCTATCATCACATGAAGCTGATGTAGGCTTGTAGTCAGTGATGGTTTGAATTCCTTTCCATAGTTGCCTGGTATCCTTCTGGTCCCTGAAGTGACTTTGGATTTTTCTGCCATAGGATCTTTTTGCCTCTCTGATACCTTGTTCAGTTTGGCTCCGGCCACACTTAAAGCTTCCATATGTTGGGATTTGAAAGCTGCATTTCTTACTTTCAAGAGCTCGTACACCTCACTAGTTAGCCAAGGTTTTTGATTTGCCCATATGGTAATGAGGTTGTTGTTTGTTACATCCTCCACACACTTAGAAATGTAAGCTGTGACTAACTCAGTGTATGTGTCCAAGTCAACATGATTGTTTGTCACAGCAGCCTCTCTAAACACTGACCAGTCTGTACAGTCAAAGCAGTCTTGTTCTAGTCGGTGTACTGATTTTCAGTATGGATTTATAAGCTGGAACCAGAATGATGGCTAGGTGGTTTGAGCTCCCTAGATGTGGATAAGGATTTGCTTTATATGCGCCTTTAATGTTAGTGTAGACCTTATCCAGTACATTTACCCCCTTGTGGTAAAGTTTACATGCTGGTGGTAGTGGGTTTAGGTTAGACTGATTGAAGTCTTCTGCAATTACTACTGCATGCTCTGGATTTCTGTTTTGCAGGTCACTTATAGACTGATATAAGATGGACAGAGCATCACTGATATTTGCATCAGGTGGGATGTAGACTGCTGTGATGCATATTCCATTGAACTCTCTTGGTAGGTAGAAGGGCCTGCATTTTAGTGACAGAATTTCAATGTTTTCTGAGCAGAAGGTGGTGGTCATTACACAGTTGCTGCACCAGTTGTTATTAACATATATACACACTCCCCCTCCTCTGAACTTGCCACATAATGACTGAATTCTGTCTGCTCTGAATAAAGTCATGCCCTCTACATTTACTGTGCTATCACTGATATTTTGGTTTAACCACGTTTCAGTAAACACAAATAAATTGATGTTTCTCACCTTGTTTTGTGATGAGAGTTCCAGTCTTAAGTGATCCATCTTATTTTCAAGTGAGCATACATTGGCTAGTAGTATGGAGGGCAGTGCAGGCCTGTGAGGGTTTACCTTCAATCTGACTAAAATTCATGCTCTGGTGTCTCTTTTCCTCAATCTGGTACATCTTTTTCTTTTTTTGTTCATAGGTTCATAGGTTCATACTAGGCTATCTGCCCTAGGGCATTTATAAGCCCAGCCAGAGTGTGTGTGGCTTTCACCACCCCTTAGGATGAGAATACTATATCCATTAGTTTGCTGTGCCTCTGTCCAGCAGTGACACAGAGATGATTCCCGGGGTAAACCTACGATCTCCCATCCACTCGTCAAGATTTCTCTTGAACAGAGTCAGTGAGGGGTTCTGCCTCACATGGACTGGGATTCTGTTCCATAGTGTAGGGAGTCTCTGGGTGATGAATCTGTCCCTCCAGCACGTCCTGTTTATATCCGTGTTGAGGTTTAAGTCTCTTGCTCTCGTGGCTCTGGTGGATTTGGATTTTTTGAGGTGGAGCATGTCCATTAATTCCGGGTTGGACATGGCCTTGTATGTCAGGGACAGATCACCTCTGAGCAGGCGGTATGCGACTGAATAGAGCTGGAGTTTCTTCAGTCGGGCATAATATGACATATGTTTGAGCCCCTTTATCCTTTTGGTGAGGAACTTTTGGGGTCTTTCCAACTGCTGCAGGTGTCGGGTAAGGTACATTCGAATGGGGCGTTGTACTCAATCATTGGTCTGATAAGTGAAGAGTACAGGGGTACAATGACCTCTCCTGATCTGGATGTGAATCCCTTCATGATCAGGTGGGCAATGTAGAAGGTCTTCCTAACCACTTTGGCAATGTGAGTGTCAAAAGAGAAGTTACTGTCAACTTGGGTCCCCAGGTCCCTGATAACTTCTTCCGTGTTTAATGGATTACCACCTATGTGGTAATTAGGGGTTACCTTGTTTTTCCCAAAGGGTATGACTATACATTTTTTGGCATTTAGCTTAAGGCCATGGCTCTGGCACCAGTTATCCATTTCTATGAGACCTCTCTGGAGGATGTCTGTGTCTGATGGAGTGTCAATTATGGTGCCCAGTTTGCAGTCATTTGCAAATATTGTCAGCCACAATCCCCCTATGTTTGCCTGCACTTCAGAAAAATAAATGCCGAACAAGAGGGGGCCCAGGACTGAGCCCTGTGGGACACCGCTCGTGACCGGCTTAGAGTCTGACATGGCACCAGCAACTCTAACCCTATGTGTTCTGTCCTTGAGCCAGTTTGCAACCCATCTTGTGACATATGGGTTTACATCTAAGCTGGTGAGCTTTTCTATGATGCCCGAGTGGGGTATTGTGTCGAACGCTTTTGCTAGGTCAAGGTAGGCTGTGTGAACTGCCTTACCCTCATCAATGGCCTTAGTGACTGTTAAAAGTCGACCAAGTTCAAGAGGCAGGATCTGCCCTTGACAAAGCCAAATTGGGTAGGACCCAGTGTCTGTAGGTCCCCAATGTCTTTATTTATGAGTTCCATTATGATCCTCTCCATAGCTTTGCAGACAAGGCTCGTCAAGCTTATGGGGCGGTAATTTCCAGGGTCCGTAGAAGCACCGCCTTTGTGGAGTGGGACCACAGTTGCCGTACGCCATTCTTTGGGTACATGTCCTGTAGTAAGGCTAAGATTAAACAGCAGCCTTATGTGTGGGTTTAGTTCCTCATTGAGTTCGTGTAGCACACAGCTGGGGACACCGTCTGGTCCCATTGATGCTGTGTTTTTTGCTTTAGAGAGAGCAGCTCTCACCTGGGCATCTGAGATGTTTGGGAGGCTAGACTCTGGTGGGATAGATATTTCTCCTTTTGGGGGGGGGGGAGAAATTTGCACTGAACCTGTCTGCCAGTATGTTGGCAATGTCTGTGGGTTCAGTGCAATTTTTATCATTTTGGACTAATTCTGAGCATATCTGGGAGTTTCCACCCAGGTTTCTAACATAGCTAAAGAAGGCCTTATGATTGTCTTTTGTGTCATTAGCGATTTTTCTCTCAAAGTTGGCCTTGGATGATTTTATGAGTGATCGTAGTTTTTGCTAGTATTGATCAGAGATGCCTTCCCTTTTAGGGATTTTGCTCTGTCATGTAGTAGCTTTCTCCTCTTGTTGTAGAGTTTGTTTATGGCTGGGGTCCACCAGACCGGGCGCCTGCCTTTGGTGGAAAGGGTCTTGATTTTATTAGAGATTGCTTGATCCATACATTCCTGGAGGTGCTCGTAGAAGGCATTTGTAAGGGTTTCAGCAGCGTGGGTTGTGGTTTCCACTGGCTCGGGGGCCTTGAAGGATACCACTCCAGTTTTAAGAAGTGTGAAGTTTGCTTTTGAGAAGTTCTTCACTGTGGTCTTTTTTGCTGGGGGTGGGGGCAGGATGTGGATCTCCAATGAGATTAATTTATGGTCTGATTTCACCAATGAGGGATATACTTCCGGTGTGGAGCATTTTGTCCCCATGTTTGTGATGATCAGGTCTAGTATATTTTCTCCTCTTGTGGGAATGGTGACTAGTTGTTCCATAGCATTTGAGTTTATGAACTCCAGGAACCTTTGGGCTAGGGTGTTGGGGCTTGAGTAATGTTCCCAGTCTATGTTTGGGTAGTTGAAGTCACCCAATATGATGGTGTTTGGAGAGACATTCATACTCTCCAGTGTCTTCAGGAAGGCTGTGTGGGTTTCCTGAGTTTGAGTAGGTGGTCTGTAGCATGCTACAAACTGTAGGGCAGTTTTACCTATGGTTAATTGCACCTGGATGGTCTCCGATGCTTCGTACGTTGCCACTAACCTGGAGGTGTGGGTATCCTTTATGAATATGGATACTCCCCCTCCTTTTGTGGTTCGATCCGGATTTTGGGTCCGGAACGCATGATATGAGGTATAACCTGATAGTGCTGGGGTGCTCTCAGGAGACTTGAACCAGGTTTCAGTCACAGCACAGACATTGATGTTCTCCATACTGAGGAGGGCTTCGAGGGCGTGCATCTTGAGGTTTAGACTTCTGGCATTGAGCAGTATTACCCTTAGTTTTTCTCCATTTTTGTTTTCTAGGGCGGTAGGTTTATCATTTGAGCCTTGCCTAAAAAAGGCACTATGGGGGTGGCAAGAGCCTTTGCCAATATCCGGAACCCCAGGGGTGACAGGTGCAAGCCGTCCCTTGCGAAGCAGCGTGGCTTGTCAAGCATGTCATCCCAGGCAGACAGACATTGAATCCCCTTAGAATGACACCAGTAATTAAGCCAATTATTAAAGCTGATCATTTTGTCTCTGTATTGTGGCATCATTCTTGGTGAGGGTAGGATACTGCTCAGGGTCAGGGTCATACCGGCCTGGGCTACATAATCTGAGAGCTCCTCTATGTCTCTTTTCATGTAGTCCAGGGAGGTACGTCTAAGGTCGTTCACACCGGCATGGACAATGACTGAGTCATACTTGTACTTGCTGTGGAGTGACCTGAGTGCTTGTGTTATGTGGCGGATTCTAGCACCTGACAGGCAGCTTACTGTGATCTTTTCCTTGTTCAGTCTGGTGAGTGGGACGTCAGTGTGTCTGACTATGGAGTCACCTATAACAAGTGTGTCTGGCATTGTGTTTGGCCTTAAGGGCTGTGACTGTTTAGCACACTGACTTTGAGAACTATGTGTTGCATGTCTTATGTCTTGAGGTGGCAGTTGCTTGGGTGTCTGCTTTGGAGGCCTCTGTAGTTTTGGTAGATTTTTGATCAGTGCCTCCGAGTATGTCTTTGTGTGTTTATGTGTTTGTTTTGCAGTTGTGATAGTTCCATGTGAAATTGGGTTTGTGGTGTGCGTGGTTTCCTTCTCCTCCTGTCTGGTCTTGCCAGTCCTGAGTTGAGAGAGCTCAGCCTCCAGTTTGACTATATAGTTGCATCTCTCACATGTATTTGTGTTTTGTGGAAGAAGGAGTGGGTTGTCTGTGTACATGAGGCAATTGTAACATTGCCTCAAGATGCCCAGATTCACCAGCTGAACAGGAGAGGACGCTAGCAACTGAGCCTTCGACATGCTAGAAAAAGTGAAAAAGTTTGCTGTGTAACTGAGTCAGAAGGGACCTATAGGGAAATGGGTACTCAAGGGGATTCTAGGCTAATGTAGTACTTTATTTAGTATATAAGTACTTTACCTATATAAAAAATGCTTTAGGAGCAAGTGCTGAGCTTTTGAGATGGAGAATAGACTGTTTAAATTGCAAGTAGAGAAATTCTAAGGGAAAAATTGAAGAGCAGACTTTACGGAGCCAGAAATAGTTTAACCTTGTTTAACCGGCGCTGCCCGAAGGTGCTCTATGGGCAACTCCGTGCTAAATCACGCAAAAGCGCGCTAAAGCGGGCTTTATAGCAGGGGGTTGAAAAGAGCTAGGAATTGACCCAAAATGGCCAATAGACTACAAGTTTCTGGCTGGAGCCACTGCTCTAGGGACAAATAGGCTGCTCAGTGCTTCCCACTCTCACTGGTGAACAAAAAAGCTTCACTTTATCCAAATAAGGATATGGAATAGCACAGGAACCAAGACAAAGCCCAGAGATCAGCAAACTCTGAAGACTGGACTATTCTAGTTCAGTAAGGCGGGAAAACAAGATTTTTTTTTTTTTTTTTAGAAAACAGACAGTAAATGCTTTTAAACGGCTAGCGCACTTGAGTGTGTTAGCCTACAGGTAAAATTAAGCAACAAATAACTTTTTAAAAGTGCAAAACAGTTAATCAACACAAAACAGTTTAAATAGAATGCAGAGCTGTATAAACAGGCGGAAATGCAGTCGCTAAGCAGTAAATAATCAAAAAGCCAGAAAAAATACTTAAATCAGGAAAAAGTCACTCTTTTGCTCTCTGCTGCTTGTAGAACTCTGCAGGACACCACGAGGAGCTGTGCTGAGTTGAATACAAGCTGCTAAAGCGGGCTTTATTACAGGGGGCTGAAAAGAGCTAGGAATTGACCCAAAATGGCCAATAGACTACAAGTTTCTGGCTGGAACCACTCCTCTAGGGACAAATAGGCTGCTCAGTGCTCCCCACTCCCACTGGTGAACAAAGACGCTTCCTTTTATCCAAATAAGGATATGGAAAAGCACAGGAACCAAGACAAAGCCCAGAGATCAGCAAACTCTGAAGACTGGACTATTCTAGTTCAGTAAGGCAGAAAAACAAGAATTTTTTTTTTTTTTCAGAAAACAGAGGAAAAACAGACAGTAAATGCTATAAATGCTTTTAAGCGGCTAGCACACTTGAGTGCACTTGAGTGTGTTAGCCTACAGGTAAAATTAAGCAACAAATAACTTTTTAAGAGTGCAAAACAGTTAATCAACACAAAACCAGTTTAAATAGAATGCAGAGCTGTATAAACAGGCTAAGATGTAGTCGCTAAGCAGTAAATATTCAAAAAGCCAGAAAAAAATACTTAAATCAGTTATAGCAAATACAGTTATAACAAATGCTCTGAAATATACTGTATATTTCCAATATGTTTGAGAAGGACAGTCAGAACACAAGAAGGTTCAGGCGAAAAAGAAAAAAAAGTTTTGTTTTACTTTTTGAAAAGGGAAAAAGGAGGAACAGAAGGCCTTATCAAATGTTCTCTCTGTATTAAGAAGAATGAGCTAATGACACTAGACTGGGAGGTGTGTCACAGTAGGGGCGGGAAACTGCAAAGCCACCAAGTATAAGAGCAACACACCAACAGGGAGGAAGGGTGGGATAGCCTAAGACAGCAAGTACTACAGAGTCAAATGAAAGTTTTTAAACAGATAAGGATTTGTGAAGATTCTGAATAGACAAAGTGCTTTATATATATTAAATTATAAAAACAGTAATCTGTAAAAATAATCAAAAGATACTTATATTTTGTAGCTCAGTTGCGGTCAAACAACTTCTCCAGCCTGCACTGTGTGCAAAGACAGAGACCCTACCAAGGTTAGGGCTTAAAGACCAGAACAACAACTTTTTTTTTTACAAGAACACAAAAGAACCAGCCCCCACTAGCCAAGAGATAATTACACAGAGTAAATGTTTCAGTTTATACAATAGCCTAAGACAGCAAGCACTACAGAGTCAAATGAAAGTTTTTAAACAGATAAGGATTTGTGAAGATTCTGAATAGACAAAGTGCTTTATATATATTACTACAGAGTCAAATGAAAGTTTTTAAACAGATAAGGATTTGTGAAGATTCTGAATAGACAAAGTGCTTTATATATATTAAATTATAAAAACAGTAATCTGTAAAAATAATCAAAAGATACTTATATTTTGTAGCTCAGTTGCGGTCAAACAACTTCTCCAGCCTGCACTGTGTGCAAAGACAGAGACCCTACCAAGGTTAGGGCTTAAAGACCAGAACAACAACTTTTTTTTACAAGAACACAAAAGAACCAGCCCCCACTAGCCAAGAGATAATTACACAGAGTAAATGTTTCAGTTTATACAATAGCCTAAGACAGCAAGCACTACAGAGTCAAATGAAAGTTTTTAAACAGATAAGGGTGACTATCAGTTGCTATGAATGTGTGATCTGCTCGAAGTTTGCATTCATCTCCATGTTCCAGCAAAATCCTTAGCTGTAGTAGTTCTTGTAGTACGTTTGAGCTTATAGGCCTCACTGTAAGAAGCTGATCAAACCCACAGCATAATGAGAATGCAGATCCAATTTTTAACAGATTCTCAGCACTGTAACTTAATCTAACCATGTTTCCTTCCTCTTTAACTGCTTTTCTTGAAGTTTCTGGTAAAAAAGAAGACAGAAGAAGCATTTTCCTGATGAGATCTGAAGCAGTTGCTGCCATTTTTCCTATTTATTTGTTGTAGGTAGCCCAGGATGGGGGCAGCGGGTGGTGTGGCAGGGAGGCGCCATGGAGCCCTTTTGCCTAGGGCCCCAGTTGACCTAAGGCCACTCCTGCTTTCTGTATCTAGTCATTTTTTCCACTCACATCCTTCTGTTCTACCTGCATTATTTCTTCCCTCTTGTAACTCTGTAATCATGATTCTCACTACAGTTCTGCATTAATTTATAGGTTTTGCAATATATTTAACCTACTGTTCTCTTTGGTGTTTCAATTATTTCTAGGTCTTAAGCCCGTGTGCATTAACTATTAAAAAGCATGTTGCCTGACTGTTCAAACACTCTTTGTGGCTCGGCCACTGAAGAAACTTCATTGCATAGCTTTATTCAAAAGCCTATGTATGTTTATTTTTTAATTATCACATTATAAAAACTTTTAACTTTCTGTTACCCACAATTATTTACATCGCATCACCGGGTCTCATCTACTGTTTCCCACCCCTTCTCCATTATTTTTTGCCGAGTCTATAGTAGATAAACAAAAGTTTATCTAATCGATCGCTCACATGAGCGAAAATCCAGGAACTCGAAACTACAATTGTGGGGGGCTGTGCCCCTCACACCCCCTGCTAAATATATATTCCAACTCCGAGATCACACTACAGTGAGGAAAGGGAAAGTATTCCCATCTTCACTGTACCGCGATCTCACCATTGCGGTTTTGAGTTCCGCAATTTTCGCTCATGTGAGCGTTCGATTAGATAAACTTTCGTTTATCTAATATAGACCCTTTTTTGCCACCTATTGTGCTTATGTCAGTTCTGGTGTCCCTATCTTCATCAACAGTAAAACGTGATCAGTGGCTTGTAATAACATAAATCATAACAAAATTGTGATTGCTCACTTAGACAAATAGTCCCACCTAACATATACTGTTTAATTCCCGTAGACGTCCACTCTCCTACTGCCACTTCTCCTTTAGATAACTAATTTTGGGCTAATACAATAGCAATAAAAACAAAGCAGTTTACTGATTGTTTTTGTTTTTTTTTTGAATGAACAGGCTTACTCAAATTTCTCTACAATGGTTTTCAAGCTACCTAACTCAAAGACAACAATGTGTAAAATGTCAAGGCTCTCTCTCACAATGTCTAACTGATAAAACAGGAGTTCCACAGGGCTCCATCCTCAGACCCCTTCTTTCCAACATCTTCATAAACAACCTCCATATTGGTTCCTGCCAAAGCACCCTTAGCCAATATGCTGAAGATTCAACTCTCATTTCCTCCTCCAATAATATAGTGCCCCTTAAACAAATAACCCAAATGACCTTCTCACCCATTGAATCCTGGCTCAGTAATGCACAACTTCTACTAAACCCCAACAAAACCAAATTACTTCTTTTCACGCCAAAATCATTCTTTACCAACTTCAAAATATATTCCCTTAATAATACAGAAATCAAAGTGGTTCCACATGCCAAAATATTAGGGAGTTGCAGTAGACAATAACCTTACCTTTGACCTCCATATTCATAATACCATCAAAAAAATGCACCACAAATTAGGAATGCTTTATCATCACAAAAACTTTAAGGACTTAGCCATTAAAATTACACTGACCTCCATGTATCTAACCCCCTAGAGTGCCCCCACATTAACCAACTTTCAAACTACACTAAAAATTAAGCTTGAATCCTGTTACAATAAAATCGCTAAATTTGCAATAGGATTACTATTCTACACACATTGTGCTGCTCCTCTCCCGCTTAATTGACTTAAACGTCCCAAACATCTAAACTACCAACAACTAAGAATGGCCCCCAAAATTATGTATAATTCTTAAACCTGTCCTCCCATAAATTCTTTACTCCAAATTTATATACCCAATCAAGCTTTCTTCTCAGAAGACAAGCATCTTTTAACTCTATATAAACCAAACAAAATTTCTGGACAATGTCTGTACTCCTATTCAGTGACCTGATTATGTCCCTTAGACATTAACTGTCTTAAATCTCATGAAATTCAAATTTACACTAAAACAATTACTACTGAAGTTAAGTAACTGTCCCTGTTTAAAAGCGAGCTGAATACCAGCCACGTTATCTTGACTTTACTACACCACTATTTTCTCCTCCTTTTTTCTTATCTCCTGTCATCCACCTTTACTCACTTTACCTTGTCCTTTCACTCCCCCACTACTAACTTCCTTTTACTCATTTTTATCCCTACTGCAATCTTCTCTTCCACCGACTCTCACTGACCCCTCTCCATTTCATACCCCTATTTTTATGCTACCTAACCTCAAACTCCTCTATTGTATACTTAGTCTACCTTCCCACATATCTCATTCACCTCCCCTTACTGCTACTTCCCACAAATACTGATCTCCGTATTATAGTCATTTTATTCAGATCAACTTGACATTCTCTATTTGTCTTTATAATACCTTACTATGTAACCCCTCAATGAGGTAATTGGTGCTTCTTAAAATAACTGGGTTATCTACAACACACTGCTTACCTCCATGCATATATGCATGTATGTAAATATGACAAACAATTTATTTAGATAAAAGTGCAACAGTGTCAACCATACTTTTTTGCACCCCACCTAAGTACCATGTTCAATCATAGCCTCACCTCAGGCTTTTTGCCCATTGAATGGTGCACCGTGACAGTTATCCCACTCCACAAAGAGGAGGCCACAACAGACCCCGGGAACTACCGCCCCATTAGCCTGACAAGCCTCGTCTGCAAGGCCATGGAACGTATCATCATGGAACTCATAAACAAAGACATTGGAGATCTCCAAACTCTGGATCCCACACAGTTTGGGTTTGTAAAAGTCAGATCATGTCTCCTAAACCTAATAGACTTCTTTGAAGTAGTCACCAAAGCCATAGATGAGGGTAAGGTGGTTCACACAGCCAATCTAGATCTCGCCAAGGCGTTCAACACCATCCCCCACTCTGGAATTATAGATAAACTCACTAAACTAGGTATAAATCCCTATGTCACAAGATGGGTTGCCAACTAGCTTACTGACAGAACCCACACCGTGAAAGTAGCAGACTCCAAATCAGACTTCAGACCAGTGACAAGTGGAGTACCACAGGGTTCAGTCCTGGGTCCTCTCCTGTTTGGTATCTACTTCTCTGAAGTACAGGCTAACACAGAAGGTCTTTGGCTAACTAAATTTACAGATGACTGCAAACTAGGAACCATAATTGAAACTCCTAACGATGTGGAGATCCTACAAAAGGGCCTCACTGAGACAGATGCCTGGTGTCAAAGACATGGTCTCAAGCTCAATGCCAAAAAGTGCATTGTCATCCCCTTTGGTAAAAACTCTGTACCCATGAACTACCACATAGGCTTTAGTCTACTTAACACCGAAAGTGTGATAAGAGACCTTGAGACACAGGTGGGCAGTAGTCTTTCCTTTGATAATCACATCGCCACAGTGGTCAGGAAATCCTTCTACGTGGCACACCTCATCACAAAAGGTTTCTCATCCAGAAAAAAGAGGTCATTGTTCCCCTCTACTCATCACTCATTAGACCCATTATAGAGTACAACACCCCTTTTGGTATGTACCTCACAAGACATCTACAACAACTGGAAAGGCCGCAAAAATACCTCACAAAGAGGATTACTGGCCTCAAACAGATGCCTTACGCCGACCATCTCAAAAAACTCCAGCTTTACTCCGTCGCATATTGCCTACTCTGAGGCGATCTCTGCCTAACATACAAAGCTATGTCAAACCCAGAGCTGTTGGACATGCTCCACTTAAAGAAATCTCAATCCCTCCGAGCTACACGCTCTAGGTACCTAAACCTTGTCACCACAATAAACAGAACATGCTGGAGGAATGGATTCCTGTCCCAGAGACTTCTCATACTCTGGAACGGACTACCTATCTTTGTCAAACAGAGCTCCTCATTAACACTATTCAAGAAAAATCTTGTTGATTGGATGGGTAATAGGAAATTCACCCCGGGGATCACTTCTGTGGTTCTGCTTGACAGGGGCACAGGAAAATAATTTTCTTGGGTGGCGAAAGCCAGGGTACCTTTTTGGCTAGGCTTGTATAGGCCCTAGGGCCAATAGCCTAGTACCTACCTATGAACCTATTAATTTTATAAAAAGAACACTTAAATTGAACAAGACAAAACAGAGGTCATGATGATGTCAAACATCCACTACCCTTTTAAATTAGAATTTATTCAGTAAACAAATTAGGAGTTATAACAGCAACCGAATATTAGCACCCACAAAGTGGAATTTTCTAATGCATATATAACACACAGTGAACAAAGCATGGGTCCAGATTAATATTATAATAATTATATCTAATGAAGTGCAACTGCTTAAGGTGTACACTACAGTTACACTGCAATTAATACCTTTCCTCCAATTAAAATAAGTGATTTTAAGCAGCTTATAAGAAGAAATCTTATGGATGAGGAGAATTTGGAGACAAAAATGGCCTGTAATGATGTCCATTCAGAGGTTGTATTATATTTAACTAAAGTTGTGGCCAAATATATAATAATTTGGTTTTCTTTATTTAAATGATAGTCTCACAAACCCAAAATAGCCTGCTGCTATGAAATTTCAATATTAGTTAATAAAAAAAAATATTGGCTGTTTCACACATTTTCTGGTTCTTCCCTCTTACTGATTTTACATTTTTTAAAGTATAAGGTGGTGCCAAAGAGCAGCAATATGACAGTGTGAGTACAAAATGGAAATTTTGGGCTACACGTCTTTGCCAGGTTTATTCATACCTAATCTTTGCTCACCCTAAAAGGTTTTAAGATTAAATATGTAATTCCTTCCCAGGTAGCCAAAAAAAAAAAAAAAACCACCAGCAAAAGGCTCAAAGCAGGAGCATTAATTAAATATTGACATACTTCACTTAGAAAATTCAGTGACATAAATGGAGTTATATAACCCTGTATTTTCATAGAAATGTGAAATTAATAATTTTAACATTATCAGCTGTAATCCTTAATGTCTTCTGAAATGAGAAAATTTCACATTTGGAGAAAGAAAAATAAATTCTGAGGTAAAATCAATGACAGCTGAGAGCTATACCAGTTATTTCACTGTGGTCTGAACTACACATTTCATTTGCAAATCACAAACATAACTTTACCTGCAAGGTGTCCTTATTTGCTGTATTCCTTTCGGTCTACTAGCTGCTGTTCATCTGATCTCTTCAATGTGCTGGTAATCCCTGTGATATTAATAGAAGATTCTGTCTTGACTATTTTTCATATTAGCCTCTTCCTTTGTAATTCAGTACATTGCCAGTTATAAACATGCCAGTTTCAGAACACCTGTTAACTCAGGAACACAGTCTGACATTTACGCATGATACATGTTATAGTTTTTTTTTATTCTATGTTTATTTACTTACTGTTCCATGTTTAGTTGTAAGCATGACATAAACTGAAGCATTCAAAGTTTCTTACAAATCCATATTCACAAAACTTTGTAACTCATTAACATCTATGTGGTGTGGAATGTCAGACCTCTGGCACCTTACACTTAGGCATTCCCAAGCATTTCCTGACAAGTCTACTTAAAAAGCATATGATAAACAAATGTAAATGTTTTATGAACAATAAAAACTATTACAAGTGTACAAATAGCAACACTATCACTAAGAAATATTATACTTTATAATGGTAAAAGTCAGTGCATCCATACTCTTTTCCCAAATAGTACATTATAATGCACAGAAACCCAAACTTATATTTTTGCTAAACTTTCACAATCAAATTGTCATATCCTGGAAGCTGTACATCCTAGGCACATATTGTTAGAGCACTTTTATTAACCAGACAAAAGCTTGCACATGACAAAAAGAAATTAATCTCTGAGTACGTTTATTGAGATTTTTATAGAAATATGAAAACATATACATAATCAGTGATATAAATAACACTGAATATCTCTCAAGGTGTACAACTTATACCAATGACAGTTTTCTTCAACAATATCTAAGGTTTCACATGATGCTATGCAATGGTTTGTAAGTCATGTGTTTTTTGAAATATTAAGTAAATACAGAAATAGTGATTATTTTCATAATTACTAACAAAAAAATAGTAATATCTCCAAGTATAGTGTGACATAAATAGACAATGACAAAGAATTTTCTTGTCTCCCACTATGACATTTCACACCATACCAGTCAATTGCATGAAGGTCTCTCGGTTATGAACACACAAACATAAATATTAAAAGTATGAATTATAAGTGGCAGACAAAACTAATTTGCCTTCTGAAGGACATCATAGATTAATAGATTAATAATCATAGTATAGTTTTGTTAGTAAGTTGGTGCCCTTTCTAATACTGCATACTATTCACTGGTAAGTCATTAGGAGCCATGGGTGTTAACTAGAACTTTACAAAAAAGGTGCTATAAGCTTGAATGAGATAATTCTAGCAGTATCATCAATTATAATCTTATTATTTCAACATCACAAGCCATTTTTGATGGGGATGGCCCTCTTTTTTTCTGATGCCATGGTAAAACCAGTTACCCTGCTGCAGTCAACATTCCAAAATGTATGGCTATGGCAGGCAGTTTTGACATTTTCTATTTAAGAATAAATTGCTTTCTATTTTTTCTGCAAAATGTGTGTGTAAAATTATCACAGAAACCGTTTCAGGATATTTTCACAAATATGTAACAGTGGCAACTGCAGGAAATCTTTGTAATGAAGTCCTGAGTTTCCTTTTTCTTGGGATATCACCAGAGGCTGCAGGATTTGTTGGGGACCAGGAAGGCCATTACCAGAAGGTCACTGCAGTCATGCAAAGAAAGTTACCTGTGTCTCATCCTTGAGACCTATGTAGGATACCTGAGATGAGACATAGAAGGAAACACCATCCAGGTTACTGACTGGGAATTGAAAGGACATCACCCACAAAGTCACTACAGCTGTGATAAGACAGTCACCTGTGACCTGTTCATGAAACCACTTGATAAAAACTATAACTGGTCAGATCATTTATTCTAGAACCTGTTACACCTTTTCTAAATTTAGTGCAAATGACTCACTGTTTTGTCTGTATCCCCTCTTGATTATAACTTACTTCCATTGCTACATCTTATTTCTCCCACCCATCAGCGTAATCAACACTGGCCAGCTCTTTTGACATCATGAGTGCTGTCTGGGTCCTAATGGGGAGGGGGTGCATTCTTGTCACATGGGACCAAGTAATCATAAAACTCAAATTATCAAGCCACCAACCTTTTTTAGATATAGTAAAAACTCTTTCTTCAACTGCTCAACCAGGCAAGAACTGAACCTAAAAAATTACTCCCTGCTTAATGAACCTGTCCTGAGTGTCTTCTGTAATAGGTGATCACCAGAGCCTGCTGAAAGCCAGGATAGGAAATCTAAACTGTATTATTATGTATTTATTATATAATTATGAATGGCATGGAACCTGAATGGTAAGAAAAAATGATCAATTACTTTGTGAACTTTGTACTGATATTTGCTTAGAGAGAGACATGTATTTAAAAGCGATACATTACCTGTGAGCTAAATTGGGAGTGTATATGAAACTGAATATGTAAAGGGCACATAATTATTAAAATGTTCATGACATATTAATAATGCACTGATTAAAATACATCTGTATGTACTTATAATCCTGTTTTTTTAGCTTTGCACTCATTTGTCCTGCTCTTATAAATGAAATCTGTACTCCCTTTACAAATTCATCCTGCATAGACTGTTTCTTCCATTTGTACTATTAAAACTCTCACTGATGTAATTTGCTGATGTATCAACTTAGTGGTCTTTGTGATTGTGTACACAAAATATTAGTTTGTGATATAAACAAGTGCACTCTTGCAAACACGTCAGCTGTAAAATAATTACATTTGTCACCTTGGTGAGTTGCAGTACATATTCATGCTTATACTGACAGGAAATTCATTTACAATTATTCAAATCACAGTAGCCAGAGCTCCCATGAAAAATTCTTGGAACAGATTCATTAATGCCTACACTAAGTATACACCAGTCTGAATTAATAGACAACACAAGCATAACTCCCACCTTCTTCATTCTAATTTTAGTTTTCCTAGTAATTTTATTATAATCTTAAATGTAGGAGGGATTCATAAAGGGTACCACAATGTGTAGACTGCACCGGCACTTAGTCTAATCTTTCGGAGTGAATAGACAGCACAAAAATGTGGAAGGGATGTTTTTGAGTACAGAGCATGTACACTTAATGTACACTTTGTGTTGGCAGTCATGAATCTGGCCTCTTGTGTGACTTTACTGCTAAGTAGAGAAATTCAGTACATTGTTGCTATAGTATTGGTCAGTGCAGTGCATTCAAGTATTTCTAATGTTAATAGATTAGAGACACTATGGCTATATAAATGTTCTACTGGGCTTTTATTGTCCATTTAATTGACTCATTGTTTGTATACATCAATGAATTTGCCAGTTATTGACTGCAGTCCATAAAGTGTGGAAACAATGCACATCAATAAAAACATTTTAAGTGTGAACTTTCTTAAGTAGGCTGACTGTGTAGTCTTCAAGACAAGTCTGGTCATTTAATTGCTTGTATAATAAAATGTAAACACTTGTACCTGTTGCAGTGTGAATACTAAAAAAAGATTTTGTGAGTGCATAGCATTATTTTTATTTGCCTTATCTGTGTATGGATCCTTTACATTCAGCTAACTGCAGGTCCTTACCCTCCCATTTTAATTGCTGCCTGTTTTTCTTATTATTTATTTATTTGGAAATAGCATCTGAGGCCTGAGAATTTGTAGAAAGTTTTTACAGGGATTGTTTTGAACTGTTGCATCCAGTAAAAGAGGAAAGAATGTGTTGATGTTAATTAACCATGTAAAATTTGCAAATGTTTGTGCCAATAAAATATACACAAATTGTGTATTAGCTGTTACCTAATTTCTGAGGAAATACTGCACAGTGTTTTCTTCCGTTTTGAGATGTCTTGGTTCCCTGCAGTTAAACAATATTTACCGACCTTGTTGTTCACATCACAATATAGACACAAGTTTGCAACATTATATTTGTTTTAAAATCAAATTACTACCGTGTGTGTGTTTGTGAGTGTGAATTCTCCACTGACACCAGCCCCATAATTTAACTTGAGGTAATGTTCCTGTTATCTAATTGGTTAGGGAATCCTTTTAACTAATATCACTACTATAGTTAATACACAGGTTCACCTTATTTCCTTGCTTACACTGATCAGTCAGTTTAGTCAGTCTGTTCTCCACTCCTTTTTTAGAATAACAGGGAGCTGCTTGTGTCCCTCTTTGATATATGACATCTTTAATTTCCTTGTCCACTTCGTGCGAGTGACAGCCTCTAGAGATGAGCCTAGAACTAAAGTTGCTCATCTCCTCTTTAGAGTTATCTCATCCGTACAGAGTCCCAATGTCATAAGGCCTGTCCTTTGACTATGTTACGGAAGACAAAGCGGGGATGCATACCATCCTTGGCTAGCAGCCCATACTTCCAACAAGATTTTATAAAAATTTGAGTATTGATATGATTGTACATATCACATTGTACTTGTATATCCAGAAAGTCAATTTCTGTGTGTGAGTACTGCATGGTAGATTGTAAATGACTAACAAAATCACTCAATGCTTCTATGGTGCCTGTCCATAATAAAAAAACATTATCCACGAAATGTGTATAAAAAACAAGAAATTGCTTCCATTCATGATCAACATTGAATAACACCTCATCCTCCCAATGTCCAAGCACTAAATTGTCATACGAATTAGCACAGGGGGTGCCCATGGCCATCCCTCAACGTTGCCAGTAATGTTGTTGTTCAAACAAGAAAATATTGTTTTATAATACTACTTCTAACAAACAAATCACATGTAATGTGGTTTGCGCATCAAGATGGCTGTTCAATTTAAAAAAACTTTTCCACAGCTTGTAAACCATAGTCGTTAGGTATAACAGTGAAGAGATTCGTCACGTCAAGAGTGACCAGCAATAACCGATCACTAAAACTTCTATTGGATGTAAATTCAAACAACATTGGCAAAAAAATGGGCACTGTCTTTTAAAATTCTCAGAACCATAAAAGCAATGGGTTTCAATTTAAATTCATCCCACATAGAACAACACTCTGTAGCCCAACCCCTGCCTGCTACTATGGGTCTCAGGGGTGGGTCTAACAAATCTTTGTGTATCTTGGGTAGACCTTTAAATGTTGGTAACACTGGGTGCTCTACTACAATGAAATTAAAAATATCATCTGTTATGACATTACTGGTCTTGAATTCAACATATACATCATTAACATGTGTGATAATGTTTTTCACATCCATTATTGTAATCTGCACATAGGTGTCATCAGATGTTAACATATTCCTAATTTTATTGATATAATATTCTTATTGAACAACACAACAGCTCCACCCTTATCAGCAGGTCGTATAACCACTGCTGTGTTGTCACTCAAAGTTCTCAATGCTGCTCTCTCTGCTGCTAAGTTAAAAACGTTTTTAGGTTTATTCTTGTTGCCATTACAAACATTAACATTTTTAAATTGGTCTTCACAGGTTTTAATAAATGTCTCAATTACTGGATTAAAACGTGGAACATAAGTACTGTTTATTTCAGACCACCTTTGTTGGTATCAGAAACCATAGAGCTACCAAACATTTTCCTTAGCTGTAAATTCCTGCCAAACTGCTTGAGATCAAGAACAGTATCAACATAGCTATGACTTGCAGCTGGTACAAAATTCAGGCCTTTACTCAGTACACGACATTGTATATGAAATAAAGTGACCCTAGAAAGATTGTAAACCAGTTGGTCAGTACCTGAAGTCAGACGGAGATTTTCCTCCATTTCCATTAATCTTCTTTCTGAGCATCACCCCGGCACTGCCATTTGCAACTCCATTCTCTTGCCTTTCTTCTTCTTCACAGGTACAGGCAGCTGAGGAAAAAACAGCTGCGAGTATAAAGTCTTAGGTGTCGCTCCTAATCCTGGATTGGCAGTTGATAGCTCTATTAGTGGAGACGCTGCTTTGGCTCGTATTATCATTCTCCATACTATTCCCCTTCACTTCATTCACAATGGGAGGTGCCTCAAGTACCGCCTCCTTGATGGTTTCGACAATGCTGACTTGCGATTGGCTGGCCAGCACCTCTTGATCCATAGAGCTTGCCAATCCCATTCCGTTGGTGTTAGAGGCTTCAAAGTTCAAATTCTGCTTCATATTTGTGACTGAAGCTTTAGGCCAAACAAAGATATTGCCAGTGCTAAAGTCAAGGAAGTCTCTATTGAGTTTCCTTGTTTTAATCTGTTGTAATTTCATGTCATAAGCGCTGAATGCACAATATAGAGAGTCCAGCTTCAAAAGATAATTTTCACTGGGAAATTTTCTCTCGCTCTCAAGCTGATGTTGTTCAATAAGTTTGATTAGTCGCTGCTCCTCCGGTTGAAAAAAATCTGAGTAACCGTATGTACTTGACTGGTTTCCAAATTTATTTTATGCCATCCTGCCAATAACACAGGGTGATGATCTCCATGTGTAGGCATACATAGAACCCTCATTCCTCGTGGCACAATAAGAAAATGTAGACAAACTTCCATGTGTAGACATTGCCAATGAAGTCTTTTGAGTTTCTACAACTCATTCTCCAGTGCAGTAAGCAGTTCCATAAAAGACTCAGTACTTTCTGTCATTACATTTCCTGTGTTGTCCACTCTATCTGTAGAGAAAACAACTTTTAACAGGGGATTGTTGTCCACAGCCATCTACTTCTTTGTATGCTCATGGAATGTCCTAGCTACAGGTTTAGCTGGGTTGTATTCCAATTCCACTAAATGCTCCATAGAAAAGCCATGTGCAACTTTCCCTTGTAAACCACGAAAAAAATGAAAAGCAAGTCCAGAGGTACCAAAGATCCATGCCAGTAAACCAAAAGTAAATTTAAAAAAGAACTCCACGGAACACCAGGCTAAAACAAACTTTTTAATGCAGGTATAAAGAACAGGTGTTACCACTTTCAGGATACACCCTTCATCAGACAAATTACAATATGGTACAGGCTCAGTATATAAATGTCTACTAACCAATCACAATTCATGAATTAAACAATAGGTCTATGCCTCTTAAGCACTGTTTTTTAAAGGCACTACACCCTTGAACATTGAGCTTCTATCAGCCCCAAGGTCTATAATCCATTTTGTCTCACAGTACTCTGTATAACCAATATAGTCACCCCCTCTTGGATTAGCTCTAATCAACTGTAGAGCCAAAAAAATCAAAGTAATGTCCCTGGTATTTATGAATATGTTGATACAAGACATTATGCTCATTACACAAGCGAATAGCCGACAAGTGTCTAAGGAGTCTGTCTTTGAATTTGCAGTTGGTCTTCTCTAAGTAGAACATTATATTTATTTAGCTAGGGGTGTATGTTGCCCATCCTTCTACGTAGGGAACACCAACTGCAAATTCAAAGACAGAATCCTTAGAAGTTTGAGCATAATGCCTTGTATTAATATATTCATGAATACCAGGGACATTACTTTGAGTTTGTGGCTCTGCAGTTGATTAGAGCTAATCCAGTTATGGTTCTCTTCTTCTTCTTACTGTTATTATCATTAGTGCCTCGTTAGTCACAATTAAACATCAGTTATGAGAAATAGGAAGTAATATGAGAAATTACAATTTGAAAAATGCATTTGACTTAAAGTAAATTTATTATCTTTAATTCTGAAAAAAACCCACTATTAGTTATATATTGATATGCAATAATTCGTGATATCTGGAAATATCTGGGATATGAGCATTAGAACATGGAACCTGCACATATGCTATATTAAAAAAAATAAATGTATGCATTATATTGTCTTGAACAAAAGCTGTGTTAGCTACAGTATTACTCTATTATTGACAATAATTAAATGTAAAATTAATAGTTTAATATCATATGGATGACAGAGAGATGGGGACACTTAAATAGTGGCCAACATTTATAGAACCTTTTAAAGAGTGGGGAAAGTTGTTGTTTGTCGGCTTTTTCCCGGTAAGGGGGTCACCACAGTGGAACTCCGCTCCGCTAATGATTGGCAGTAGATTTTTATGAAACACGGAGGTGCCAGCTTGACGCCCAACCTTCAACAAAAACATGCCCATTTACGCACGCATGTCTTTCGAAAGCTACCCAACTGCGGGGAGGACATGCAGACTCCACACAGAAGGCACTCCCAAGCCATGCCGAGAATCGAACGGGAGAACCTCTTGCTGTGAGGTAACAATGCTACTGCCATACCACCATGACATACTAAAAGTGGGGAAAGTAATAAGTACTAATTCAGAACTGTAAAGGGCAGATAATTACATTTTAAGTAGTTATCATCTGAAAAAGTATTACAGTTACAGATTGTGGAAGTGCTCTACATGTAATTTATTTTTTAAGGTAGACAGTGGAAGTGTTTTCCACTAATTCAGTCACTTTTTAGAATATGCCCTTAAATTAATATTGAAAAATGTATTTTCTTTTTTAATGATTGAATCAATAAATCTGTGTCATCATCATCATCATCATCATCATTATGACCTATCTGAGAGACCTCTGTGCCAGAAATATAGCTGGTTAGCATCCTTCATTTCACAGCTTGTTGCACCTTTCTCATGTATAAACCACTCAGTGCTCTGTAAACTCTGGACCTGTCTAGGTTCTGGTTCACTTCCATTAGTACCTGCAGTTTCTGCCACATCACACAGCATATATGGTGTTGATCACCACTAGCCAGCCTTATTGTCAGAACACATACTGTTTAGGTCCTACAAAGGTTTTTGAGACCTCTGCACTAAACAAGTAGGATAAGATGTTTTGCATTCATCTTGGCTCCAGTATGTTTCCATGTTAGCTATGCTCATTTTTAGTGTGTATAATCTCAGGTTAGAAACAGTCATCCAGTAGGAAAACATGATGGGTCAAATTCCAAAATAGTTGCTCTCAGTGAAAGTCTGCTCTGATTCCGAAATAATTTCTGTCACTGTAAGTGACTTACCTCAGTGTAAGCCATCTATAGACAGGCATGCAAAGCATGACAGATTCTAAAAGACCTGCTCTCAGCCTGCGCTCAGTGCATGTCATCACTTACAATGAGAGTAAGTCTTTTGGAATTGGGCTCAATGTCTTTGCAAGATCTTTTCGTGTTCTTAACCTTCTGGGTGTTGCATGCATTTGGTGAAATGCAACTAGAAATGTGAACAATTCAAAAATTCTGTGGATTGAATATTATAACATTGACCATATTATATTTGATCATACTCTTCATTAGAACTCTGTTAAATAAATAAATGTACTGGTACATTGTATGTATATTATTTTTAAAGTCTGCATACAATGTTATTGTATTATGTTATGTCATTTACTTTGTACCAAATGTATCAACTATTTTGCTTTCTGATGATATTCAGCCTAACCCCTGGTTCTTCACAAAATGATACTCTTACTGACCCAACTAAATAAGTTCAACAGACTGGAAATGGACTCAGGCCTATACACATGAGAAATGAAACACATATAGCTGAGTTATTTTACATCAACTATCATCTGATTCTGAGTCTATTCCTAAAATGTCTTGGAAGACTCTCATGAAAACCAAGCATTTAGAATAATTTTTGGCTTCTTCAACAGAAGACCTTGATAAGAAAGAAGGGGCCATCTTTTCTCCTTTTCCTACTACGAAGAGCCCAAATTTAGGATTATTTACAATTACTGCAGTAAAAAGGGGATTGCTTTTCTTACCTTATTCATTTTTCACAGAGGAGCTTGTAGCACACCTACTAGTTCACCCTTGGTGGACATCTTAAAGTGTGCTACTAATACTGCATTGGAGAACTTAGCCACAGTTACCTGTTCACAGCAGAAACAGGACTTTTTACCACCTCAAAGAGATGCTCAGTTTGGGCAGAGACTCCTAAGCCAAAAACTGCATTCTGTGCAGCAGCCCCACTGCGCATCTGCCACACAGGGAGCCTAGGACAATGGATAGAGTTGTGAAGCATGTCTTTGTGTCTGCCATGCTGTCCTTCTAATCACTGTAGTACCTTATGCCTATGATATATTTTCAAGGGAACACAATTGATGAAATGTACTGTATGATACTATACTGCAGACACGAAACATTTAAAGCTCATCAGAAGGTGAGGATAATGCAGAAAAATCTGACATTATTTTACATTGACGCTCGTAACTGCGACTCATTGACTTTACTGAGAACACTAAGGTAACATTGTTAGATGCCCCTTCCTTTATACCTCTCCTGTTTGTTCATGACACCACACAGTACTTCAAAAGAATGAAAGGGAAGGGCTAGACCTTCACTGCTGTGGGTGCGAAATTTCACTCTGCACAGCTTACCTTTAATAGGATGCTGCTATTGCAGCTACCTTTATTGTCATTACAAAGTATTCTACAGTGTTTTAAGTATTGGTTGCTATAATCATACCTTTGTTGTATGCATTTGCTTTTGACTGTTTTGTCACAGCTGAATTTCCAGTAAATGTTTCAGTAAGCATGGGAATGAAAATTATGGACTGGTCTGTTGAAGGTATGTTGTTATATGCAATTAACCTCTTCTAGTATGAATAATTTTCCCATGGAAATTGCAATACTAAAAATATAGGTTCACGGGTCAGTATTAAGCTAATTGTCTTTGTGGGTTATTTTAAGCCTAGCCACTTTTCCCATCTGAGAATCAAAAGCTGCACTTTGTGATTGTAAGGAAATGCCTTAACTATTATGCCAACCACAACTTTTGACAGCTTGCCTGAACTTACTATTGGCCTTCTAGCAGTGTGGCTTCAGCCAGCAGTGGAATTAGGTTGTCTTAAGATGAAGATGGGATTGATAGTCCTGAGTGGTAAGGGTCTAGATGCCACACAACTGTCTCTGATTTTGGCTCATAATTTTGCTGTGGTCTTAAACAAATAATGACATTTATTACCATTATAGACTTCTTTTACTTTCGATAAGGTATGTTAATTCACATACTCTTATTTTGTTGCTTCTTAAATCAGTGGTACTTAAACTTAAAAAGTGACCCTGATTTGGATCAATTTTCTCCAAAAATGTTGGCTTTGTCCTTTATTCTGGTGCTGAGAGTTTGAAAGCTATAGATTGTCAAAAAATTAAAAAAATACACTTTTACATTAATTTTATCATCCTTTTATAATTTAGTATTTTAGTGTTTGTGAAAAAAATGGGCTACTATGTTTATAATATACTATTTTTCTCAGAGTTGAATTATAAACGTTTGTTTTTTTATTTTTTTCCGTTATGCATTGAAGTATTCAATAAAATGTCAGCAGCAGACAAATAACTAATACATTTAAAAGAAAATAACTGGGAAACTTTTGTTGCTTCTAAGATTTTACTTGAATGTCACAGACTTTTTTTAGTGGTAAGATTACCATAGCAACAATTTTGTGAAGTTTTAAGAAATTCCCAAAAGGAAGGCAAATCTTCTAGACTGATATAAATGAATGCATAATGAGTTCCAATGCATATTTGCTTAAAACAAACAACAGCTGATTGATAAAGAAAGGATTGTGACTGGCTTCCTTATAAGAATCAGTGCAAGTTCTGCTGGTCATCTTTGCGAGGAATTCTGTTTACGCTGATATTCAATAGGAAGTTTCTCCTCCTTTTCTACCTACTGTGTGCATCCAGACATAACCATTCATAAATTTATAGTGTTTAATTACTCTGTTCTCCCAGTGCCTACTTAATTCACAATATGATAAATGCAACTAAAACCTAACCCACCAGTATTCTGTCCACCACTGAAGAAGAAAATTGCACACAAAATTCAGGTATGTGAATTGTAGAAAAAAAAAACACTACCAGACTGTGCATGAGCATCTTTCACAATTTTTTTTTAAATTGCAGTATACCATAGTAACCTTATGGTCTTACAGTAGTCGCTGAAGTTAGGCAAGACTGGCAGACTGATGTTTGCAAATGCATGCGTGGTGCACAGAGATACATATTATACAACCTTGATGATTGAGTGGTGAGCAAAAGACTGTGGGAGGATGTTTTGTAATATGAACACATAAAGAAAGAGCTCATCCACCCACTGACCTTTCTCCCACCCCCTCCCCACAAGTACATTTATTCATTTATTCATTTAACATTTGTTGACCAGGAAAGTCTGACTAGGACAGAGCCTATTTTCAGCAGAGGCTCAAGGAGAAACTCTCCAGACGCATGTCCTTGGAATGTACTGACTGTACTCAGTCTTCCTTAATTTTTTTATAAGTGTTAGGCAATGGCAGGTGCCTATTTCACCAGACTCCTCACATGAAATGGAAATTTCAATTATTCAAGGGCGTTAGATTTTTATAATTCTCTGGTGTAGTTTGATCCAGCTTGTGACATTAGCAAGTACTCGACCTGCTGACATCACTGACTAAAGTAAAGGAAACTATTATTTTCTTTTTATATTACTTATTAGTGTTACCTGACATAAAGATAATCCATTGCCGTCTCCTTGGTATCTTACTGGCCCAGATGGGAAATGTTTCCCCATCCATTCACTAATGTTTACCATCTAGAACTGCAGGATCCTCACTGGTTATGACAAGATCCAAATAGGCAGTCTGAGTCCATTCAATCCAACCACCAATGACTTAGGACAAACTGTGTTCCACCTCTGGCCTTGTGCTTTAAGTTCACTGGAAACTTAAATATACACGCAGCATTCTCATCCAAACAGGCAGTCTGAGTCTGTTCAATCCATCCACCATTTAATTAGGACAAACTGTGTTGCACCTCTGGCCTTGCGTTTTAAGTAAGTGTTAGAGGCATCCAATCTTCTGCATTTATTTTACCCTGCATAGTGACTAGTCTGAAGACAAGTGCTTCAGTGTACTAGTTTGTAAGCAATAGTCTTATAATCTGTAAACCCTCCTCCACTGACATCCTGCTGGTCAGTTTTTACTCTCTCCTTCCTAATAGACACTGACTTTTATGCCAATTACTCAAACTATTTATTTCTCTTATATTTTTCTTCACTTCTTCTAGACTTGTTACTCTCATTATTTATATCCTCCTGTCTTTAGTAAAAGTACAACTTGGTCTCCTACTTCCTTTCTTATTTCTCCTTGCCTGCCACAATTACTAAACCAATTTCAGCTCTAAGCTAGTATTTGTGCGCAGTCAATATCAGTTCAGAGCACTGAACTGTCTATTGTGTTTTTATTTTTCTATAAAAATGTCCCTGCAAGCAAATATATGAAGTCTGCAGTTTGAACACCAGCCTGTGGGCTATATTTTTATGTAAATTATAAATGTTATGGCAGCCTAAACAAAGAACATTGTCCACCATAGTAGCTCAATTTTCTTAGTGCACAGCTGTTCTGTTGATGCTTTCTCCTTTAACTGTGCTCAGTTTGTTGTTTTTAGGACTCCACTGTTTCCCTTCATTAAGTTTATTTATCTTCTTGTGTAACCAGTTTTGAGTTCTCAGTCAGCATTTTTCCAGAGATGAACTACTACATTCTTCCTTACTTTTTCTCATTGTTTTGCTGGTCTGTGTGTGGGGGGGGGGGGGGGGGTTGAGGTAGGCTTTTGGACTTTGCATTTCAAAGTCCATAGAAACCTCCTTACATTACACAGTTGTTCAAACAGTCACATGCAATTTTCAACTGTTATCACCATTCGTGAGGTCAAAGTGATATTGGACTAACTTTCTCACTAAAACATTTTCCTACAGCAACAAAACCAATACATTCATCTACTAACACAGGGGCCTTTTAAACTGCATTGTTTCTTTTACAGCAGATTTGTGGCTGTTTATGTTTAAGTCACCGATTGTTTTCTCTGTCTCTTGACATGTTTTCAACCTGCTTCATTGGCCCTTGCTAACACTTAGGCTCACTCAGCTGCCCTACCCTACCCCCAAGTCCCACCAACCCCCTGTTACTCTATATTTATACTTCCATAGCACCACCCACATATTTCTCTAACCAATACCATCAGTTTCCTCCAGCAGGAAAACAGTCAATACAATTACTCTAAATAGTAACACCCACTCTTGGTTTATCACCCCAAACTCTCTCTCAAATTGTCTTAATCCTTGCCTCCTATAACTATCAAGTTACATCTCTATAACCAACCCACTACCTTTCTAACTTTTTTATCCTAATTTACAACAAAGATAAAACCCAAGTTAAATAAGATGCCACTAAGTCAGATTATTGTACTATTTCTCCTCACTGTACTAGCCTTTATCACCAATTATCAAATCCATCTCCTTCAAATACTTAGGACTTCAACCAATCCTCACAAAGAATATCTATATTTTGTAATGTCCTAGCTCTACAAAAAAAAACACATCTGATTTGTTTTTCTATAACTATCTTAAAACTAAGCATCTAAAATTACAATCAAATATCAAACCAAGACCAAAATATAACTGGCCACACTCTTCCCTCTGTAAAATATCAATTCAAAAAATTAGTGGAGATATTCACCACAACCCTGGTCCTACTGTTCATAAAAACATCGCTTCCAACCCCAAAATAAACCAGTCACCTAATACATCTCAGCAAAAAAACAGAATCCAGTCTCACCTTACTAAATATGAACCTAAGAAATATGTGCAATAAAATACATGACATACGTGCTTATCTCACCACCTATACTTCTGATGTAGTCATAGCTACTGAAACCTGGTTAAAAAAGAAATCAAGGATAATGATATCCCCCCAGTACAATATACTCTGGCATGACAGACAAAACAAGTGTGCAGGTGGTGTAGCAAAAATCTATAAACATTCCATAACCATTATCTTACTTCCACAGGAAATACCAAAATGTAACTATGCTGAACTACTAATAACACACCTAAAATCAACAATAAGAAAACTATATGTTTAACAACAATTTATATACCACCAGGAAATAATGTTGATACTGCTGAGAGCATCCTGTACTGGATATCCCAACAAATTAGCCATGAAACTATAATACTTGCAGACTTTTTAAATATGGACTGGCATCTCATAAATTCCACTACCCTCACTGAGTCCATAAACCTGTTCAACTTCAAACAATTAATAACCAAACATACTAGAATCAACAAAACTTCAGGGAGATACTCAGCATTAGACTGGATTCTTACAAACGAACCAGACAGACTGCCAAAAGTACTCTGCCTGTCAGATAGCATAAGTGAACACATGCCAACAAATGCTATTAGAACTCACCATAACCAAGATAAACATATTATCTATAATCAAATACAAAATCCAACCAATTTCAGCAAAGGTATTTTCAATGAAACACTAAAAAATGTAACTGGAATGTACTTAGAATGATGCCACTAGATACTGCTGTAGAACAATTTAATAATGTATACTTACAGACCTTAGATAATCTAGCACCAGTACGTAATAAAAGAGTAAAGTCCAGCCGGCACCACGGCTGACAAAGGAAACAACAAAAAAATCATGATAAAAAGGGATCAAGCCTGGAAAAACTGGTATACAGATATAACTCAAAATGCCCTCTAGGAATTTAGATATCTTAGAAAACTTGCAAAACTCCATGTCAAACAGGATAAGCAAACCTACTATACCAACCTACAAGACAAACATATAAACAACGCAAAACTTTTTTGGTCATCACTAAATACACTATAACCCAGCAAGACCACTAGTACCTCTCCAAAAACAGACAAAGCGACAGACTGTCTCTATACAGTTTAATTCTTACTTTATATAATCAGTATTATCTCTCTTAGATGCTAACACATCTGACCACCTCACTCTACCTCTTTTGAACTGAAACCACCTACAATTCTTCAATTTTAGTCCGGTACATACCTCATTCGTAAGGAAGTTGCTCCTTAAACTAAAAATTGCTTCTGTAGCCGTAGACCAACTACCATCAGACTACCTAAAAATGGTTGCAGAACTCATAACCTTCCCTGTGTCAATACTAATTAATAGGTCCATAGCAGAATAATACGTCCCAGCACTGTGGAAAAAATCCTACATTATACCACTGCACAAAAGTAGCACATCTACAAAGTTTAATAACTACAGACCGATAATGATTCTCTCCCTTCTCCAAAATATTAGAGAAATGCATCCATACGCAGCTGATGCAATACCTAACCTCAAAGACCTGTTCTCAGAAGCACAACATGTCTGTAGGCCCCAGCACAGCACCACTATGGCTGTACTACATTTTACAAATATAATAACCCAACATAGAAACAATGGTCTGCTTGTGTCCACCATGCTCTTAGACTGGTCAAAGGCATTTGATACTGTCTCACACCAGCAACTGCTCATTTGGCTATCCTCAATAGGATTTCACAGTACTCCTTGTTGTTGTTCTTCCTTAGTTACCTGTCTGGAAGGCAGCAAGCCATTAAATGGCAACAAACCTACTCATCTTTTCAACTAGTTATTACAGGTGTCCCTGTTCCGCTACTGTTTAATATATTTATTAATAACCTCCACACCTCCACTCACCATGCTAGTTTAGTTCAGTATGCAGATAACTCAGCATTAATATGTGCTGCTTCAATAATAAATAAGCTCCAAGACATTACCCAAAAATCTTTCTCCTTTGTAGAAACCTGGCTCAAAGAATCAACCCTCCTACTCAACCCCAAGAAAACTAAGTTACTGCTTTTCACCTCAAAAAGTTGCCAAATCAAAAGCAATCTTTTACCCTAAAGTCAGCAAATAATGCTATCATTGAAACTGTAACTCACAGTAAACTTTTAGATGTTATTAACAGACAGTCTCAAATTTGACCACCATATACAGTACACCATTAAATCTACAAACAAGAAACTAGGCTTCCTTTATAGGATCAATTGATTCCTTACAGATATTGTAAGAAAAACTCTAGACACCACCTTCTCACTGCTGACTCTCTTATACATCACTCCTATCCTAACAAACATAAACAAATAAACAATACTCAAAGAAAGAAACTTGCTTCCTGCTACAATAAAATAGCTAAAATTTCCACCAGTCTCCCTTGTCTTAACTTAAAGTAACTAAACTGGCTTGAACTGCACAACTGTCTAACATATTCACAACTGACTACAGCGCACAAACTCATTCATCATCCAGAAAAATGCCCTGCACTACAAAACTTATTAGTACCCTACTGTCCGGCAAGAGACCTCCATTCTAATAAGAAATTCTTATTACTTACAAATAAGTCAAATAATGTTGGAGAGGACTCGCTCTACTCCCAATGCATTTCTAAATTCTGGAATAGTATGCCCATGCAAATAAAACTCTCTGACATTGTCGCCTCACAGTAAGACGCTGTCCGGTTCGATTCTCAGCTAGAGCGTCCTCTGCGTGGAGACATGCGTGGATGGGCGTACCTTCGTTGAAGGTTGTGCATCAGGGCTGGTAACTCGGCACGTAAAAATCAACTACCGATCATTAGCGGACCGGAGTTCCGCTGTGGCGACCCCTAACCGGGAAAAGCCAAAAGACACAAACAAACAAACTCAGTAGTTTTAAACCACTGCTTAAACAACATCTTAACCAATCCTGGTCCTGTACATGCTTGTCACAGGGCTAAAACCTTTTCACTATACAATACTATCCAAATACTCTCCTTAAACATAATATTCTCAACCTCTTACTGAAACGACAAAACAATTTTTATATATAACTGCTGCCTGTACAATCCACTAAGCCACATGTGTGCTTTCTCTTTAGTAACTTCTACCTTTGTAAAATCTTAGAATGTATATGTATACATGTAACTACTGTCTGTGCATAAATGAAAATAGAAATGTAACTACTGTTTGTATATAAATGTAAATAGAAATGTTATTACTCTGTGTTTGACTGCAACTTAGTATAATGCAACATAAGCAAATGGAGCTTTCCTCCCTAGGCTTCCGCTGAAAATGGGTATTACTTAGTCAGACTTTCCCAGTAAACAAAGACAAATAAATAAATAATTGGTAGGAGGCTACACTAGGCAGACATAACAACCTGCCAGTGGGTCATACGTCTCAGCCTCTTAGCATAAGAAATCTGGACAAAGGCAAAAATAATGGGGGGACAAAGATCCCAAAATAGGGACAGATTTTAATATTGCTCTTACCAACTTAGAAAGTTGCTATAATAATAGGTTTGCATTTGCATGCATTTGCTGAGGAATATGAAGTCTGAAACACAAATGTCTATCATTATTTAATGACTTCAGCTCTCAACATTTTTCCGGAAAACCACAAATTCTATAAGGAACTGACTAAAATTATGAGGTAAAAATCTAGATAGTCTTTGAAAATCTGGACAGTTGGGAGGAATGCACTGGGCGAGTCACTGTTTTTGCTGAAGATTGTTTTAAAGACAGAACAGCCTGCAGCTAAATGCTGTACCCCCTTTCATTTATATATAATTAGATTTCATTAATAAATATCAGTTGATGTACTGAGAGTTGTTAGCTCTCATTACCAGTGCAACTGACTGCAGGATTCAGGAAATTAGTTGTATATAAATAAATAAATAGAAACCTATATACATAAACATACCCTCAATTGTCCAGATTTTCATAGAGTGTTTAGAGTTTTGCTTCATATTTTTGGTCTGTTCCTCATAATGTTTTCTGGCAAATGTTTGAGGATTGAAGTAACAAAATAATGATAGACATTTGAGTTTAAGACTTCATATCCTTCGGAAAATGTATGTTAATGCAAATCTTGTTATTCCATCAAAGTTCTAAGTTTATAAGAGCAATATTTAAGTTTATCAATGCAATATTTAAAAGCTATCCCTGATTTTAGGACTTTGTCTCCCCCATTATTTTTAGCTTTGTCCAGATGTTTTGAACTAAGAGGTTCAGAGGTATGTTTGTAAGTACATTAGCATAACTTGTAAGCCATTGCCAGATATAACCAACAACTTTGGGTGGGCTCTCAACAGCCCAATAAAACCAGTAACACTTTGTCCATTTCCCTCATTTCCTCTCTTCCTTAATTTTCTAATTCATCTAGAATTCATAGGCACAACATACTTACACAATTATAACATTCCATGTCTTCCTTTCTGCTAAGCAGTTCTGAGTTTTTCCTTTCCATTTCTCACCATCTTCACCTCCTGACAAACCTGTCACATACTGTACAGACTGACATACCTTTACCTGTTTATAACCTGGCTTTCATAAAATATGCAAAAGGTGGTAATCAATATATATCGGAAGTTCATTGTACATCTTCAAATGGATTAATGTGTTAATTAGTATATAATGATTACATCCAGATTATTTTGCACATATGCATATATCTGGAGTTTCATCAGGAAAGTTGTATTTCTGAAGTTACAGTTTTAGCAATATGTTTATTTTTTACATCCAAGGGGAATCTGATAAGAAAATATTCTAATTACAAGTTAAAGGAAATGAGGGGGAAATTCGTCTAGAATACTTTACCAGATTCAGAACAAAGAAAGTTATGTTGGAAGACCATAGAGGAAGACACATAGGGCCAGATTCCAAAAACTTTTTGGCATGGTAAGTCTGCCCTGAATCTGAAAGACCTGCTCCAAGTCTAAGTGACTTACTTCAGTGTAAGGCCTAGCTATAAACAGGCTTACTATGAGGACCGAATTCCAAAACACCTGCTCTCAGTCTGTTTTCAGTGTAAGTATTCACTTACACTTACACCGAGAGCAAGTCTTTTGGAATTGAGGACTTAGAATTAGAGACCTCTGGCCTGAATTCAGCAACAATGAAATGAATATATAATTAAGTGAACTGTGGTTTCAGCATAGATTTTACCAAGCTGCATGCCAGGTTTAAACATGAAGAGAATTCCAGATTTACTTTTTCAATATTATTAAGAGATCCTGAGATATGAAGTATTGAGACTACTTGCAAAATTGAGGATAATGCATTAAAGACAATTGTGTGACACAAATTATACTTTTATGTCAATTCTGGGAAGTAAGCAGACAATTCTTTCAGAAGCTTTGCAATTCTGGACTGGTTTCCCTGATCATTTCTAAACATTGTTTTTAAATCTGTGTTGCATTGCAAGTCAGTAAGTTCCATTTTTAGCTCATTAGGAATGCTGTCAATATCAACAGAAAATATGTCTGCAAACAACTGGAAATGTACACTTTGAATTTTGAAGTCTACAATCTACTTGTCAAACTCTTTAAGTAGCTACTTATGAGGCCTACCTAAGCATTTCCAGTAAAAAATGCTTACAACTATTTCAGTATGGACCTGTTTGGTGGAAAATTACAATGGTTGTTCTCTGACCGTTGCTTCTTTCACCATTTCAGTTTTGGGGTGAAAGCTCCCACACTGTCATACATCACTGTAATCAGCTCATGAGAACTTCTGAGCTTAAATTAAATGTATTCAAATGATGTGTTGTGCTCACAAGGAAGGACAGATCTAGTCAATAGTATGTATTACTGAGCTGTGGACAATCCATGTTCCTCTTCTCCATGAATGTTTTGATTTCTGCCCTAAGGTCTGGAAACCTTGCCAACACATTTCTCTGTCTGAGACGATCTAGCTCTGTAATACAGATAATGTTTCCATAACTGGAATCAATATCATTGTGAAATGCTCAAACGGTTGATGTTCCAAACCCTTTAAATGGATTTAATTTACTCATTTAATAGCCATTGGCATTGTATTCCAGACATTCTTTGACTTACTGCATAGTACCTGTTGATAAAGGATGCAGTGCAAAATTGTAGAGATCTGTACATTTCCTGTTTCATCTTTCTCTGTTCTAGGGCTGCAACATACTTCGTCCTCCCATCCATTAACAGGGCACCATTTCTGGTTACACCAATCAACTAATAACACTGGAAACCTTTAGTCTGAATTGCATCACAAAGTTTCTTGAAACTATAAGTTTTTGTTGCCAGACCATGTAAAGCAGACAAACTCAGTAACTTCAAAGCTAACATTTAATCACCTGACATAGTTGTACAATATCTGTGGTGTCAGTGCTTTTGTCAAGAGCTAGTGAATGAATACTAAATTTGGTTGTTTTTTGATAAAAGTGATGATAAAGATCAGATGTTATCTCAGGTATCTCAGGTATTTGCAGGCAAACTGATACTTAAAAACAAATTCTTCTTGTTTGAACACGCAATCTCAGCCAGATGGAGCATGCACGTTTTTACCAAATCACGCTGCCTTCCCAGCTTAGCTATCTTTTCATATAAAGCATTACTTGTCATAACTGTTGAATCTGCTTCTTTCCTACTATTAGAGAAGAGGTTTTGTTGCACAGTCATACAGGTCTTTAGCTGTGCTACCACCTCAGCCCTTTGCTCACTCTGGTATTTTGTATGAGTATCACCATGCTTGGTTAGATAATGTCATGTAAGACTGCATTCCTTTGTAATAACGACATTTTCCTTCCATATCAAACATGTTTTACTTCCACTGAAGTTTACAAATAAATAATTAAGAGTCTACTTCTGCTGAAATTGCCAGTGCTCATAATAAACTTTTTCTTTTTAATTTTAAGAGTTATTTTTCTTGGTGTGATCATAATTAGTTCACTAAAGATTTCTGAAAAAAGAGGAGAAAATGTTAAAGATTTCCTTTCTTGTCTTAAAATAGACATAATAGCAGAAGGCATAGTGTCAGTTTTGAAATGTAAATGAAAATGGGATGGGGAGGTGTAGTGATTGTAGTCCATGTCAGAACTAAGAGGAGGTGCATGTCATAGGTGAAGCAAAGGAGCAACACCCAATTTCTCTGCCATGTCCTTCTCTCTTTGAATGAACAGCCCCTGCTAGGTCCTTGGTCCCTACTAGATTGCCATTAATGCAAGACATGTTCCATGACATACCTCTCAACCTCCTTCCTAGGAGATGTGAGCAGGCGATGCTTCTTCACTCTTTTCCTTTCTTAGGTCCATCAGTGCCTAGATCACTTCCTGAACCAGGGACCTGGGTCATAGTCAGGGCTCCATACCTCTATGCCACAGAGTAAACAGCAGATAGAAAGAGCAGTGCTCTGATGTCTGTTGTGCATAGTCATACGGCAGAGACATATGCATGTCACATAATCATCCTGGCCACAGTAGCAACATGTATAGAATACATCAGTAATTGTATACAACCATGCCAAGCTTTTTAAACAGAAATAAATGTTATTTGGTCCATCGCAAATGCAACAGTTAACTAAAGCATTAGAGCTTTACAAAACTGATACCTCTTTCGTTCCATTCCACATCATACCACTTTAACTTAATGTAGTTAATGAATCGGGACAATAGTCTTTCCTGCTGCATACTTCTGAAACCTTCCCTTTTCAAATTTCTGCAGCCCATTATTTCCCTTACCCTTCCCCCTCACCCTGATCCATCATTCTTTCACAATATCGCATACATCGTTATTAATGTAAACTCAAACAATTAATTAAATAAATGTTTTTTTTTTTTTTTTTTAATCAACTAAGTCATCAAAAGAAAAAGAGATAGACTATAATAGTTTCTTGGGGGTTTCTGTTCTCAGCTTTCTGATTTCCTCATAGCAGAGAAGCTCACTGTTCTTAAAAACTTAATATAATTATTTACTAATGAAACTCCTATACAACATATCATGTTTTTGTAGGGGTCAAGCTGTGCCCCCCACACCCCCTGCTAACAATATATTCCATCTCCGAGATTGCACTACAGTGGGGATATCGATGAATTTCCAAACCTCACTGTACCACGATCTCTGTACAGTTTGTCGAACGCACTTATGCGAATGCACTATTGCATTCACATAAGTGTGTTCGACTTTGCAATAAATTTCACATTTTGTGAATGATAATCTGACTTTCGGCATAATACCTGCTGTCCGATTGTCATTCACAAAAATTACAGGAAACCAGTCAAATGAATGTCTTATACTCTGTACTCACTAAACGTTTTGTAAAACGGTGCATGCTCTTACCTTCCATCAATAATAACTATGTGGAGGTGTTTATAAGAGAAGTTTGTTTAGTTATATACTTTGTTCTGTATTGATTATTCCTTTGAATTCTATCTGTAGCTATCACTGAAACATATACTTCTCATGTGTTTACCCCCAGTAGGCCAACATCCCCCCTTATACTTCAGTTGCTCTCAATATATTACTTTAATTTTCTTTTCTTTCAAATGCTGTTAGACACCTTTTCCTTTGGCATTCCACTCTGTTTTCACTTATGAGCATTACATAGTTACTCCATCTATGAATCTCTCCTCTAATTAACAAATTTCTCATAAAAAAACAAAGCCTGTTTCACTGCAAAAGGTAACTTTCACTTCTAAGCAGTTAACCCCCATATTTTATATCTTTCAGATCTCTCCATTTTCTGTCATTAACTTCATAATGATTTTCCATTTTGCATCATATTTCTGAATTGAAAGGAAGTCTAATAATGATACTTGTAACAGAGCATAATGTATTTGGCAGATTTAACCCATTCCTTTCATACTATTGTCTTATTGCAATCAACTGTAAATATTCCCCTTGCCATATTTTTCAGAAATTCCCAGGTACCTCTGTTGTGAGTAACTGGAACATGTTTAACAGCAGAGCAAATAAAATATGTACCATTTACACTTGCTGGTCCAGCTCCGAGCCTATCATCTTCCATCTTCAAAAAATTATGTGTTATTAATGGATCCCTCTAATGAATAATCCAGCCATATCTCTAAATGCTTAATATAGACATCTACCCATAAATAATTGTTTCTTCTTCAGACTTTGTGATGGAAAATAATTGCCACTTCATGAGCTTTAGTTTTACTTACTTAATAACCAGATACTTTACCAGATTTATCCAACAACTGACATATCTTCAATACCTCTCTGTGGGTAAGTCACATAAAAGAAAATACAATGTACACAAATAATATTTAAAGCTTTCCCTTATCAGTGTATATCCTTTTAAATCCAGTGACATTGCTAATGCAACTGGAGGCCCAACAAAGAATTCAAATAATAGTGTTGACATCAGGTATCCTTGTCTTGTTCTTATATATATTCTTAAGTGGAAGGGTAGCTAATGTGTTTTAATGTGGGCCTTTGTTTTATCATACATCACCCTCAATGCTTTCACAAAATTTAATATAAATTAAAATGTCAATAAACATTGCAATACATAATACTGTCTGACCTTGTCAAAGGCTTTCTCTGCTTTCTCTGTATCAAGGCTCACTATCATGAAAGGATTCTTCTTTTGAGATACCTTTCTCAAACACAGAGCTGTCTCTAGTTACTAACAATTATCAACATTTTGCCTACTGAAGTAACCCCACATTAATCACTATCTATCACATTTGTTACTAACCTAACTTGGTTATTTGTCATCACCACCATGAATACCTTATAATCATGATTTAACACTGATAATGCTCTTATGAGTCTCATTTTCCCTTCTTTGGGAATCACTGTAATTGTATCTTTCCTCCATGACTTTCATATTTGCTTCAGTTCTAATAATAGATGATAATAAGCCAGTTTTAGTTACAGCAATCTGCCTCCAGTTTTACCATTCAGCATTCTTGCATATCATATTAAATGTCTTTTGCTTCTGGATCATACAAGACTAAAATGTTCTTAAATCTTCTCCTCATGGCAATCCCTTAAATTGCTTCAGCTTTCTTCGGCTGCAATCAGAATTCTTTCAACTGCCTCAGTCCCCAACTCACCTCATCTGAATTTCTTATTCTGTTTTTCATTCTCTTCTTTGTAGGAATCATTCTGCCATATGATTTGAACAGGTTCTTGTAGCTCTGTGAAATGTCTAATATCTGTTCAGGAAAAATGTTCAAAACAAGCCAGGTAGAGTCCATAAAACTTAAACTTCCTAACCCTGATGAGTAGTCACAATTGAAAAACAAACCTTTATCTCCCACGTTATATGTTTTTCTTGTTTCCATAAAATATACAGTGCTTAATATTTAAATTTGTATGACCCAAGTCCAACCAATACATGTTTTTAACACCTTTATTGAATTATCACTTGTGACATAGGCAAACTTAGACTTATACAAAAACAATCAAACCATATTAACAGGTTTACATTTACAAGCATTGTAAGTTACATATATATTGTATAATCTAAGCAAAATTTGCATAAATCATTCAGTGACTGCCTCCTCTTAAACCTCATTCTTCTACCAAACCATTTTTTCTGCATGAATTGTTCCAAAAATGTCAATTTTTTAAAACAAGAAACACCTTTATTAAACTAACACGGCATAGGCAATCATACATTTATATAAATGAAAACTAATAATATTGACATATTTTTACTTGCAAGCATTATACATCACTTATAATCTATCCAGTCATTGTCAGTCAAATATTACATAGCTTATTCAAATCCTGCCTTCTTTTAAACCTCATTCATCCTCCAAAACATTATTCTGCATGTATTTTTCCCACAAGTCCCATTTTTCTATGTAATTTGATCCTACCCTTTTCCTAAAGATCCCACTACCAGTTCTTTTATATCTGTTACTATAGTCACTGCTTCTAGTACATTTGATTTTGACTTTGAGTTCCATTTTTTAGTAATTGCTGTTTTGGCAGCCACTATAATTAGACTCGGCAAGGCCTTACTATGTCTAGGCAATTCCGATTCTGCATAATAGCACAAAAAATCATTTCCATAGTTATACCAATTTGCTCATCCAGTATTTCTGATAGAGTAGTCTGCAGGGAATTTTTAAAGTCTGCCAACTGATTACACTCCCAAAAATATGTTCCCAATTACCTCTTTCTTCCACATCACACCTCCAACATTTGCTATCTGCATGAGGAAAAACTCTTTAGAGTCTACTTAGGGTATAAAAATACTTATGTAAACACTTCCAAGCAAAGATCCTAAATCTTCTAGACCTTGTTGCGTATCTGGAACTCATACATAAATCCCCCCATACAACTAATACAGGATTTGATTTTTTTTATATTTCCAACCTGCAACTGATGAGCCCAGTGTTACATGTAGACCTGTCCAACTTGCTAAGTTATCCTTTTACATAAGAAATGCAATCCACGCCTTCTGCTTTCTCTCTGTTACAACTATAATTTGAGTAATCTTTTTATTGGATTTGTATTCCACATTCACCTGTTTTTCTCTCAAAGTTTTCACTTCATTCAAAAATAAGTCATATTTAAGTTTTAAATTCATATTTTCCTTGCATAATTCCTCAATGGCATCAACATGCAAATCCATAGTTTACCATTTTTGACTTACGTGTTTTAGTCTTCATGATGCAGTTTAATAATTGAGCAATGACACTTTAAACCTTACTTTGAAAAGTCTCTAATACATCAGTTAAAATAACCTCTACCATTGTTGCCTCATGTGTATCCACATGATCAGATTCTGGAGATTCAGGGTTTTTCTTGTTATTCAACATCCTGGATTCTCTTCCTTTCTCTCTGTCAAATAGATCAAGTCATATAAACTCGACCTCTGCTCTTTCACCAAGCCAAGACCTCTTGAAAGCTTGAAATGTACAACTTACAACCTGCAAATTTAAGTTAACCTGCAGAGTGATCAATATGTGTATCTTCTCTAGACTACCATCACTGGAAATCTGACCATACAATGAATAATACTAGTGTTCTATTTTATCACCATGCCCATTTTATCTATATGGAATTCTGTCAAGCAGGCATGTCCCTTGTCTTTTAAACTGCATGTGGGTAAACGTGGGGTATTCTATTCTGTCCTTGATGTTTTCAGTTTGGTGTTTTGTACATTGTCAAAGCATCTGTGTATGCTACATGCTCAACGTTAATACGCATTTTGAAGTGTGAAAAAACTGTGTCTGTCACTGTATGTACTTGCTTTGCATAGCATTTACACCATCTATTGCAATTTTAGCATGTAAAGATTACTTTTGTGAGCTGCACTATGTAGTTACACCCATGCTTGTATACTGTCTATCACATGAAATCTGTCAGGTATTATCCTGCTATCTTTTTAGATTAACTAATCATGCCTAGAAGTAGGTCTTTTAAACTTGGTCTTATTATTTGCATTCATTGTTACATTTTCTTTGACATCCTTTGCTGACTATTTTTGGCGCATGCACACTCAGTCTGTCATTATGCCAGTCTGCTTTGTATGGATGCTATAGCATCTGTTCTGCATTAAAATGCATTTGTGAATTGCACTACTGGCATGGGATGTGAACTGTATGTTTGCAAATTCCTATCTGCAGTGTGTCACTAATAAAAAGACAGGCAGTGTTCCAAGTTGCTATTTGTGTTTTCTGTTTAATGCTGTTATTGTAAGGACAGTAGCTCTTTCTGAGGTAGACCTTGAAGTTCACTGTGGTCAAAAATATGACATGTCATATATATCATGCTGTCAGAATGCAGCTATTTGGTGATGTGTAGCATTTCACACTAGTTTACTGCAGTGACACTTGTAGAATATTAAATTACCACATTTACGCTAACATTTTTTCCACACTGACATTTTCCAGGACACTTTTTAACAGATTCAAAATAAATGATGTACTTCCCTTTCTAGACACAAGTGGATACTTAAGTATTGTAATTAACTTCAGTAACTTAAAAAATCCTGATGAAGGGCTCTTGTTAGCCTGAAAGCTCAATTAATTGCAAAACCTGTTGGTCTAATACAAGATATTATATTACATCTATGTTCTAGTGTCTTTGCTTTCTGTTAATGGATCAACGCAGTGTATCTTATTTTTTTCTCACTTTTTTACTTTGATGTATTCATTTAGACAACATTTTCCTTTCTTACAGCTCACCCCATTTTGCTAGAGTTTTACAGTTCAAGTACTCTGGACATAGTATTCAGTATGGTGTATTGTCTGTGCCATATCTGTGACTGCTACTAGTACTGACAGCATGTTAGTTAACTTCTTTCTAGAATCATTTCAATGGATGTATGGTCTTCAATAATTAGGGCATAGTGTGGATTGCAGTTTTATTTTATTTTATCTATTTATTTATTCAGTTATCCTTGGTTTTCCAGGTTAGTCCCACTAAGATAGTAGCTTCTTTCAGAGAAGATCTGAGTTGGTATTGATACTACTTGGGGAAATTTGACCAGGGCATCGGGAGAACTTCTGCTACTCAAAACTCTGGAGGTAAAGAGACAGCATGTGCGTCCCATTCCTAACACTGTGGTGGCTGGGAGAATGGTAAAAATCACAGAGGCAAATGCTAGTGCTGCTACTTCCAGCAAAGTTATGGAGGATTTAGGAGTTATCTTTCAGCAAAACCCGCTTCCTGAAGCTGAAAAAGAGGAGTAAATGAGTGAGTCTTGTGTTATTACAACCCCCCAGTTGGGAGGGTTGTGGGATGATGTATTAAAAGGAATGTTGATGCAGAGTGAGCCAGAAAATGAAGGAAATATTTCATGGGGAAACATTATTGAAAAAAATGTGAAAACAAAAGACGCTGAAATGATTTTGAAAAATGATGGTGAAGTAAAAGGATTTCTTATACAGAAAATGTAAAGAAAGACACTAGGGGAATAACAGGAAAAAAGAGAGAATGTGAAGTAGAATTATGTGCTGAGAATTCAAAAAAGAAGATCAAGAACTGGATAGGTAGGAAGTCTGGGATAATTAATGGTTCCTTCAGGTATAAAAGCTCAAGAGGTAAGAGCTTTTATTTTTATAAACAAAGATACTTTTTGTGACATTATATTTGATACAGTTTATGCAATGGAACGTTTTCTTAGGGGATGTGAAAAAAGAAGGATTGCAATCCTTGGAATATATATTTAATAATAGCATTTAACAATGAAAAAGAAGATCTATGTATAACTTCAAACAGAAGTAGAAAGAGAGACCTTAAAAGAACATTTGAAATGTTTATGCAAAGAAGTATTGGACATTACAGAATTTATGGTAAAAGGGGTTTATGGACAAGTAGATGGGAATGTAGTATTGTGTTAAAGATTGAAAATGCTAAAATTATACATATGCCAAGTATGATAAATGTTGAAGAAAATAAGGGTGTAATAAAATATTGGGGGTAACCAAAACCATGTTTCTTTTATGGAAAAGAAGTACATTTGAAAAGTAACTGTGACAAAAAGCAATATTACATTTGGGGGAACTGGGCCAAAAATGTGAACTGAAATGTTATAAATATAACAAAATTAGGAATTTATGGACAGAGTGTAAGACTGAAAATAATAAAGTGAAAGAAAAATAGAATAAAAAGAACAAAGAGAAGAGGAGGTGGAAATAGAAGAATGGTTAGACAAAGAAGATAAGAGAAGAAATAAAGAAGGAATGTTCTGAAATAAGTGATGAGGAATATATAAATTGGGAATTAGTAAAAGAAAAAAAAGAATCAATTAGTAAAAGGGTAAAAGCTAACAAAAGAAAATTTAAAGGAATAGACATATAAGAACAAAAGAAAGGAAATGGATGAGAAATAAAATATAATTATAATCTTTAGAAAGTTAAGGAAAAGGGGAAGTAATAACTTTAGGATAACCTTTCTGTGAATATGGATAGTATTAAAAATACAGTGAAATGGACAGGGGTTTTGGAGTGGTGTAACAAATTAAAAGTAGATGTAATTGTATTAGATACAAAATTCTTATCTAATGAATGATTACAAACAGAAAGATTATGGGAGGGAAATCATTTGGAATTTGGGAAATGATCAGTGTTCTGGAATAAGAATATTTTGTAAAAATATGGTAACATTTTTGGATATAACTTTAGTAAGAATGGGAAGATTAACTGTTGTGGACTTAAAATGGAAAGAACAAGTATACATAATTAAAACATCATATGCTTATGTTACTTGCAAAAAAAAGAGAAAGTTTATTTTATCAGATTCTAGATTATGTAGTGGTAACTATGAATATTATATTGACAGGAGATTTTATTTATGACTTAAGAGGTAAATGTAAAAAGAGGAAATGATGTAAGAAAAATATTAGAAGTTATGAGATGTGTTAAATTCATACTCTGGGACAGAAATTTATGGACTTATATAAGAGGTACTTACAGAACTAAAAGATTACTTTACACTATCAGAAGACTAATCATAAGGGAAGGAAAATCAATTGAATCAAGTTTTTTCAGATAATTTAGCATTATGGCTAGATACAAAGGAAATAAGTATTATATAGAAATAGGCAAAGGAATAAAAAAGGATAAAGAAGGAAAATATTAATGCAGTTATGGAGAGATCATATGATGAGATCATTTTATAAAAATTGGTTTGATTGGTGGATGAATGTTAAGATCAAATATAAAAAAAGTTTTTTATAGTGGCTATATGATGTAAGAAAAGTGGATAAAGAAAAGTATAAACGAGTGTATAAAGGTGCATTGGGATATTTAGAAAATAATGACTGAGACTATTTTGTTAAAGAGAAAGAATTATATAAAAAATCAAGAGAAAATTAAAGAGCTATTATTCAACAGAGATATTTTTACAAGGGAAAAGAGAAGTATCTGTATTTTAAGTAGAACAGTAAAGGAAGTTAGTAGTGTAATGAGGGAATGGGAAATACAAAATGAGAAATAGAAAGAATTGCAGAACAAATTATGAATATTGTTGTAGAATATGTGCAAGATATGTTTAAATAAGAAAATAAAAAATCAAAAATAATAAGAGAAGTAAAAAAAAGTTTTAGAATAAGAAAATTAAGAATTTGAAAGGGAGCTGTCTTTATATGTGTTAGATAAAGTATTAGGACACATGAATATAGATTTGGCTGCAGGGCCAAAATCAATAGGATATGAAATGTATAAAAACTTAATGGAATGGAAAAAATATTTTCAAAGATTTTAAATGACTGGCTAAATAAAAGTATTATGTGTAAAGAATTAACTCATTTGGAAGAAAGAAGAAAAATATATAATGAAAAACTGGAGACCAACAGTACTGAACAATAATGATCATAAGACTTTTATGAAAATATTACAGAATAGATTTCTAACAAAGATGAAAAGTATTATAGAATACGGTATGTATAGTATAAAATGGAAAGGATGTCAAAAATTATTAATAATAGTAACAGAGATCGTGGATGGTATTATAAACAGAGGAGAATAAGATATGCTTATGATAGGGGATGTTATTAAGGCATTTGATACAATAGGACATAGAATCTTATGAGCGATAATAAAAGAATAAAATATAAGTGAGAAAATCATGAAAGTGCATATGTCTGCTTATATAAATAATAAAGTAAACATTTTGGTAAGTTTTGGCTAAGTAAAGAGGTACAAATGTGGAGAGAAGTGAGCCAGGGTGTCCAATAAGTTGTATACGGTTTGCTTTGACTATGAATGCAATTGTATGTGCAGTTATAAAATGAGAGAAGCAGAGTATGTGACACCTGAAGGCTTAATAATCACAGTCTTGTTAACTTTGCAGATGATATTATAGTAATTATAGTAAAAACAAGATATGGATAAAATAAATAATTTGTTATTTACAGTGGGTAAAACCGCCTTCCAGTTCATAGCCTGCTACAGACCACACTCCTAAACCCAGGAACCACACTTGGCTGACTGGAGAACACATGAAAATATGAAGGTCTCCCCAAACACTATTATATTGGGCGACTTCAACTACCCAAACATAGACTGGGAGCATTACCCTAGCTGCAACACCCTAGCCCAAAGGTTCCTAGAATTTATAAACTCAAATTCTATGGAACAACTTGCTACCACTCCCACAAGAGAGGAAAACATATTGGACCTGATCATCACCAACATGGGGACTCTATGCTCAAGACCAGAAGTGTATCCCACACTGGTAAGATCAGACCATAGAGTAATCTCACTGGATATTCACATCCCGACCCCAGCCCATGGCCAGAAAACCACAGTGAAAATTTTTCACTAAAGCAAATGTCACACTCCTCAAAACTGAGGTGGAATCCTTCACAGCCCCTGTGCCTGTGGAAAATACGGCCCAGACCTCAGAACCCTTTATAAACGCATTCTATGAACACCTTCAGGAGTGCATGGATCATGCAATCCCAAATAAAACCAAGATCCAATCCTCCAAAGGCAGGCATCCTGTCTGGTGGATCCCAGCCATAAAAAAAACATGCAATAAAGGAGGAAGCTACTATATGATAGAGCAACATCCCAAAAAGGGAAGGCATCTCTGATCAGTATTATTGAAAAACTACGGCCACACACAAAATCGTCTAAGGCCATCTTTGAGATACAAATTGTACAGGACACTAAGGATAATCACAAGGCTTTCTTTAGTTATGGTGGGAACCTGGGTGGGAACTCCCAGATATGCTCAGAATTAGTTAAAAATGACAAACAATACACCAAACCCACAGACATTGCCAACATCCGAGCTGACAGGTTCAGTGCAAACTCCCCCCCCCCCACCAAAAGGGCAAATATCTATCCCAGCAGAGTGCTGGCCCCCTGACATCTCAGATACTCAGGTAACAGCCAGCCTCTCCAAAGCAAAACACACAGCATCAATGGGACCAGACAGTGTCCTGGTCTTTGTCCAACATGAACCCCAAGAAGAATTGAACACAAACATAAAACCACTGTTCAATCTCAGCCTCACCACAGGATATGTACCCCAAGAGCAGTGTACAGCAACAGTGGTCCCTCTCCACAAAGGTAGTGTCTCAATGGATACTGCAAACTATTGCCCCAGAAGCCTGACTACCTTGGTCTGCAAAGCTATGGAAAGGATCATCATGGACCTCAGACATAAAGATATTGGGGACCTACAGACACTGGATCCTACACAGTTTGGCTTTGTTAAGGGCAGATTCTGCCTCTTAAACCTGGTTGAGTCATTTGAAACAGTCACCAAGGCCATTGACGAGGGGAAGGCGGTCCACACAGCCTACCTGGACCTTGCAAAAGCCTTCCATACAATACCCCACTTGGTCATTATAGATAACCTCAACAGCTTCAATATAAACCCCTATATCACTAGATGGGTTGCAAACTGGCTCAAGGACAGAACCCACATGGTCAGAAATGCTGGAGCCATGTCAGACCCCAAACCAGCTACAAGTGGCATCCCACAAGGCTCACTCCTGGGATCTCCCTTGTTTGGTATATATTTCTCAGAGGTACAGGCCAACACAGAAGGACTGTGGCTGAACAAGTTTGCAGATGACTGCAAACTGGGCGCCTTAATCGACCCTCCAGCTGACACAAGCATCCTACAAAATGGCCTCATAGAAACAGTCAACTGGTGCCAGAGCCATGTCCTCAAGCTAAACGCAAAAATGTGTATAGTCATCCCCTTTGGCAAAAACTAAGTGCCCACAAATTACCACATAGGTGGTAACCCATTAAGTATGGAAGAAGTGATAAGGGACCTGGGGACCCAAGTTGATAGCAATCTCTCATTTGACAACCACGTGGCCAAAGTGTTTAGAAAAACATTTCATAAAGCCCACCTAATTGTGAAGGTATTCACATCTAGATCAGGGGAGGTCATCGCGCCTCTTTACTCATCCCTCATCAGGCCCATAATTGAGTACAATGCCCCTTGTGGGATGTACCTTATCAGACACCTGCAGCAGCTGGAAAGACCACAAAAGTACCTCACCAGGAGGATCAAAGGGCTCAAACACATGCCATTTGCTGCTCGGTTAAAGAAACTGCAGCTCCACTCAGTGGCATACCGCCTGCCCAGAGGTGATCTGTGCCTGATGTATAAAGCCATGTCCAACCTGGAATCAATGGACATGCTGCACCTTGGAAAATCAGAATCCCATCAAGCTACGCGCTCAAGAGACCTGAACCTCAGGACTGAAATAAATAGGACATGCTGGAGTGACAGATTCATAACCCAGAGGCTCCCTCCACTCATGAGTAAACTCCCACTCCAGGGTAGTCAGAGTCCCTCACTGACTCTCTTTAAGAGGAATCTGGATGAGTGGATGGGAGATTGTAGGTTTACCCTGGGTATCACTTCTATGTCACTGTTAGACAGAGGCACAGTATACTAACCTTGAAAAATGTCATGGCAAACTCCACTTAAAATGTGTGTTGAAAGCCAAACACACTCTGGCCAGGAATATAAATGCCCTAGGGCAGATAGCATAGTATGGACCTATGAACAGAATCTCACACACCAACTAGTACAACTGTGGTCAATGTGGAGTAATGTTTGGCAATGTCCGCCCAAGTTGGTGAATACACAGCAATGTTGGACAAGCCTGGTTTAAGTACACCATAGCTGAACAAAATGCAACATGCTCATAGTTGCCCAACTGTCCCTTAACCAGTCTGTTCTGCTCAGTATGAACATTTAAAGCAGCGATGGGACTCAAACCCATGATACTGTGCACCATAGTGAAAGTACTGAACCAGTACACCATGACAGTATTGCAGTGTTCAGCCAGTATGAAAGAATGTTGACAAGTCTTTGCAAACTATCCCATGGAAACCCTGCAGGCACAGCACAATCCCTGTTGAGTTATGACACAAAGGAGTCTGGCAGTAAGAACACAACATGACTTCCAACACACACAGTATAAATGTCAATATTGGTCATGTTCACACACAGCCACAAATGTAGTGGACTTCAGATCACAACATATGGAAAGGTCACACTGGGCATGCTCACACACTTGGATAAATGAGACATATGTCAGGCAACAAACCATGGAAAGCCTGAACTGGGCATGCTCACACACACAGGCCATGTCTGAGTATAGCAGTCGGCCACACATATCTGGCAGTTGTATGTGTTAAGCCAGGAACCTCCCACGATCCAGCAATCTGCCCTGTGCACACAGTTAAATGACAACAGACACATATATTAATATACCGGAACCCTGTCATGATCAAACATGTTACCACATGTTGTTCACAGAAACTGTGAAAGCTACGGCAATAAAGACCTGCAAACAGTATCAGCAACAAATATTGTGCATCCCCAACATAAACATAGGTGCAGAGGTCGATACTAGGCTGTCTGCCCTAGGGAATTCATAAGCCTAGGCAGAATGTATTTGGCGTCTGCCTCCCCAGTAGAGTAGCCTACTATGCCTCTGTAAAGTAGGTCACAAAAGGCACCCTTTAAGTCTAGTTTGCTGTGCCTCTGTCAAGCAGGGACACAGTGGAGACCCCAGGGGTAAATTTGCAATTTCCCATCCATGCGGCTGGATTTTGCTGGAAGAGGGTTGGCGAGGGGCTATGTCTAACTTTAATTGGGATTCAATTCCAGAGTGAGGGGAGCCTCTGGGTAATGAATCTGTCCCTGCAGCATGTCCTATTTAGTTTTGTGCTGAGGTTTAAGTCACTGGAGTGTGTAGCTCTAAGGGTCTTGGATGTTATGAGGTGGAGCATGTCCATTACTTCTGGGTTTGACATGGCTGTGTACGTCAGGCATAGATTACCTCTGAGTAGGCGTTAAGCAACTGAGTAGAGCTGGAGATCATTTAGTTGAGCTGCATAGGACATTTGTGTGTAGCTCATGATCCTCTTGGGGAGGTACTGTTGTGGACACTGTAGTTGCTGCAGGTGTTGGGTAAGGTACACCCCAATAGGGCCATTGTAGTCAAACATGGGCCTGATGAGTGACTAGTAGAGGGCCACAATGACCTTCCATGATCTACATGCAAACCCCCATGTGATAAGGAGGGCTATATAAAGGTCTTTGCAATGACTCTGTCAATATTCTTAGCAAAGGAGAGGTTACGATCTATGTTGGTCCCCAACTCTGTAAATACATCTTCTGTACTTAATGGATTACCACTTATGTGGTGATTTGTGTGCACCTTGTTTTCCCCAAAGGGGATGACTATGCATGTCTTAGCATTTAGCACAAGGCCATGGCTCTGGCAACAAGCATCCATCTCTGTGAGACCCTTATGGAGGAAGCATGTGTCAGCTGCAGTGTTGCTTATGGCCCCCGGTTAGCAGTCATCTGTGACGTTTGTAAGACATAATCCCCCCGTGTTAGTCTCAACCTCAGAAAAGTACATACCGAACAGGACAGGTCACACAACTGAGCCCAGTGAGACACCAGTTGTAACTGTCTGGAATTGGACATGGCACCTGCAATTCTGACCATGTGGGTTCCATCCCTGAGGCAGATAGCAACACATCTAGTGATAAAGGGGTTGATAGTTAAGCTGGTAAGCATATGTATGATGCCTGAGTGGGTTATTGTGTTGCAGGCTTCTGCAAGGTACAGGTAGACTGTGTGAACTACCTTGCCCTCATCCATGGCTTCATTAACCATTTCAAAGATATGAACTATGTGTAAGAGGCAAGATCTGCCCTTAACAAAGCCGAATTGTGTATGATCCACTGTCTGGAGGCTCACAGTGTTTTTGATTATGACTTCCATGATAATACGCTCCATAGCTTTTTCTACCACTCTAGTCAGGCTTATGGGGTGATAGTTCCTGTGGTCCGTTGTGGCGCCACATTTGTGGAGTGGGAGCACTGTATCTGTATGCCATTCTCAGGGTACATATCCTGTAGTAAGGCTAAGTTGGAACAGTGACTTAATGTGAGTGTTCAGTTCTACTCAGAGCTCGTGTAGGACACAGCCTGGGACACCGTCCGGTGCCATACATATGCTGTGTTATTTGCTGTGATGTCAGGGAGGTTACATTCATTTGGGATGGGCATCTGTACCCTTGGGGGGTAAGGGGGTCGTTTGTGCAGACTCTGTCTGCCAGGGTGTAGGCTATGTCTGTAGGTTTGGCATATTTTGTGCTGTTATGCAACAATTCAGAGCATATCTGGGTTGCTTCCACACATATTCCTGACATAACTAAAGAAGGCCTTGTGATTATCTGTAGTGTCTGGTCAATTTCACTGTCAAATGTGCAAGTGATGATTATATGAGAGATTGAAGTGTCTTGCCAATACTGTTCAGAGATGTCCTCCCTCTGTGGGATATTGCTCTGTTATGTAGTAGCTTCCTCCTTCTGTTGTACAGCTTATATATGGCCGGGGTCAACCAGACAGGTCTACTGTTTTGGAGGAGTCATGGTTTTATTTGGGATAGCATGATCAATGCATACCTGCAGGTGCTCATACAATGCGTTTGTAAAGGATTCTGCAGATTGGACTGTATTATCCTTCAGCATGGGGCCTTTGAAGTATTCCACCCCAGCCTTCACAAGTGCAACGTCTGCTTTTGAGAAATTCTTTACAGTGATTTCCTTGGCTGGGGGTGGGGACGGGATATGGATGTCCAGGGAAAATTGTTTATGGTCTGATCTTAACAATGAGGGTTCTACCTCTGGTGTGGAACATAGAGTCCCCATGTTGGTGATGATCAGGTCCAATATGTATTCCCCCTTGTGGGTGTGGTGACTGGTTGTGCCATAGCACATGGATCCACGAATTGTAGTGGCTATAGGGTGATGTTGTTGAGGGCCTGAGTAGTATCTCCAGTCAATATTTGTGTACCTGAAGTCAACCACTATAATGGTGTGTATGAAGACCTTCATATCCTACACTGTTCCCAGGAAAGCCGAGTGCGGTTCCTGGGTATGGGGGGGGTGGTGGTCTGAACTACACACCAAACCAAAAGGCAGTTTTGCACTATGGTAGTTGTATATGTATGACCTGTCATGCTTAGTGCAGTGGTACCAACCCAGAGGTGTGTGTATCTGTGATGTATATGGATACACACCCTACTTGTGTTGTGTGTTACAAGTCCTGTGGTCACGAAGCATGGTATAGAACATAACCTGGCAGTGCCAGTGTGCATATGTGACCCTGAACTAGGTGTCTGTTAATGCACAGATATTGTTATCCCCATACTGAGGGATAGTAAAAGATGTACATTCCTCTTTGGAAAGACTGATGATGTCAGCACCCTATAAATACAGCAGCAGAAGGGAAATCATCCAGTAATGCGAATAGTGCACTGCGCTAATGCGGCTCTCTGAAGTATCATAACATAGTTAGGTAGGGGTTTAAATCCTGCAAACGCTCTGTGTGTGTGTGTGTGTGTGTGTGTGTGTGAGTGTGTGTGTAAGAGTGGGGTGGCAGGGGGGTGTGTATGTATGCAATTCTCTGTGAAAGGAATGGCCTTTTTGAAGACTGGGATAACACACTAAAAGATGTACATTCCTCTTTGGAAAGACTGATGATGTCAGCACCCTATAAATACAGCAGGAGAAGGGAAGTCATCCAGTAATGTGAATAGCACACTGTGCTAATGCGTCTCTCTCAAGTATCATAACATAGTTAGGTAGGGGTTTGAATCCTGCAAACACTGTGTATGTGTGTGTGTGTGTGTGTGTGTGTGGGGTGGCAGGGGGGTGTGTATGTATGCAATTCTCTGTGAAAAGAATGGCCTTTTTGAAGACTGGGATAACACACTAAAAGATGTACATTCCTCTTTGGAAAGACTGATGATGTCAGTTCCCTATAAATACAGCAGGAGAAGGGAAATCATCCAGTAATGCGAATAGCGCGCTGTGCTAATGCATCTCTCACAAGTATCATAACATTGTTAGGTAGGGGCTTGAATCCTGCAAACGCTGTGTGTGTGTGTGGGGGGTGTGTGTGTGTGGGGTGGCAGGGGGGTGTGTATGTATGCAATTCTCTGTGAAAAGAATGGCCTTTTTGAAGACTGGGATAACACACTATAAGATGTACATTCCTTTTTGGAAAGACTGATGATGTCAGCACCCTATAAATACAGCAGGAGAAGGGAAACCATCCAGTAATGTGAATAGCGCGCTGTGCTAATGCGTCTCTCTCAAGTATCGTAACATAGTTAGGTAGGGGTTTGAATCCAACAAATGACATGTGTGTGTTTGTCACAGTTTGTCAATGTGTTGTGTGTTTTGCTTTTATTATTGTATGACATATTATTATAACAGTAATTTCAATGCACACATCAGGTATGTGTGTGCCACATACAGATATGTACCTGTGACCTTTAATAGTTCCTATGTGTGAAGCCTGCCTCATATGATTACAGTTGTTACCTTTGCCAGCATGTGCCGCAGCTTACCAGACCTTAGGCCATACATGTATGTTGGTGACAATGCAGGCTACTGCAGTGATCTGTGTCCTAGGCCAACTATGTGACACACACCCATGAAAGCTTTGATAGATTAATGTGGGTGAGGGTTCATGTCTGGAGTATATGTCAGACATGTTAAAACACAGCAAAGTCTGTGAGTGATGGACATTGATTGTTGGTGTATGGCAACTGTTGCCGATATGCATACAGACACCTTCTTGCTTAGGTGATACACCGAGGGACTGCAGAATACCTTTGGAAATGTGAATATTACAGGACAGACAAGATAACACTTGTCCACATGTACACACCATTACCCGTTCTACATGATGGGTGCTACCACCTACATGGTACTGTTGGAATACTATGTTAACTACATGCCGATGACAATGCTACAGTTGCGTTACAGCAATACAGCATGGCTTGGACAACAGGTATCTGTCTGTATGATACTCTTGTGGTGGTTAGGTGTGTCATGTGTAGAATGCATTGTAGGCCACTGTATGCATTTGCAGTTGTGGATGGACATATCTGTAGTGTGTTGACATGTACGTGAGACTGCTATATGCCAAAGAGTATTGTTCCCAGGGATGTGTGGGGCTCAGTAAGAATGGCTACTGGTATAGTGTAGTACTGCAAGGATATCACTGACACCAGGTTCCTACATCTGTGTATCAGTTGAGGAGACACCATGTAATGACCACGGAATGTCAGGCTATGTAGGCTGTGTGTAGTACCAGAATGCAGGCCATTGACATATGGAAACCATATCACCCACAGCATACTGTAAAACCATGTCATGTTCCATGCTAACCATGTTCACAAATGTACACCTGCAACTCTGTGCTGCAAACATCACACATGTACTGTCCACACCCCAACACATGCAGGCACAGATACACACAACAGCCATGTGACACGTGCAGACAGTACACTTTGGGAATTAACACTGGTGTATACAAAACTACAGTGACAATCATAGTTAATGCATCATGCATGCTCGAATATACCCACAACAATATCATTACACTGTACTGTTAACAACATATTATTACTACAGTGCTATGTAGTCACCCTGTGCATCAGCACCATGCTATCCTGTTCCTGCATCAATGTTACAGATGGCAGGAGGTGGCACAGTTTCATCATATGCATAGGGTGTGTACTTGGTTTGCCAGAGTCTGCCATTGACACATCCAATCGACATGTATGTGTGTGTGTGTTAGTGCGGGACAACAGTACAACATGGGGCAATGTTGATGCGATGTGTGTGTGTATGTGTTAGCCCTAGGTGTTAGCATTATGTGTGTGTGTATGCTTGCACACAGTTCCACCACGTGGCTGCCATATACGGGTGTTTGTGGACAGCCACAGACTGTACCTGCCAGATCATACAGATCACTGTCTCTGGCCACAGACACAGTACCTGTGCCTGGCAGGGGTGCTACAGACAGTATCAGGTACTAAGCCAGACTGGGTACTGTCATCAGAAGCAGTGGGGTGTTGACTGGACACATGTCCCTGCTGGGACTGTCCAGAGCCATGTGCACGTGGTCTTCTAGGATGGTGTAATGACAGCACAGACCCAGCATTGCTGGGGCTGGTACTGGCACTATGGGAGCGGCTGTGGGTTTGTTGTCATCCGCGATGACTGCCAGCTGATGATGTTGCTGGCATACGTCCACGTCGACGTCTCAACCGTCCTGCACTGTCCTGGCTCCTGGACATGTAGTTGTGGAAGAGATCTAATGTGTCCCCCCAACGTCTATCAATGACCTCACTGATATTACGGATGGCAGCCGCAACGTCACGCATAGTGTCATTCATAGCAGTGCGATGGGCTCTAAGCTCCTTCAGACCCTGTCTGGTGTACCGTTCCATACGTGCCTGTGCCTGCATTACAGCCTGGAACATAGCTGAGGTTGAAAGACATCTGACAGGGGCAGTACGACCACGGATGCTCCCACGAGAACCCCTGGACATCTGCCTGTGTGGTACCATGTCAGGAATTTGGCCATGGCTGCTGTGAGGGGATGCATGTGCCAATGATACCACACTACCCTGGTCAATGCCCACTCTATGCTGTCCCTCAGCTAAGGACATTGGTGACAATGGATGTATCGGCAGGATGACTGTGCGCACTGATGGGGTTGACTGCTGTGTATTGTCGATTGGCTGACCAATGACAGACCCTGTCACACCTCCCTGTGCCATTACACATGTATCATCATTATCACTATCCCCAGCAGTGGCTTCAGGTTCCCTGCTGCACTCCACCAGAGCAACATCAGAACCTGTGAGAGGAAGATAGGAAACACAGTTTACAAATGTGTACATGATGTTAGCACACATGCACATAGGCGCACATGCACACAGGCACACAGGTGCACATGTACGCAGGCACACATGCACACAGGCGCACATGCACATAGGCACACATGCAAACAGGTGCACATGCACACATGCACACAGGCGCACATGCACACATGCGCACATGCACACAGGCACACAGGCACACTCCTCAGTACAGCAGATACAAACACAGACACACCTGCAATTCAACACATACACAATACTGTTTGAGGATGGGTGACAGTATCACAAGGAAAAACATCACTGCACACGTGTCAGCATGCAGATTATGTGTTGCACAGGAACATGCAGTGCAAGTGTAGACAGCCCTTGTTAATAACAGTATACATGTACTTGATGGTTGTGTGTAGTTGTTCAGTGATTGTCTCCACCCTGGGACACAATGTGTACAAGGACATAACAATGTTGTGCAAGTGTTACAAGCTGTGGGTGCATATATTTGCACACACACACAACACATGACGGTGCTACGCAATAACTGCTATGTGTACTTTTGCGGTCAGTGGAACTGGATGTGGTGTAGCAATGTGAGCCATGATCAACATGCTTCTTGTGGTCAGTCAACAATGATAATGTGTGCCAGACAGGCAGCTAGCATGCTGTACCTGAAGTGCAGTAACATGACTACATCCACAATTACACAGCCACTTGTTACATGGGTGTGTAAGGTGGCCAATAGTGAGCATTGCCTAACATGAATGTATTATTTGTTCAAGACTGTTGCACAAAGACATGGTAGGCCTCTACCCCTCAGGTATATTATGTGTGCTGCATAGAGAATAAGTGGGATACTGAAGGGTGGCCATACAGCAGGTGTCATAATTGGACATGTGTAGCAGGCTAAGGTGTAGTGTCTATGCCAAACATGTGTGTGTTGTGTACATGTGTATCAGATATGCCTATACAATGTCCAGTACTGTGTTACCACACATGTGTGTCATGCTCTGTGTATTGCATATGAGTGAGGCAGCTACTGAGAATAATGGGATATGCATAGTCTCACAGCAAACATGCACAGCATGCATTATGCGTAGGTGTTACATGTGCACACACTACACCTACATATGACATGCACATGTCATTAGCAATAGTATTGTTATTAAACACTCACCAGCATGGATTGGCTGCCTTGCTGTCACTCCAGAGGGACCTGCAAAAATATGACAGTGATTGCCAGTGGCCACAACTGTGCCATTGATATTGTGAGTATGATAAAGTACAGTAGTACAACAGGTGGCTTTCACAGGTGTACAGATTATGCTCAGAATATCAATCTTGCAGAAGAATAGGCAGGTTAACAGCTACACACACAGTACTTATCTCACACACGCATAAACTACCAGTACAGAGACCGGTCAACTACAGATATGGCATGTTACCTGCACACTCCATTTCAACATGCTGGGTGGCTCCGGCCTCCATGATGACACATGTTTGTGGATGTTGTTGTTGGCCTGGAGCCACAACACTTAGGAGGTGCTCCTCCACACTGGTGGGGGGGGGGGTGGATAGGTACCCCACCACCTGTGGCAAGCTGTTGTCTGTGGATATCAGATGCACGCTGCCGGACATGTCTAATTAAATCACTGCAGTGATGGCGTACCTGCTCATATGTCTGGTTATGCATGCCTATGTCATTTACCCGACAGACAAGATCTTGCCACAGTGCAGCCCTCTCATGCTGGTTCTGGCTGGTCCTGGAAAACAGCACAGAGAAATTCTGCACCAGGCTCTGGTGGATCTCCTTATCCTCTGCTGCTGTATAAGGTGGGTTACAGTGATGCACCATCACCCTGGAAGGAAAAGAAAACTATGTGAGCAAGTCATGTGGCACACTTAATATTCTAATGTACTGATATCACTTAACTGCCATATATAGCATCTGTCTGACTATCAGGGGATACACATGTTCGATACCACATATCAGTGCTCAGCCCACAACTGGCTGACAGTGCCTGCCACACTCCATACAACAGACTAGTATACTCTTCACTTATCAGACCAATGATCGAGTACAATGCCCCATTCGGGATGTATCTCACCCGACATCTGCAGCAATTGGAGAGACCCCAAAAGTTCCTCACCAAAAGGCTAAAGGGACTCCAAAATCTGTCATATGCTGCCAGATTGAAGAAACTCCAGCTCTATTCAGTCGCATACCGTCTGCTCAGAGGTGACATGTGCCTGACATACAAGGCCATGTCCAACCCGGAATTAATGGACATGCTCCACCTCAAAAAATCCAAATCCACCAAAACCACTAGAGCAAGCGACTTAAACCTTAGCACGGATATAAATAGGACGTGCTGGAGGGATAGATTTATCACTCAGAGACTCCCTATGCTGTGGAATAAAATCCCAGGCCATGTGAGGCAGAGCACCTCGCTGGCTCTGTTCAAGAGAAATCTTGACCTGTGGATGGGAGATCATAGGTTTACCCCGGGAATCATCTCTGTGTCACTGCTTGACAGAGGCACAATAAACTAATGGGCACAGTATTTTTTCATATAAGGGGTGGCGTAAGCCACAAAACTTTGGGCTAGGCTTATAAATGCCTTAGGGCAGATAGCCTAGTATAAACCTATGAACCTATGAACCAGCACTCGGCACACTGTTTGGGATACAATGCACAACCTCACACTGGGGGTATGTATCAAGCTAATGGATGAAGAATATTGTCATCCCATGCAATGAATGCAATGCACGTTTACAGTTTCAACAGTAATCCACCATAGTCTTTGATGCCATACCCCTACCTGACATATGTGCACAGTTGTTAATATAGCCAGCATACTGCTGTCACAGGGTATACATGCTGCCAGGTACACACACATACCCTGTAATACACATGTGATTGCGGCCATGGTACAGGCATCATTACAAACACATTACACATACATACAACACACAAATGTATGATGACACAGATGAGCATTAACTGTGTACCTTATAGTACTGTGTGCCTACTTACAGATACCTATGCAAGAGGTATGTAATCTGGGCAGACTACAGGAGACACACCAGACAGTGTTACCAGGGAATGTGAACATACACCATACTGTAGTGTTTAGGCCTGCAACTTCAGGTAGTACAACAGTTCTTATGTGAGCTGGATTCAATAGCAGTACCACTTACTGAGCATGCATGTATTGCTTCTGCCTACAATGGTACACCGCAGTCATACACAGGGAACTACAGCACAACATATGCCAATCTACTATGTTTGCATCCCGATAACTGACACATCTTTCTCTGGCCTCACACCTATGACACAAACTACTTTGACAGACACAAACTCACGCTAAGCTATCACACCTTTACAGACCTTGCACACAGTCAGTGTCACACTTATTCAACCTCACATAGCCGGTATTGCACTGAGTACATGTGTGTGTGCATTGTGTCATAGGTAGGTACTATGCTATTAGCCCTGGGCCTAGGGCAGCCTATCCATATGCTACCCTGCCCTTTGGGACACATGTAATGTGATTTTACTTGCTCCTGTGAAATGGTTACACAGAGGTGACTCACAGGGCATATTACCAATCTCCATAACATTCATCAGGGGTATGTATGACATCTACTAATAAGGAGCCTTGATTGTTAATGCTGGGTGGTTTAGTCCAGGGTATGGCATATTTGTGTATAGAAACCTGTACCTCCAGCATGTGCTGTTTAGTGCGGAGACAAGGATTAGGGCCCTAGGTCATGTTGGTTGGATGGATTGTGAGGTGTTGCCATGGTGGTTGGCCGACTGGTATGGGTGTGACATAACTCTGTATGCAAGGCACTCTAGCTGTGGTTTTGTGAGTCAGTCTGCATAGGGAATGTGTTTGAGGGCATTATCAGTCTTTGTTAGGTATGTCTGTGGCCTTTCCACTTGCTGTAGTTCTCATGGGAGGTACATACTGCATAGGACATTGTGAGGTGTAGAGGGGCACACTGACTTACATTTCCCTAGCTGACACACCTTTTGTGATGACACGTACCATGTACAGAGATTACAAGACTAGTGGGCCACTGTGGATATCAAAAGGGAGACTATTTTACACCTGTGTCCCATGTTCCCTTCTGACACCTCCAGTGGTAGGCAGGCAACCACCTATGTGGTAGTTAGTGGGTAACATGTTTTGGAATGTTGTATGGTACTGCAGTATCAACACTGGTGTTCGGTCCATGCCTTGGTCACCAGGCACCTGTTGCAGTACATCTGCCCCCATGTCCCCCTCTCTCACTCTCCCTTTATATATATATATATATATATATATATATATATACACACACATATATAAATATATATATATCAATATATACATATCTATATATATATATATATATATATATATGTATATATATATATATACACATATCTATAGACATTCATGTATATATGTATGTATTTACATATCTTTCTATATATGTATGTATCTATTATATTATATGTATATACATATTCTATCTATCTATCTATCTATCTATATATCTCTATCTATCTATACATACCTCTCTATCTATGCACATATATATAGATATGTATATATATGTATATATATATATATATATATATATATATATATATACATATATATAGATTATGTATTTATATATATATATATATATATATACATATATATACATACACACACTTCTAAACATCCATTGCTGTACATATACATGCACATGTAGGCACATAGACTCCCCACCTTTCATGGTGGGAATATCACTTCTGAAACAGTTGTGAGACATACCATTCTGTAATGATATTGCGCAGTGTTGTGCAGAATTCATTATGCTGTCCTCAGGCCGTATAGCTGTAGCAGGCCCACTGGCTCAGTCCCACAGAAGTTCACCACCACATGACATATACCTGCACTGCATGCTGTTTTCCATGCCACACACTACAACCTATATTGATATGTGCACATAGCAACCTTCAAGTACATGTGTATGTCCAGCCTTCACTAACAGTTGCAGTATGTCCCTTGCCCTATGCACAACTGCATATACATATAGATACAGACTGCTAACACATATGGAGGGTTCACAGTATGTAGATTATTAGGTTATGTAGTTTACATTACCTTTGTCTCTGACAGCTTTTTTCTTTTGGCTTGCTGGCTGGCTTGCTTGCTGGCCTGCTTGCTGGCTTGCTGGCTTTTTTTTTGGCCTCTGTCTCTATCTCTATCTATATCTATCTCTCTCTCTCTCTCTCTCTCTCTCTCTCCCTCCAGTTGCTGCAATGATATTATTGTACGTGTGGACTGGCAGTACAGGCTGCTTTTGTAGGTATCTGCACATGTGCATGTGATGGCCTCTGCACCAATTGGTGGCCAGCATTTAGTAATTGCATGCAGCCTGCTGTGTGATAATTGCAGTTCTCACTGTGATTTCAGGACACTGCTATAAAATGATAGGTTAGGTAGGCATAGGCCTTTCAGTTTTGCAAGGTGGGGACCATGCTGGTTTGCTGTGGACACTGTTGTGTCAATCAGAAGCTTGGTATATCTCTCATATCTGAGGCTGTGTTGTAGCCACTGAAATGCATGTTGTACTGAAACCTGACTGTTGCTTCTTCCTGTGCACTCTTCTCAGTGTGTATGTTAACTAACACCTGCTAATGCTAACACTGTTTAAATGGGAGTATATACTTTCCTGTGGGATTTGTGGATTAACTGGCATACAACAGTAGTTCTTGCAATGTGTTGCTATGGCTTTTCTATTTTCCCTTTACATTTACTCCTTGAATGCCTGATATTTGTCTTTACTAGAATGTGTTGCTATGGCTTTCCTATTTTCCATTTACATTCACTCCTTGTAATGCATGATATATTTCTTTCTGCACTAAGTTCTTATATGTTTGCTGTGGCTTGGTGGTACTTCATGCAGTCTGATGAGCCCAAGGTCTGGGGTTTGACACTTACAAAGGTATTTTATTTTGCTGCTGAGCAGTACTGGGGCCTTGTCATACAGAGTGAATAAGGCACTTTTAAACAGTTGCAAGCGGGAAGCAGGAAGTCAGTGTGGACACCAGCTAGGGATGTGCAGGCTGGGTGTAGGGAAGGTCCATAGCTGCACATTTCTTTAACTGCAATAGCTGTACATATGTTTGACATTTTCTGTGACATTTGAAACCTTCCACCCCTGAGAGAGGGGTGAGGACAACTAAGTATATTATACTAACAATTATGAATATCAGGCACATGCAGTGCTTGTGAACTGCTATACTGTCATTAGTATGTTAGATGGCTACATCCTTTGATATTTCTGTGTTGTACTCCTACATAAGGGCATGCTTGTGGAAGTAATTCTACAGCTATTTGCAGAGTGTTTGACAGCAGACAGGCTGATATGCCTTTGTGTTTCTGACACCTCCAGGCCTCAGATACTCTCAGGTATATATTTGACCAGCCTCAGGGAAAGGTACATATCAGTGGGATACACCCGTGATATATTTCAGATATTCTGCAGTTGTGACTGTGGGGTATTTTGAGCACCATTTCTGACATGCAAGTAGTGTCTACTGTAACTTATTGACAGTTACCATTACGTGGGATTCCCCACCTTTCTGCCTACTGTGAGTACATTTCACAGGGAGTCAGTGGGGCACAGTTAACATTTGTTTGCAAATCAGGGACATCCCTGTAAATCAGTCACAGTTGGGAGGTCTGGCCTCTTACCTATTCAAATATGGCAGTGTTTATCCTGCTCTGATACTGTGTGGGGTTTGTAAGGTGCTACTGTAACATTATTTCCTACTAGCATGGCTGTTTCTCTTATTACACTAATGTAATGCAATTCCACAAGAATTGCCAGTAAAGATACACAGAACAAGCTTTGTGTAATGGCCTTCCTATTTTCCCTTTACATTCACTCCTTGTATTTCATGATATATTTCTTTCAGCACCATGTTTTGTATATCTGCTGTGGCTGAGTGGTAGTTCATGCAGTCTAGTGTTTTCAAGGTCCTGGGTTCGAGACTGACAGGGGTATTTTATTTTGCTGATGAGCAGACTACAAGCCTTGTCATACAGAGTGACTAAGGCACTTTTAAGCAGTTGTAAGCGAGTTTGTGCGATGCTTAGCTACGCTTATCTACGCTTAGCTAAGCGCACACAAGCGCACACCCGCTGACTACTGCTTAAAAGTGCTTACTCCCGCTAACACCCGCGCTATTTTCTTTTAAAGAAAAGAAAATGGGGAAATATTAAAGTGGTGAAAAAGGGGGCACAAATAGGGTAGGACAGTAGGAAAACAAGTTAGGGATGTGCAGGAAGGATGTAGGGAAGGCCCATAGCTGCCCAATTCTTTACCAGCAACAGCTGTGCATATGTTAGAAATTTAGAGTGAGATTTGACACCTTCCACCCCTGAGAGAGGGGTGAGGACAACTAAATATGTTGTACAGCCAATTGTAATTATCAGTTTACATGTCCAGCAGACATGTATGTGAAATGGGCAGCTATGTATGGGGCATAATTTTTTTGTGGGAACAGAGTGCCCTTTTTTATTTTTTTTTCAGGTGAGAGTGGAATGTGAGGTACAGGAAGTAGGTATATTTGGGGAGGTTAACAGACAAGACAAGCAAGACGCATACAGGGGCGGAGTATGACACATGTGGGGGTAAACACAATTAACGGGGACGGATGTTTGGATATCGCAAGCCCATGAGCCCACAGATGGCAACAGTGGAACTGAGATCCCCACCCATGGGCAGTTACCACTGCGCCTTCACAGCCCAGGCCGGGGCTGTGCTGGGGACTGGATAGGACGGGCAGGCACACCCATGAGTTGCGCACTCTCACCTCAAGCTGGCGTAGGGGATCAGTCACAGAATGCCTGATCTCACTATGCACCACAGACCAGACCCTATGTAGGGTGAGTGGAGGCTCTCCTCCGGCCACGCTTGTAGAGGGGGGACAAACCCCATCCCCTGCAGTGCTTTGACCCGAAGGTGGTACAGGGCCACCGGAGGAGAAGATCCCGGCCTGGGCACTGGTGCCAGGTGCACTCGCCAGCTGAGGTGGGAGAGGTGGGTCCGCTGGAACCCGCCTTCCCTGTTGTTTTATGTTTAGCAGTATTTTATGGTATTTTGGGTTAGTAACAAACAACACCATTCCAAATTAGTTGTAACAGCATGCAACAGTATTTCCATTAACCAAACACACATGAATTCCGAACATTGAGCAGCAAGCATAACACATGCATATTTAGAACAACAGTGGACATTCCAACAGCATGCAGGGTTGATTGGTGGCAACAGGCCATCAGGTTTGGATATGTGAACAGGGTACATGCATCAACGTACATGCAGATATGTATAAACCAACAGGACAAATGTCCATGGGAATTAATTGTGAATACACATACCCAGTTTGGTGTGGAATGGCATAATTTGTGAAAATAGGGTAGGGTGGAGAAATATTACATTAACAACTTAAACTACCTATACATATACTGTACATTCCTAGTAGATACAGATATATATCCCCTACATGTATTAGTACAGTTTCCTGTATGTAACCTTAGGACTGTTGGTGATGGAGATGTTACTGCTACATTAATATACATTCCATTTTTATTCATATATGTTCATATCTGGCTGTGTTCAGGTAAAGCATCCTGCTACATTTGATTTATTTGGGTCTAGACAACTGTGGATGTTCAGCATTTCATACAACCATACTATCTCCATAATGCAATGGTACAGCAACATATACAAATTGTGGGACAGACACAGTCCAGGTTCTGTACTTTATTAAAGACATTTCACTCTTTGGTTGTGGCTGTCTCATTCATTTCATTATGTAGTGCATGCAGTATACCTGTATTCCAGACTTATTACAGCTTTCTTGGTAGCTTCAAACTCTCTTTCTCACACTCTCTCACTTATTTTATATTTACATTTCAGGATGGTACTTAATTCTAGGCTTTATTAAGATTTATTATTGGGTTACAACAATTCTTTCCAGTTGACTCGCTTATTTCATATGGCAGAATGTACAAGGATGTATTCGACAGTTGTCTATCCTTTGTTGATTGATTACAACACTCATTTTCAGGCTGAAGCAGTTATCTGATATTACAGTATAGGTGGGAACTGTATTTGAGACTTGTTTAATCTTTATTACACCATTGCAATACTCTTTTCCAGGCTGCATCACTTATCCAATCTTACAATACTAGCAGAATCTTTCTTCTAGGCTTATTTGACCTTTATTACTGGGTTACAACACTGAACTCTTTTACAAGTTGTCCCACTTATATTCTATAACAATACCAGCAGAATAATTACTAACCTGCCTGGTGGCACAACCTCAACAGCTTATCAGCATAGGCTTGCCGATTCACGGAATGAACACCTGCAGCTGTAATATAAATGAAGGAATATTGTAACATACCTATCCATACTATAGGCTAGGATAGCATTTCTTACATACTTAATTACATGGATACTTGCTCAGTAGTGGGGCATTGGGCATTTGGCGGGGCTCCTGGATCTATTGGTTCATTTGGTCCTCCTTTCGTCACTTCAGGTCCGCATGGTGGTGACGAACCTGTTCACCAGTCCTCAGAATGCCTGTGGCACTGGTGAGATCATGTGCCAACCGGTTCCACGCCTCTGCCTTATATGCTCCCCATTGAACCTGGCCCTGCATGAGTTGCACTTCATGATCATGGACTAGGAGCCAACCCATATATTTTGACTCCTCAATGCCCCACCTTTGTGCTGTAAAGTGATTTCCCTCTCCTGCACCTGCCATCCTGACTGCAAATGGGTACCACAATCAGTTATGGTGTGTACTCCTGCCTATGGGGCTTATATATGCCAGTTTTCCCACACTTATCTGTGATTGGCCATTTTGGATATTTCTCTGCTTACAGCAATCCTGCTTTGTCATGGTTATATTTTCATTCATTCCTATATGTATGGTAATACTGTATTTCTCAGTACAACTGTCATGGCTTAGTGGTTCAGTACTTTGACTATGGTGCACACTATCCCGGGATCGATCCTTGTCATTGCTTTTTTATTTTACTACTGTCTAGACAGGCTAGTAGGTGTGTCTGTGTGTAAAGGTGACTTTGCTACAGCTTGCCCAAAGTTGCCCGACGGTAAGCTGGTTGGCGCTCTGCGCAGCTCCGCGCAAATGGCTTACACTGGGTAATGCGTTATTTAGCCATAAGCACTCGTATTAAGTTGGGTAAAGCACTGCCCAGCTACAGGCACTCATATTAGGCTTGTTAAAGTGCTGCTCAGCTATGGGCACTCATATAACGGGCACTCATATTAAGCTTGTTAAAGCGCTGCTAAGCTACGGGCAATTATGATCCTTTTTATATATACATAATATAGGTTTTGTCCAGAAATACATGGGCCATTTCATTACATTTTACTTAAATTAAATTTATATATATCGGGGAATTGTTTCATACTTATTTAAAGAAAAATGGAGGGGGGATGTTGTGGGGCTCGAACTGTGACTACCTATTCTTTGGGCGACATCTCTACTGCTACGCTATTGCTACTTTGCTTAATTTGCATATGTAGATCTTATATGCTTTTCAATGTCATATCTGCTAACTGTGGTTGAGAGAAGGGCATACCTGCGCAAACGAGTGCAAATGCGGGCAAACATTTTGGAAATTAGAAAAAAAAAGGAATCTGCTATTTTTACATTTTACATATTTTCAGTAGGGTTTAGTCTGTGGGGATGTGTGGTGTTGTGTTCCTTGACATTTCAGCGGACTCGCTCGTGGGTGTTTACTTTCAGGACTCTGACTCTTCTGGGGGCGTGTCCCTTTGCTTTACTCGGCAATCGGACATGCTCCCTACTTTCCTACAACGGACTGTGTTAGACTCGGGTATGATTCAATATGCCCTCATGAATATGCATGGCATGCTGACGTTATACCGCTGAACTGCAGCCTCAGAGTAAGACATATTAAGTCTTACACGGAGGTTTCGTGAATACGACCCAATATGTTTATATTGTGGTGAAGATAAAATGATAGGAAAAGTTGTATAAAATTTTTTTTGACAATATTGAAAAAGTGGATAAGATAAATATGGACATGATTAAATATGGGTGTTACAAAAATGGAAGTAAACAATACATTGTTTTATGTTATATGAGTTATATGGAATGAAAAGATGAATGAAATTATATTTAATGGAAAATAGATTTTGGCAGTAATATTGATTAAAATTAAAAGGTGGCTATAGAAGAAGGAGTGGGGGTCTAATAAGGATAGAAATTTGATATAAAGATATATGAATGTGTAAGAAGTAAAAAAAAAGGATATGGAAACTTGTATTTTGTAAATATGTAAATATTATGGAAATATTTTGTAAATCTGTAAATAATTGGTAAATACCATTTTTGTTGTATAAATAAAAGACCCCTACACTTTTTGACAGGTGCAGTGGGATCTTTTACATTGACCTGAGCAACAACCAACTCACACAAACGCAGACTCAGTTTAACTTCTTATCCAAAAGACAATACACTCAGGAATGCAGCAACCATCTTATACTGCACTGCATTGTCAGCAATCAATATACCTGGTGTAAAACAGAACTCATAGCCTTCTGCACCAAAGGCAAGTGTACTACCTGCTGTATCACTGACATTGTTATGTAGATATAGATATAACAATGTGTGGTGATTCTTTGGCACTTATCATGTTCATTAACACTGAGTGTTACAGTTTAAACTGTTGATTGTGTCTTCCATATGGTTAAACTCAATGTGCATGGAATGGATGTCTTGGATATCGTAATTTGTGTCTAACCCCTTGTATGCATGTGTATACTGGCACTGCTGATATGCTTGAATCATGTAGACTGCATCTAATGATGTATGGAACATACTGAAAATTAGTTCTATACCTTAATGGTGTGTGGGTGGTATGCTTGTGTAGTGTGCATGCTTTTGAACATTTGTACAGTGTATTTTTGTCACATGTAATGCCTTGTTGGCTGATATATATATATATATATATATAATGTCTACTCTGCATTACAGCTTTGTGTGCTATACCCCTGTATTGTATGGATACTGTAGAAGCACTCATTTGTTATGTACCCTCTTTACCTGCTGACTCTGTGTCATACCATTTGTCTGCAGTGTAATACCATTATTTTGGTTACATTACATCTATCCTATATATATATATATATATATATATATATATATATATATATATATGGGTCTACTTTTGTTTATCAAAAGCTTGTTCTTTTGAAAAACAAAAGTACGATCTCAATTATGCAAAAGCGCAGTTAAACGAAAGTGTACTTTCGTGAATATCGGTTCACCGAACTGCTAAAAGAAAAAAAAAAAACCCAAAACACTGCAAAGGCAGTTTTGCAGTGGGGCAAACCTCTGTGCACCCCCCATGTGGGGGCTGTATCCCCACACCCCCTCTACTTAATATATGCCAACTCCAAGATTGCACTACAGTGGGGAAAAAGGTATATTGCACTGTAGTGTGCTTCTGTCCTGTGCTGTTTATTTTTTTTTTTGTGCGGGGAGTGCCTTCTGTGTGGAGTCTGCATCTCCTCCCCATGGTTGGGTGGGCATTCGAAAGACATGCGTAAATGGGTGTGCCTTCGTTGAAGGTTGAACGCTGAGCTGGCATCTCGGCATTTGTGAAAGTCTACTGCCAATCATTAGCAGACCGGAGTTCCGCTGTGGCGACCCCTAACCCGGAAAAGCCGAAAGACAAACAGCAACAACTGGTTCGGTGTACCGATATTTGTGAAAGTGCACTTTCATTTGTAGGTTTTCTTCTATGCCTTCCTATCCACTGTTCCTGTCTGCTGTTCATATGGTCTGTGACATGCCATCTTTCTTCCCTACTACTGGTAATCTGTACCTTAGGTTGCTATGATTACATTACTCTGGCATTCTCTGTACTCATGTTTACCATCTATATAGCAGGATCTGCACACCCATTTGCTAGATGTGATGCTTTCATAATTTGTTCTTTTAATTGCAGTGTTTCATGAGCTTTATACTTTTTTCCACTCCCTGTCATGGTTAAAATATTACATGTCTTTGGTCGTGATTTCTAAGTTATAGACATCTGAGTAGGTGTGCAGTGATAGTTTGAGGACATTTGCAGAAAAGTATTGCAACAATCTTTCACCCTTGGTTATCACTGTTTTATCTGTCTGCATCTGTATTTTTCAGTCAACATTTTCATACAGATACTACAGTCTGGTTGTGACCCTCATGGTGACCAAGTACTTTATATTCTTTGGGCTAGAGTTATGTAGCTTGCAATTTTGTTGTATTTTGTGTGATTTCATATTTTTTTCCTTACTTGTGTTTGTTGTTTTTCTTCATTTCTTCTTCAAAATTTTTGGTAGGCAATGCTACACAAACATGAGTAAGCTATATATGTTAACTTAAGTGTTATACGATGTGTTACTTTCCTGACTAAAGAGTACCTCCTTATACATTTATTACACGTGTTACATTGTAGCTATATCACATGCTGTAACATAGTAATGGCACACATGAAAGTTTATTTATTTATTTTTTTTGCTGCCTCTGTAAGTTATTTCTGTTCTCAGATTTTACATACCTGGAGCATTTAATTTGTACATAGGCACCTCTGAGTCCCAATTAATTTTCTAGTTTTCTTTTCAACCTTATTAATGTCAAGATCTAACATATGGTTGTCTACTGTTTACCTATACCATTAAACTTTAGCATAATAACAAATGAAGACATATAAATGAAAGGAAAAATTCACATGGTTGAAGTAATTAAAAAGGCTTACATTATTATCACAAGAACTAGTACCTCAGCATTACACCGTATATACATTTATACGTATAATAAAATGAAAGGAGTTTGTTTGAACTACTGGAAAATTACTTAGTCATAGCCCATTTCATTCACCAGTCAGATTAGCACTTCTGTGTTTGTGGTGTACAACACAATTTGAAATTGCCAGGCATTGGAAGTAACTCTGATGTGCACTATTCATGAGGTGACCAGACAAGGACAGTTTGTTTGCAAGGCTACAACCCCCCCCCCCCCCCCACACACACACACACCTCACACTCTCTCTTGAAAGAATTTTTGTGATCTTAAGAGTTGTTTTAAATCAATCCAGGGATGGCTGGAGGGTGCAGGGGAGGTTTGTCTTCCAGAGGAAAAAAAAAGAAAACACTTTGTAATTGTCTATATTTCACATCTGTATGAAATGGACTTTATTTTTTTGATGAATGAAATATTACCAACTGTAGAATATAGAGCCATCTCATGTCTCTGCACAGTTGGAGTTTTTTTTAATCTCACTTCCCCCTCACAGTGTTAGAGTTTGAGTAAAAATGTGAATGTTTCTTATGAAGAAACATTTACTAACTCCACAGGGACAACACTAACAGGCTGCTAATTGATTACTTGGTGAATGTGGATAGAGATGACCTAAGACCCCACTCCTATGCACACAATCTGAATGCTAGAACATTCATCATCTTTTCTAACTGGGTGACATGACTTCATTGTTTAGGAGTGACTCGTGAACTGTCCCTGCAGTACACTGCATTTCTGTGCAGTGTGCTTTTTAAATATATTTCTTTAGAATTTCAGTTAGTGGCCTTTAGTTTGCCATTTCTTCATACTGAAAGCCTTACATTTCCATTATGTCTTCTGTGGGACACAAATTTGTGGGCGGTCTCACCTTGACTGCACACTTTTCCCACAGTGACCAGGAAAAAGAACACAGTGTGCAGGGCACATTGATGTGTGTGTAACAGGTACTGGCTCCCCATGTTAACTTTTTTTTGTAACGGGAGTGGCATCAAGTAGTTTTTAAACATTTTGCTAACCTCTTCTGAAAAGTTAACTATGCTATGGCTTTCTTCCATTTTACTGTTGATCAATCCTGTCTATGCAAATTCTTTGAAAAGAACATTTCCAGCACTGATATTGTGACAGTCTAACCTAGCAAACACATTTCTCATTTTTTTATGACCGCAGTAATGTGGTACTACACAACGCTCTTTATAATAATCCAAAATGTTTCTATATGTTTCAGTCATTGTCTTCACGTTCTTATCTCATGGTTTCTTATTTTAACTTATTGTGGCACAGCTTGTTACACAGACCTACATAATAACTTTGTGGATCTACCATAGTCTTCATAATTTCTTAATAATGGTGCTAAATACTCTCTGTGTGTGCATGTGCATGCATGTGTATAGAAACATTTAATATATTACTTTTTTAATAAAAAATTGTAAGTTCCCACTGTAGCTTCACCATCTGCTGCACCTTTCCTGACACACCTGTCTGACTTAACACTATTCTGGCAATGTGGGAAGTAGTTTTGATATGCTTTAAAAATGCTGACTTACCTGAATTCCCAATGTGCTTTACCTATGCACATGCCTCTGGTCTAACATCATTGATCTCCTCCAAAAAAAAAAAAAAATCACCCTTTGCTCTAAATGCCTTTCCTCTCTCAGGATGGCAAAAAATGCCCTTGTCTATCCTACAAAGATCAAGCATGCTAATCATACCTGTGTCACCTGGAATCAACTGTGCTAATCAACCTGTGTCACCTGGATCATGGTTAGGGCTCCATCCTCTATGCTGTCGCACTGGCAGTAAACATTTTGTATAAAATATTTTACTGACTTATTCATCTGGCAGTTTCTGTTCTAGATCTAAACTTGGCCAGCACTTTGTTTTTCATTGTCTTTTTTAATTGTCTTATCTGGGTTTATTTGCCCTTTGAACTATGATCTCTCTTTTTACCTGTGTGTATATAAAGCTATAACATATCCTTGAATTGGCCATTTCATAATATCCTGAAAGATAAACACTACGAGTCTAGACTGGATTATTCATTTAGTACTTTGTTATTTTCTTTTACCAAACTCAACTCCCATCTTTGCCTGTTTAAGAGACAAAAAGGCTTCAGATTATTTTATATTGAATTGTCTTAGTCTACAGTGCAACCTGGTCACAACATGATATTGAAACATGAAATCCTATGTCTTAGGAGGTACTTAACTCTGCAAATGTCTGCAAGGCCCAGGTCTGGAGGAAAATAGTGAATCTTTACCATTTTTGTCAACCACTGCACAAAAAATGGATGGATTATTTATACTTCTCATTAGTATATTAATCATGTTTGATTAGGTAAGTAAGGGTAAACTGCAGGAATATGTAATGACATCTAATAGAGAACATTTGGCATAATAGTTCAGACTTAATTATACCACAGTATTCACTAACAGCCTTTTTTTTTGGGGGGGGGGTATTACTGTTCCTTTTCTATGGCTTTTTAAATGTGGATACTCTATGCTATTTATAATAAAATCTGGCCAATCACTTGTATTCTATTGTTCTATTTTAGGTAAATATGTTCCCAGTCAAATAAATATTTCAATTTTTATAATTAAATATTTTTCTGCATTTTATTCCTTTAATGCAATCTATTAAGCTTTTAACAACTATATTTATTTAGGTATTTAACATTTGTTGACTGGGAAAGTCCATCTAGGACAGAGCCTTTTTTCAGTGGAGGCCCGGGGAGAAACGCTTCAAATGCATGTCTTTGGAATGTGGAAGGAAACCGGAGTACCTAGAGGAAACCCACGCGAACACAGGGAGGACATGCAGACTCCACACAGAAGGCACCCCAGGTGAGAATTGAACCGGAGAAGCTCTTGCTTTGAGGTGACAATGTTAACCGCTGCACCACTGTGCCAACAAAATTATAGGTAATTATCTACCACTAATTTGTTTTCCTCTTCTTTTCTTGTTAGTAGAAGGTAATACTTTTTGTAGTTATTTAGGTTTGTCTACTATTAGACCCAACAAGAGCATGGCCTTTTCTGTGTTTGTCTGTGTCACTGCATGCATGCATATGCTGCTTTGCTTGTGTGCATATTATAGATATAGATGGTGGGTAGAGGGATCTGGACTTTAACACAAATCTGTTATCAAGAATAAAATGTAAACAGTAATAGCTGTAAGCAGTATAATGCCAGTGTCTGAACTTTCAAGGTTTTCTTTTTGGGTGTTTTTACTATTTTTTCATTCTGTTCATTAATATGGTGAGTTCTGAAGATAATATTAGGAAATATTTCTCAGCCTTCATATCTCAGTCTGCATGGAAATTGTTCCTATACTTTTGCAGTTGGAGTCATTTTACTGACTGTGAGTTGGACCTGTTTGGTGTAACTGGAAACATAACTGTAAAAGCACAGCTAGAGTGCATACAAGCTCCAACATAATACGACAGTACATACAAGAAAATAACACGCATTCTAGAGTACAATACAGTTACAATGGAGTAAAACATTGAAATTGACACTAGTAAAGAGTTTATACAGCCATACTAAATTAGGAATAATGTAATCCCAATGGTTCAGTATTATATAGATATTTACACAATTTTATATACACGTTTGCACACTCCTACCTTGTGTAGCATTAGATGATTGTAGAACAGCTTTGAAGATTAATTATTATTTGGTTGTGGGTGCTAGTAGCAAAGATTTATCAGTTAGAGTTTGAGGTGATGTAGTTGTTGTGGTATGATAATGTGAGAGATTTAAGGAGTATAGAGATTGAATAGAGAGGGGTTAAAAGTATTTGTCTGACTGCCTTTAAGTTGCTCATGTTTTTAACAGTAACATTTTTTTAATATGGCTTAAGAATAAATATCATTTTCCTTGTCCATTTTATGACCTTCTGATTATTATATATTTCTAAATCTCAGTCTTAAAGTTGTCAGTTGTGATGAGTAGGAGTCTGATTTCTAATCATTCTTCCCATTTATTATTTTATTAGCCACAAATATTCCATCTTTTTGTAAATCTAGATGGCTATCTTGTCATAAAAATAATCATTGTTATTTTCATTTTACCAAGTTTTTCTGAAAAAAAAAATCTATATCTATCTATATTTATATATGCATATATATGAATGTGCACCTGATGTGTATGAGTATTATTTTGAAATTAGAAGTACTAATTATGTCTTACATTTCTTGTTTGAGCTCAGGGAGTAAGGCTTGCTGTGTACTTTATTTTCATCTATATCTTGTAATTGGATTGCCGTTGAATAACTTTCCTCATTAATTATGCTGTAGAATACAACACAATTCTGTTTTATATGTCTAGTTTAATTCAATAAAGTCTTCATTACTGCGTCCTTGGATGACTTTCTAAAATCAGGCAGTTTTGTTCCAGCATCTCACTGTGTTTACCCATCATAACTAACTCCTTTTTTTAATAGCTACTCCAGTCTGCAGTGAGTTATTTTTTGTTCCTGAGACCTGATGCTCTAGTTTGGCACAGGTGAGCAATTATTTGTTATTTATTTATTGAACTCCAGTTTATTCCAACACCTCTGCCAACTATTTTTCTGAAAAGAAAGTGACAGAGGAAACAGCAACAATAACAAGCTTAGCAAAATGCTCAAGCGTGTTGCTTATCGTCAGTGTTCACTCTTGGATAAATGTGTTAGTCATGGTGACTAGCATTATGTGGTCATGTGAACTACTGTTAAGTGCACCAAAATATAATCGGAACCTGAACGTACAGCAGTATGCTATACCATGCACACTTAATTCAGTATATTATGTCTTTAGATTATACACTGCATCCTTTAGATACACTATGAGAGTAAAATATCTTTTATAAGCATAGGAATCTGTGTGGAAAGGGTCACTGCTGTTATGTCGCATTAAACCGAAAAACAAATATATAATTCAGAATACTTTGGTAAGTGTCTTAGCATTTATGAACTGTAGTGCAGAAAGCAGCTTACACTGACAAGTTAAACCACCTGATCTTCCAGGCTACTTCATTTGCTACAATTTCTAACAGAGAGTCATAGTTTTATTTGTTACCTGATTTGAAATGATGTAATTTGTACTGAACTCTGAAATATATATGTATGACATCAGATAAAAAAGACAAATTGTGCAAAGGAGGACGACTATAATACTTTAGAGACAATCATATTGTGATATGCTTTCAGACATAAATGCATACAACTTTGCAATTCCAGAAAGATACATCCAACACAAGCAGCTCAGTAATTATCTTTGCCATGAAAAGTAACTGTAAGATGAAAAAAAAAAGATTGTGCCGCCATCTGTTTGACATCAGTCTTCTAATGATATCAACAGTGAAAAAAATTGATGAGTGTAAAATTTAACTCAGTCTGCACAACAAGTACTTTTTCAAAGGGAAAAAATAAAATATGTTATTGGTTATATATTTGACTAACTGTCTTCATCCTAGTTAAATAAAAGTAAAACTTCGGGACCTCACGGAGGTTTTATCTAGATATATTAGAAAAGGACACAACACTTTTACTGCCAGACTCTTTGATCTCATTAAAATTCAGTGATGCTTCCAGTTACATAGGAAAAATGTAAAATCTTTACTATCCCACTGGGTATATCAGGTATTATAATTTCATATGTGGTACCAGGCCCTTTGTAATCCAGAGTCATTTAGCTGGTGCAGATGCATTCAGCAGCCAGACAAAAAGATGATGGGACAGTGACTGATGGAGGGCAACACCTTCTTCTACAGAAAGATCACATGGGTTATAAATGGACAACATCTCTCTGATTTCAGTCCAGAAGGTAGTGTCCATGACAACACTGAAATGGATCATCCTACCCATCAGCATTACTAAACTGCATTTGCAACCAGTGAAGTTTCAGGTGTGTAGGAGTGCTTACTATTCTCATGTACAGTACCACTTGCAGGGAGAAGTTTATTGCTGCACACACACACACACACACACACACACACACACACACACACACACACACACAATCAGTGCAAAAATAATTGCTTACGATATCTGTTGTTATTAGCACATAATTTGCTCTGGTAGCAATGGGTTGGACTTTGCAAGCAGGGATACTTACTGCATTATTGTTTATAAACATTACTTCAAAAGACATGCTTAATGGGCGTGCCTTCATTGAAGGTTGAACGTTGAGCTGGCACCTAAGCGTTCGTCAAAATCTACTGCCAATCATTAGCAGACCGGAGTTCCGCTGTGGTGACCCCTAACTGGGAAAAGCCGAAAGGCAACAACAACTTGCATTAGTGAATTTCTACAATAACAACTCAGTGGACTAATCTGAAAGAGTTTCGTTAAAGAGATTTGATTCCTATATAACCAAGTAGTTAAATGGTTACAAGCTGCCTCTCAAGAAAAAAAAAATCATGTTCTGGAAGCATCTTGGAGAAGTTTTCATCAAATTGTCATGGACCTGGCCTAAACTGGACCAAGATTTTTATCTTATATCCAAGTTCTCTTTTATATATTTTTGGCTACTTGGTTTACCAGTTTGTTTTTTTTTTTTTTTTTGTTAATCACTGACAAATGTAACAAACTTAAAATTGACAAAGAGGCTTACAATTTCCTTATCAATGCAAGCATTCATAGCCCAACAGGACATGAATTTATTTTAACTTGTCAGTCATGTTGTCTTTTAAAGAACAAATATCCATAAGTAAGAATAATTCACATGTATTTATATTTGGACTTGAATCTGAGAAAAGCACTCCTTGAATTTCTTTATTTAAAAATAACTGGTACTGTTTTTTGATGGGTCTAAGCTGATTGGCTGAGTACAAGACTGAAAGTACACATGGCTTAAAAACATGACCAGAAGTAAAAGAAACATTATTCCCCCACAACCCCCTGATTCGAGGCTATTCCATCACCTCCACAGCAATCTCATTATAACCACCTCCAAGGTCATTCTTCCTCAGGAGAAAGGGGAAAAAATAATTTATTAAAATGATGTGTGCCCACAATTGCAATGGCATTACACTTAGCCAGTCCATCAACTTCCTTCACTGAGAGATGTTATAGAACCAGTGACCTAATGTAAAGTATTTGCAGAAATTCAAAGCATGTTTTTGATAAGACAGTGGCTTAAGGTTGTGCATACAAAGCATGATTCAATAAGAAATTGAGATCAGTTAATGGAGGCTATAGTCTATTTTTCAGGCACAGTTACATTTGATTTATTAAAGTAAGCATCACATTTCTGTAAGTATGGTCCATAAGCAGTTACTAAGCATGTTGTCAAGAGGCCACTGAGGACCTTAGCCCAGTTTTCCTTTTGCCACAGAGCACTGTCTAGTTAAGTGACTTGTTCAAGGTCACACAGTAGGCAAAGGAAGGGTGAAGGAATAAAACCCTGCACCACAGGAAGCAGCTTGTTAACATCTCATTGCCTTAATCCTTAGTGTCACCTGCCATATCATTCTATCCTTTAAGGTGGCATCATTATTGATGGCTTTTAAAATGGAGAGATGGCATGCGGATGCCTTATTGCCAGGGTTAACTTTGACAAGGATATAACTAACAAATACTCTGTTATTAGTATAGTATTGATTTGTTGTTAAACTCTCACCAGAACACCTAATATAAAGAGCAGAAGGGGCTTTATATTATTACCCTAGATAAAGAATGATGCCTTATCAATTCATTCTTTCTGTGCTGTACTGTACTATTGCATTCATTTTTCAGCTTTGTTTATTGTTCATTGACTATGGTGCTTAGCAAAGATACAAAACAGACGCCTACTTATGCAAGTGTGTAAAATAACTGTTACTTCACCAGATGTGCTACTGTTTTGATAGAAAGAAGGAAAAAGTGAAGAAAATTGCATAAACGATTTCTTTAACAAAGAACTAGTTTGTAGGCTTGTATGTAGAATGTAAATGTTTGTAATTGTATGTGTGCTTTGCATGCAAGAGCAGTTTTAACTGGGGTCAGTTCACTAACTGTAAAATTCTGTTTGAATAATTCTTTGTGTTTGATTTATACACCACGGAAGGAATTTCACCCTGTGATCACTCAGTACTATCGACAATGTTACTCATTATATAGAGGCCAACTACTGAGGGAATTTTAAAATAGAGCATTTACTTCTTGATTGGGTGGTGTGACAGTACTTTTAAAATTGCTTTAGATTTACCCCTATCCGTACTAAAAGAGCTGTGGAATGAGGTAACATTTCTTTTGTATCATACAGTATGTTCCACTGTTTTAAAAGAAGAGTGAGCTGAGATGTAATATATGAATTGTTTTTGTCTGTTGTAAGTTGTGACAAACTCCAAAATTATTTATGGTAGGCAATGGGTACCAGACTCATATTCAGATTTATGTTTATTTATTGTCAGTTTGAGAACAATTTTTACAAACAGTAAAAGGAAAACATTCTTAAAAACAACATAAAAGCATAAAGCAATTGTCACATTTAAACCACAAAATATTATTTACTCATCTAATATATTATCTGTATGTGTGTGTGTGTGTTCTATGATGTACAATCTCAGCTCTTGACACAAACTTTTCACATATCCAGTCAGATCAAAACCTTTTGTTGTCTACAGCCCCACTATCTCCCCTTCTTTTAATGGACTGAGTGGTTTGCTGGTGTTATCATAGTAGGACTTCTGGGACAAATGCTTTTCAAGAGTTGAGCTTTAACTGCTTTGTTGTTTTTAGCACATGGAACCAACACATTGCTACTGATTGGTAATTTGGTTCAGGTTTGTCTCAACATAAGTCTCTGGGCAGGCAAACCAAGATTATCATGAGGAATGGTTCTGAGATTCAGGAAATTTAGAAAAACATCAGTATTGTCTCGTTTTGATTTTTCTAACAGCTGTTTTGCACTTTGAACTGCACGTTCAGCTAAGCCATTTGACTGCAGGTATTCAGGGCTACTTGTAATATGAACAAAGTCCCATGTTTCAGCAAATCTTTTGAACTGCTGACTTGTAAACTGTGCACTACTGTCAGAAATGACTCTGTGCAGACTACCATGGACAGAAAAATGTCTCTTCAACTTTCAGAGGTGCTGGAAGCTGTTGAAGACTGGGGGGGCACTTAGTGATCTAAAAAGGGCAACTTTTTAAAACTGTTTACTACCACAACATAGGTTCACTTGGAGGACATTTTAAGCTTAGCCAATTTCCATTTTGGTGCTTGAATTAACATTTCCTGATTGGTCTTACCTATCCCATGGCTGATAATTGTATATTAGCCCTAGCGAGAATAAATGTGATCACACTGTAGATAATTTGAGGGGACCCATGTAAGGGATGCAGCATTTAGCAACTGCATCTATCCATTAGTGGCACAAGGGGTAATCCTGGAGTACATTTTCTAATACCCATCCGTAGATCCAAGTTGCATATGAATATGGACAGGGATGAGCTTTGTTTTACTTGAATGGATAGTCTGTTCTGGATATATATCCATCTCTCCACAACATTCAGTTTAGATACCTGGACTGAGTATTTCTGATGCCATTTGACTTGCTGATGTTCATTAGGTCAGAGGATGCCTTGTATGCCAGACATGTCAGCTCTAAGCACTCTGTAGAATACTGAGTATAGTGATAAATCTTTGAGGTGGTCCATGCAAGACCTACTGTTAGGACTTGTATCCTTTTAGTAAGGTATCTCTGTGGGTATTCCAATTGTTGCATGGGTCTGGGAGGTTGGCATAATGGTTAAGGTGTTTGCCTTACAAACACAAGGTGCAGGGTTTGACTCTCACATGGGGTAATTGGCTAGGCTTAAAATGGCCCACAAAGGCAGTTAGCCTAGTACTAATCTATAAACCTAAATACATGCCAAAGTGGGAATTATACAAAATGATTGACCTAAAGAGGGCTTTGTAAAGGGGGACAACAACATCACCAGATCTAGTCACAATCAATTTGTTTATAAGCTGTGCAATATAGAAATACTTTCTTATGACTCTGGGCACATGGTTGTCAAAAGTTAGGTCATTGTACACACAAGTTCTCAAATGCCAAACAACTGGGTCATTTCTCAGGGGGCATTGTCAATTTGGCAGTTCCTTGGAGTAGATGACTTCCCAAAGGATACGATAATGTATTTCTTGGAGTTTAGTTTCAATTCATGATTCTGGCACCAGTTATTGTTTGGGATGAACCTTCCTGCATGATGGTTAAGTCATTTGGCGATTCAATAACTGCTCCTAGCTTGCAGTCATCTCAAACTTAGTTGGCCAAACCCCTTTGGTATTTCCTTTTACTTTTGAGATGTATATGCCAAACAGAAAAAGTCTCAGCACTGAACTCTGGGGACATCACTGGTGACTGGTCTCATCCCCTATTTTGATCTCCTGCATCCTGTGAGCAAGCATACATGCATACGTTCTTTGATTCACCTTCCTGATTGTATTAACCTGATTGTATTAAATTATATTCCTTGTATAATACAGCACCACTTGTTAGAATGCGTTTTAAATTTGTAGTTTGGAACAGTCTTTTAGTGAGCAATGAAACAAAATATATGAATCAATAATGACAAAACTACCCATTTCAGAAAATTTCAACCATAAAAGGCCACTCAAACTTCTGTCATTACAATCCACCAATACCAGTAAATAAGCAAAATCTATGCAGAAATAAGTCATCTAAATAATTCCACATTAAAGGGATCTGTAACTAATGAAGAGGTTGCTGCTAGCAAACAACTTTATATTTCATTGTTTCATCTACAAATAAAGTGCCTGTTGCTCTTGAAGAATAAATTGCCTATGCTACATTAAAAAATGATAAGCTAGTAATTTTGCAATGGGGAATGGATGGCAAATTGATAATGGGTTCATAGTTACTAAGTAACTCCTCCAAAGGAAGACATTCATAGGACTGCAGCATCCACTCCCATTAAAGTACAACACAGTACATTATCAGCGATCCATCTGCATACTGTGGGAGTAGAACCTACAGCCTTCTGCATCAAAAGCAAGTATAATACCTGTTGTGCTACTAACAATGCAAACAAGTTAGCATAAGTAGCATTAAACTTCTCTTCCCCTGAAGCTCTCAGCTCCTTGTAAAATCCACTTGACGATCAACTAAATCTCTCAACTTCGCAGCACAAGAACTCTGGAAAAAGCCAAAATATATTTGGGGGGGGGGCAAAGGCCCAAAACCAGGGACACCTTTTAAATATTGCTTGTATAATCTTAGAAAGTTTATAAAATAAAGTGTTTTGTGTTACCATGTATTTCCTGAAAGATAGGAAGACTGAAACTTAAAGAGCTATCATTATTTAGTGAATTCATTTCTCACTGATTTGCCAGAAAAACACAAATTTTAAGAGGAACAGACCAAAAGTATGAGCCAAATATTCTGTGAAAATCTGGACAGTGGAGATCTATGGACTCAACTCCCTGAATCACAAGTGGTGGTATGGGTAGAGAATTCAGGCTCTTGTTTGAGCCTGAGCAACACTAACCACCAGGTATACCTAACTGGGGCATTTTACACACACACACGTGCGGGAGCAGCATAACTCCAGCAAATAAAAGAACCAAACTCTCCTTACCGGCATGACTCTGGCAGCACCAACAGAACAGTGGCAGCATAACTCTTATAACATAGAGCAATAAGAGAACAAGAACAGCTAGTTTAGTTAGTTTAATTTCCCCGCGTGAATCCACATTAGAATGAAAACTCCGCTTCATTAATTTTTCCCGACAGGTTTTGCAGCTGTAAAAGTGGGGAGGGGGGCTCCCCCTTCCCCTGGCTCTATGGTTCCGGCACTCATGTCAACTTTGTAATGACAGTGTTGGATGTCAGATTAGGAAGTAGGTCAATCTTGAAACAGTTTGAATAAAAGTCTACTAACACCAAGTAATGTTGACTATTCCACTCGAAAATGTCAGTGGCTACTGTCGACCAAGGTAGTTCAGGAATCTGGCTTAACTGAAGTGGTTCTTTTTGTTGATGCTGTTTAGTACTATTACATACAGAACCAGATGAGAGTTATTTCTCAATGTCTTTTGACATAGAAGGTCAAAATACTAGACCTCTCACCCTTCCTTTCGTAGAATCAGTTCTTGGGTGGCCACGATGCAAGATTTTAATATACTCTCGTTGCAAGCTTTTTGGAACAATCACTTTTGGACATTTCATGATGATACCATCTTCCATCAGAATCTCGTCTCTGTAATGAAAATACTGCTGCACATCTACTGGTAAATAAGACTGCTTTGACGGCCATCCTCCACTGATAAAGTGGTTGAGCTTCTGGATAATTGGATCTGACGCTGTGTGAGTTTTAAGCTCATTGCTACTTTGCTACTTCTACTACTATTGCCTGATCTGATTAATATACAGTGATTAACTAGAGATATAAGGACTGAAAATCTTCCACACAGAGAAGCTTCTTACACTGTTTAGTTTTAAGCTCATCAAGACCTGTGGAAGAAAAATTTCTCACTTCCATGACTTCAAACTCAGGTTTCTCATTTTCATGCTCTTCAGTGTTTTTTTTCTGGGTGATCTGGACAAAGTACCAGCAAGATAAAGAAGTTCGCCTGCTGTGTAGACAAGACTGAAATTGTACTTTTGTAATGTGAGCATCATGCAGTGCAATCTAACAGGAGCTGTGTGCATTGGCTAGTGACCAGAGGCTGGTGGACAGTCTCAATTTGAATAGGTTGGCAATAAATATAATCATGGAACTTCGAACATGCAAACACAATTGCCAAGAGTTCCTTCTCTATCTGAGCATACTGCATTTCAGTTTGGGTTAAAGTTCTGGATGCATAGGCTACTGGCTATTAATGACTTGACTTCCAAAATATACAGATAATTAGCATTATTATTAATACAGCACAATTTTTCTGCAAAAACATTGAAAATATTGATCTGATGTTGTCAATCTTCATTCTATTCTCACAAATGGGTTCCCGATTCAGCCAATACTTCAGCTTGCAGCCACCAGATCTCTTGAGCTTCTCCCTTACCCAGAATGCACCCTGCCAAATATCTCAGAACCCATTTGCCGCTTCTAGCTAACGGATGTGGTCTACCAGTCTCTCTCTCTCGAGCTCTGTTAGATAAGTAAATTTTTTTTCTTTAAAACTCTTCTATTAAACATTTTACTCTCCATATCTTACCTTGTATCCTTTTAGTTTTTACTGTTTTACTGTTTGTGGTTTCCAGTTTTTCTCCTTACTGTTTTCTCCCTTGCTCTTACGACTTTGTTGTATTTCCAACATCAAAACTGCAGCTATGAACCAAAACTAAATCACAAGAACACCTTCAATGACTGAAGAAACGTCATACTGGCACGAAGTAATAGTTCAAAAGCTTTAATTGCATAAAAATCACAGAAATACTGAATCAAGCGCTTTCACCTGACTAATATCAGGCTTTATCAAGATACCAAAAAGCTAAAACCACCATTCTTATATTTCATTAGATACAGTCACGTGATAGTTAATTATAAATAATTACTCTCATTAAAAACTTTTTTTAAAAAGACATTACGTAGTAAATAAATAACTTAGAAATGTCATTAATTACATAAACCATATACAGTGTATGACTAAAAAATGAATGTAACCACAAATTAATTTAATTTAAAATGTATCATAAAAAATGTGTTATAATAAATATGTTATAATAAATATATATCAATATTTTTATAATTTTGCTCTTCTCATCCTAAGAATACTTTTAATACTAACATTGTCATTAAGACCAGGGGGTTTTGAAGCATCTAACCTTAGTTGCCAAAATAATTCTCTACATTTGAGAAATGTTTCCCAATCACCCCCTCTTTGGTCTTGCAAAACTTGTTCCAAGACCAAAAACTTTAACTGCATGTTAGGGCACTGGATAAAATGCTTGTAAAAGGCATTAGTGTCTTTCTTTTTAGTTACCTCATATAAGTGTTCATAGATCCTACGTCTTAGGGGTCTTTCAGTCTTCCCTACATAAAAACTGTAGCATTGTGTACAGACCCCTAAATATACTACTCCTCTAGTTCCACAATTAAAATTACCCCTTGGATGGTACCTAAACTTTCTTGAGTGAATATGCAAATTACTATCATTTAAAATAAAATGACACTGGCTGCAGGCTCCACATTTAAATGTACCCAACCTTGAAGTGGATGTCTGATTTCTAACACGATTTTTACCTTCATATAAACCTTTTAAATTTGTGTCCCTTCTTTTCACAAAACTAGGCTCTGGAGGTATCACATTGCGCATGTCTTCCTCAAGTGTCAGTACTGGCCAATATTTTAACACAGTTGATTCTAAATATTCAGCATCCTTAGTAAATGTATAAATGAATGTGCTATTTGACTCAAATTTGCCTTCTTGTACCGTTTTTTCTACTGTCTGCTGTCCAATGCCCAATAATGGGTAATATTTAAATTCCCTATTAGTAATTACTTCTAAAGCCAATTTATTGATCAGACTTATTGGATAACCTCTCTCTGCAAAAAACCTTTTTAGTGTATCAACCTCTCTAAGGAACAATTCATCTGTACTGGACATTCTAGATGCCCGAATGAATTGTCCTTTTATTATTCCTTTTTTCTGATGGAAAGGATGGCCACTTTCAAAATGCAAGTAAGAATTTGAGAAAGTGGCTTTCCTATAAATCTCAGATTGAAAAAAGTTGTTGGCATAGTCCTTATGGAGTGTAACATCCAGGTAATTAAGCTTGTCGTTACTGACATTATGTGTAAAAGAAAGAAAATGTGTAGACATTTTAATATATGTCATAAATTACTCAAATTTATTTACACTACCATCCCACAAGATACAAATGTCGTCCAAAAAGCGTTTATAATGAATAATGTGTTTAGCCCAATCAGTTGTAAAAATAAATCTGTTCTCACAATAATGTAAAACAATATTTGCATATGCTGAGGTGCAAGGAGTACCCATTGCCACCCCCTTTCTTTGTTTGAATATTTCTCCATTAAAATAAATAAAGTTGTTCTGAAGAACAATTTCCATAAATTCTACTAATAACATCACTGTATTAGCTCCCAAACCAGATTGTGTGGCCAATACCTCATTGAACCATTCTAAACCAGTATGATGTGGGATGCTCGGAAATAACTCCACAATATCGATGGTTACCATTAAACAAGTGTGTTTGTAAAGACCCCTTTCAATGCCTTTAAGAAATTCCCATGAGTCTCTACAAACATACTTTAAGGAAGTTACAAACCTTTTTACAGTTTGGTCAATACATTTTCCCAGTGGTTCTGTAATGCTACCAGCACCAGAAACTATTGGCCTAAACTTCAAAGGGTCTAACCCTTTGTGAAACTTAGGTATTCCAAATATAACTGGGGTCTTGGGCTTATCCACATATAAGTAGTTATATAACTTTTCGTTAATTGCACCTTGCATTAAATGATCAAATAACACAAACTTAATTTTGGAATAAGATATATTTAATTCATTTCTAGAAAATACCTCATACTGCTGGGGATCCTGCAACATGTTGTAAATGTAAGTCTCATAAACCTAATTATACATTAACACTACCCCCCCCCCACCTTTATCCGGTTTCATGACTCTAACCCCTTCATTCTTTAAAAAATCTATTACCTGATGCATTTTAAAGTCCAAATTCACAGGTGGAAGAAATGTATTAAATGAAAATTGTTTTCTTAAATCTGCCTCCACCATTTCCTCAAAAATTTTCAAAGTGGGGTGAATGGGGGGTTCATAGTGCTAGTTCTGACAAATTGTTCATTTGCCAATTCTTGCCCTTTAAATTGTAGTGAGAGGTTTAAACATCTCACAAACAACTTCAGATCTATTATTGTGTTCGGTAAATTTAATGAACGCAAAGGAACAAACTGAAAACCTTTTGTAAATAACTCAAAAAAGTCCATATTCACATCAATGTCAGTAAAATTGTAAATAGTAAAATTATTTTTAGTTGTAGTTTTGTAGTTACAATCAGTTATATCTGACAATGAACTATAAGATTGTATTTCCAACATACCATTGTTGGCATTTCCTTGCCGCCACTTCTCCTCTACTGAACTTGAGGGTTGTAATCTTTTCATCTGTTTTTTTTTTCTTCAGTCTCCTTTGTACTTGGTACTATCATTAGTATCCCCCTCTTTCTTGTGACTTGGTCATAGTTCTTCTTACATTAGTGGTATTCCTTCTCCTTCTTTCTTCAGCCTTTTTAAAAAAAAAGTTGCTTACTATTTTTTCATTTTCTTATCTTGAATCTTGACATATAGTTACTGTAGAAATATACATACACAATGAGTGACAAACCTTCAGGATTTAAGAAATGTTCCAAATGTGGACATAAGTTGCCTATCTCGGATGCACACTCCCTTTGTGTATACTGTCTGGGTCCATTACACTTACAGTAAGATTGCTCGATTTGTCACGGATTCAATCCACGAGCCTTAACTGAATGTAAAAATAAATTAATATTAAAAGGTCTCCTTCCTTCTTCTTTTGGCAAAGCCATATCCCATTCTCCAAAGTTGAAGCCTTCCACCTTATCAAAATCTTCCTTGGACTCTTCAAAGAAATGGAATACTAACCATCCGGTCTCATCCCCAGATCAGAAAAAGATGAAATTTCTTGTTCCAGCTGCTTCTTCAGATCCTACGACTTCTAAAACAAATACAATGGTTCCGGCTCAGTCAAAGTCAGATGAGACACAACCCTCAGATCAGGCACAGCCTTCAGATATTCTGTATTGTCTTCATACAGCTGTTGGTTGACTCAATACCAGGCAAGCTTCCATCTCCTTTTCTGCAGAGACCAGCATCCCCCTCCATTTATTCTGCTCATTCTTCTATAAGTATCCCATAAGAAGATGTGGAGAAAGTGGTGAGGAAGATTCTCTTGGCTCAGGAGCAGATTGGTCTTCTCTCGGTGCCTACCCCTCTGGGTCAGGTAGTCTAACCTTCTAGCCCCCCCCCCCCTGCAAGTTCCTCCAACTATACCTCTCAACCTCTTAGAGCAAGAAATCTGGACAAAGTCATAAGTAAAAGTGGGACAAAGGCCCAAAAATTGGGACAGTTTTTAAATATTGCTCTTACAAACTAAGAAAGTTGATAGAATAACAGGTTTTACATTAGCATGACCTTTCTGAAGGGTATGAAGTCTGAAACTCAAATGTCTGTCTTTATTTTCTGACTTCTGTCTTTAATGAGTTGCTACTAATTTGCCAGAAAACCACAATTTTATGAAAAATGTGCAAAAAATATTGATGCAAAAATCTGGGCATTCTACGAAAAACTGTACAGTTGAGAGGTATGCCTCTAACTCCATCTGCTGTCTTACAGTTTCAGGATTCCAGTCATCCAGGTCCATCAGCCTCAGATCTGAGGATCTCCATATCTTTGGATCCAACATCTTCTCTGAGACCTCCTATATTTTTGGATCTGGAGAGAGCTCTTGGATCCGAAGCCTGCCTGCAGGTCCCAGGTGCAGCATTTGACTCTGAAGTTCTTGAAGCTGTCTCTGTTCTTTGGTGCTTCAGCACTGGGCGGTTTGGCTCCGGCTTCCTCCTTGAGGGCAGTGCCAATAGATCTGAGGGAGGTCATGATTTGGAAACCTGTTTTCTCAGATCAGAGCCTCTCTCTATGACTTCTTTGAGCTCTGCCTTTGAGGCTGCGAAGAGCGTGTTCACTGCCATGGCAGCCCTGATGAAGCCTTCCCCCTCGGATCCTACACATTCCATAATGCCCCAACATCTGGAGCCTCAACTACTCTCTCCATGGGGACATCCTGTACTGAATCCTCAGGTTTCCTCTCAGGGAATTTTGATTTCCTCTTCTGAGACTTCTCCAGAACATTCCACTGAGTTAGTACCCAAGCAAGAGGAAGCATCTAGACTTCCCACAGGAGTCCATTACCAAAGACATAGATTTCAATGAAGGCAAAGGGTCCACACAGTCACCTTCTGAAGATGTTCCCTTTGGAGACATACTAGAGATCCTGAAACAGAGAGGTGGCTGGGCATCCTTCAACCCTATCCTGGAGGAATACATTCTCCTAGAAGCTTTCAGTACAGGACCCTCTACTTCCTGGGTGACTCCACCTGCTGATGATCTCATAGACATGATCTCTAAGTGGGCATGGAAGCAGCCTGACTCCATAGAGCCAATACCTTGGAGACTGGACAAGATAATGGCAAAACCCGTGGACAGACAGTTTTGGGGAAAAGGAGTTCCAGCTGATGCCATGGTCATTCCAGCAGCCACAAATAAGGAACTAGCTGATGAGAGTTCCACTGTCCATCCCACAACAGGGAGTCACAGATGATGGACAGATTGGGGACGCATGTCTTTGCTTCAGCTACCTTTGCATTATGATCGCTGAACTATCTGGCACATTTTGTTAGACCTCAGAGAGATTTGACCAAAGAGTTATCAAATACTCTCTTGGGAACCATATCTGCAGAGGTTAAGGATTTTGTAACTTCTCAGTTGGCAACCCTACAGGCTATTTCCAATAGTTCCATGAGGTTAATTTCCAACATAGTGGAAGAAACCTCATGAGCTGCAGGTTCAGGCAATTCCATGAGGAGGCATGCCTGGATGTGCTTATGCAACTCTGCAGAGCCATTTAAGTCCAATTTTATCAATGCTCCCTTAGATGAATCCAATATTTCTGGTCCTAAAGTGAAAGAAATGCTTTCCAGGTGTGAGAAAGATGGTAAGACCTTGTCTCCTGTGGGCATACATTTTTCAGCCTCCCAGGGATCCTTCTCCAGGAATCAACAGAATGGTTGGAAAATGTGGTTCAAAAAATCTCAAGGTCCATTCCATGACACAAGTGGAAGAAGTGCCCCCAGAGGCAGAGGGGGGATCTCCAATGGAAGTTGTTGCCCTCATGGCAGAGGTGGCCCACAAAACCAGTGTTCAAGTTAGTCTTTCTTTGCTAAACCCTACCAGCATTCCTGAATGAAGGCGACTGTCCACCTCTGGAGACAGTTGAGGGAAGATTGTTCCTGCACCAGAAAGCCTGGCTAGAATTAACAGAAGATACTTGGGTGCAGAGGACTACATCCAGAGGTTATATAATACCATTTTCCCTTCCACCCCCAATTCCCAGGAAAATCCCAAATATTCCACCCAGTCAGAGGGATCAAATAGTAGTTCAGATTTGAAAGCTGCTAGTAAAAGAAATCATCCAAGAGATCCCACCAGACCAGTTAGGATCCAGAACTTACTCAAAGTTCTTTTTAGTGCCAAAAGAGACAGGGGACTGGAGACCAATTTTGGATCTCACAAATCTAAATAAATTTCTTCAATAAACCAAGTTCCAGATGGTTACAGTTCAGTCCATTCTCCGTTTTCTGGGCAAGGATGACTGAATGTCCTCGACAGATTTCCAGATGCCTACTATCACATTAAGATGAACAGGCAGTACACAAAGTACCTACTTTTCTGGCTGGGAGCCAGTCATTACTAATTCACAGTACTGCCCTTTGGACTCACCACAGCCCCCAGGGTGTTTACCAAATGCATGGCAGTAGTAGCAGCACACCACAGACTGCAGGGATTCCTGGTGTTTCCCTACTTGCACAACTGGCTTGTTACATCTCCGACCAGGCATCAACTAATACAGTCAAGAGATCAGGTTCTCCACACCTGTGCTATCCTAGGAATTACCATAAATTACAAAAAAATCGCAACTCCAACCAACTCAGACACTGCTCAACATGAACATGGCCATTGCTTCCCTTCCACATCACTGAGTTCTAACTATAAGGTCACAGGTCAAGTAGGTTGTAGTCAGTACATCAGTCTCAGCCTACACAGTCCTTAGAACTCTGGGCCTCATGGCTGCAGTGATAACTTTAGTTCCATTGACCAGATGTTACATGTGGATCCTACAGTGGATGTTACCTACTGAGTGGTCAGTCTTCCATCAGTCAATGTTATATCTGATAAAAATTACCAACATGCACAGAAGAGATCTTATTAGTGGATCCAGTCCGATCAATTGCTCCATGGCCATCCATTCATTCGCCAACAGCCCAAGGCCATAGTGACCATAGATGGTTCTCAGATAAGGCAGGGGGCATTATCTAGGGAGGGAGGTCCAGGGTACTTGGTCCCCCCAAACAGGTTAAGAAGCAAAGAGGCCAATTTGCATATAAATGTTCTACAGATGAGAGCAGTGTGAGCATTTCAAGATTTTTTTCCCTCTGGGATGATTGTGATTCAAACTGATAACATGTCAGCCATCTGGTACATCAACAAAAAGGGGGGAACCAGATCTTACCCATTGTGTCAAGAAGCACTTAGGGTCTGGCAGTGGGTGATCTTTTCAGACCACTTTCTTTTAGCAACACACATTCTGAGGAGATCCAACATGAGGGCAGACAAAGTGAGCAGGTGCATACTACTTCCGCATGAGTGGTCCCTCAGTGAGAAGGTGGTGGGGGAGATTTTGCATTGATGGTGCCAGCCATGCTGTGATCTTTTTGATGGTCCCCTAAACAACAAGTGCAACAACTACTTTGCCCTGATTCCATGATGGGTACAGTCACAGAGAGATGCTCTACTTCATGACTGGCCTCCTGTTCTCCTTTATGCATTTATGCCAACCTCATTGATTCCAAAATTTCTGCAGAAAGCTGCCAGGTTGAAGAGCACAGTGATCCTCATTGTCCTGTATTGGCCTCAACAAATTTGTTTTCCCTTTCTATGGCCTCACCTGGTTAAACCACCATGGAACCTAGATCTGACTGCGGACCTCCTGTCTCACCTGACAGGCATGTTACACCCAGCTATACCTAACCTCAAACTAACTGCTTGGTTTCTCCAGTTTTCTTAGTAGCCAGACAGTCTATGCTCTTATCACCTGCCAAACATATAATCCTGTCTTCCCATAAACCTTTGACAAGGAAAACGTGTTCTAGTAAATGGAAAAGGTTTGCCATTTGGGTCAGCAGCATAGTGACCCCTTTTCAGCTTCTATTTTTCACCTTTTAGATTTTCTTGCTCACCTTTCGCAAAATGGTGCTAGTACTTCAACCATTAGGGTACAGTCAGCAGCAATTTCTAATTACCATACAAGATTGAATGGCACACCCACAGCTTCTCACAAGTTGAGAAAGGCCTTCTTAAAAGGGAGACTCCTTCTAAAGCCTCCCTTTCCTAAATTTTATGTTATAGTTTCTCACACAACCTCCCTTTGAACCAGCAGCTACATGTGACCTTAAATTTCTTTCTTGGAAGATCATTTCCTTGGTTGTCATCCCTTCTGCAATAAGGATTTCTGTGATCCAAGCACTATCTTCTAAACCTCCTTACTTGTTTTTTTTCACAAAGATAGAGTGACCTTACATACCAGTCTGTCCTTTCTTCCAAAGGTGGTGTCAAAATCCAACATAAATAGTTTTATCAATTTCTCAATATTTTTTCCTAAATTTACCAACAAAGGAGAATATATCTTACATTTACTGGATGTTCATAGACAGTTGCTTTTCTATTTGCATAGAACAGAAAGAATCAGGAAAGAAGACCAACTATTTGTTTCCTCTTCTGAACCAAAATTGGGAAAATCAATGTGGTTAACAAATTGCATCTCCTTTGTCTATAATAAATTAGGCATTTCTCTTACATATCTATCAAAAGTACACTCCACTAGATCTGTGACTGCTTCCACAGTTTTTCAGTCTAGGATGTCTATGGATGAAATCTGTGCAGCATCAACTTGGGCTACTCCTTCTACCTTTATTACTCATTACAAATTGGATCTGACCTCCAGAGGTAGGGCATCATCTGTTTCTATGATGCTCAGGAATATCCTCCTTTGAGTCCACTCTGGATTCAAGTAGCTAGAGACTCTGTCTCATTCATGAGGGTAGAATGAAGATTGACAACATCAGATAAAGAAGTTCTGTACTTACCATAATGTTCCATCTGTGTTGTCGATCTTTATTTTTTTCTCACATCCCCTCCCACCTAGCCTCATCCATGACTTCTGGAGGAATGAACAGTTTATGGTCTCTGAATAGGTAAATTTACATGTTTATATGACTTTGGATATGGCTTTCCATATTTCTCTCTATCCTTTTATGATATATAGCAGCAAACAAGATCTGAGGTATTTGGCAGGGGGAATTGTGGGTAACAGAGAAGCTCGAGAGATCTGGTGGCTGCAAGCTGGAGCATCGGCCAAGCCAGATCTGACAGATCAGATCTGAACCCATTAGTAAGGAAAGAATGAAGATCGACAACACAGATGGAACGTTATGGTAAGTACATAACTTCTTTGTTTTTTTAATAAGTCAATAATTTTTTCAGTCATCTTAATATTTTTCCTTAAGTAAGAAATATATGTTTTACCTAAAATAATGTGTTTTTTATATGTAAGTAGTCTAATAATATTGTGTTGATGCATGACAAACACGGTTAAAAAAACTGTGGTCCCTCAGTCCATCATTTGTCCACCTTTGTTTCTGTTCACAAACTTTTTTAAGACCCTGTGTTCTTTTTTTCTACTATATTTGTCTTGCTAACATTGGACTATCTATAAGGGCGTCTTCATGTAATATATTTAGCTCAAACCTCAAGAGTGTATCAGGAAACATTCTAGCCAACCATAGGGATGTCTCTAAGCTCTTACATACCAGCCTCATTAAACCTTTATGTGTATTTCCCAACCAGACATGTACTATATGTAATTATCAGATGTGTTTTATCTCAAATAGACTCCAAACAAGTTTTAGCGTCATAGCCCCAGGCACCTGCTTGCCACTAACAGGATATAGCTTATCCTTTAAATTTTTTGTGCTTGGAAAAATCATATATGCAATCCATTTTCTGCTTACAAAAATAAACACTTTTATACACACACACACACACACACACATATATATATATATATATATATATATATATATATATATATATATATATATATATATATATATATATATATGGGTCTAGGACACATGCTCGACTAGCATATGTCCGAATCACAAAACATCGAACACACATACACGAAAGCGATTAACATCAAAAAGTGCTTAAGTGTATGTGTAGGTCAAAAAAAAAATCTACGTTTCTGCAGGGGGGCTTTGCCCCCCTGCACCCCCCACACTCCCCCTACTTTATTATTCTCACTCCGAGATCGCACTACAGTGGGGAAAAGGGAATTTTCTACTGGAATGGGGGTGGGAATGGATAGGCCTTTCATGAAAGCATTCAAGAATGTATGAGACAAGTGGAGAAAGTGTGGGATGGAGAAGAGATAGAATGTTAAGTGCAGTTAAAAGGTCATCTAGATTATCTGTCTCTTGCTATCAAACAAATGTGATGTAATGTAACCACAACATGCTTTTTCTAGCCTTTCAGAACTTTCATGACAACTGAGAGACAGAGGCTGAGCCCTGAAATGGCACTGTTAGAAAATACAATAACAAATGTCCGCACTCTGACATAAAAAATACATAAAAAAACAAGGAGGAAGTGGGGGGAGCGGCCACTGCAGCAGTGATCATTTGAACATCTACTGTTATGGCATGTTTACTTACACAACTATACTAAGTTCTTCATACTGATCACTACTGCAGTAGCCTTAGATATATGGACAGATTACCATATCTAATAACAACTGGGAGGTGGAAGGGGAAGTGGAAGTGTCTGGGAGCCCCAGGATAATGCAAAGCCTAACTTAGACCCGGAAAAGGAATCTAGGTTGCAGTACTTTGTAAAAGTAAGTATAGAGTTACTGCTTCTAGAATACGTCTAGAGTCCAACTCTTTCTAAAGCCCTTTGTAGAATATGACTTGACCCTATCTGCAATAGTTTTTTTTTTTTTTTTGTGGTGGGAATGACAAAAGGTAATAGCCTCAGATAACCTCTTGTAAATAATCTGTTTGACACAGGTTGTCCCGTTTTTTTTACATTCACAAGAAATGAACAACTGATCAGAAGTTCTGAAAAATTTTGTTTTGTGAAGATATTACCTGAGTTGACTGTGGACATACAAGGTATGCAGTATTCTTTCTCCCTCGTTTTTGGGTTCAGGGAAGAACAGGGATAGATGGATAGTTTGGTTTAAACTAAACTCAGATACCACTTTATGGATAAAGGAGGGATTAGCTTTTAAAGAAACCTTGCCTCTGCAAAAAAATGAGATGAGGCTGACCCACCACAGGAGTTTACAACTCAGATACGCTTCTTGCAGAGGTCAAAGCAATGAGTAAAACTGTTTTCAAAGTTAAGAATCTCAAGTCAGCCAGATGAGCTGGTCCAAATGGAGCAAGTGTTAGCTTCTCTAAAACAAAATTAAGATACCAAGGAGAAGTCACTGGTATTCTTGGAGATCTCTTATACAATATCCATTTCAAAAACATTTTGACATGAAAATTCTTTGAAAGAGGGGGATCTATGGGCAAAAGTGCTGAAATGGCTGACAAATGAATTTTGACAGAGGAGTAAGTCAGACCGCAGGAAAGTACCTCACGCAAATATTGTAAAACCAGAGAAACACTAGTCCTGAAAGAGTGCTGGTTATGTTTTTGGCAACAACTAGAAAACCTTTCCTATTTGCTTAGCTATGATTTTCTAGTAACAAGCTTTCTTGTCCCCATTAGTAACTACTGCACATCCACAGTAAATAGTTGCCTAAAAGGTATTGAGACCCTTTCATTAAGGCAGTCAGTTGAAGCTGTTTGGAGGATGGGATGTATATAACATCCCTTTTCTTTTGTGAGTAGATCCAGTCTGTGATGAAGCGTGTGGTAATTGTCCCTGGCCAATTCCAAAAGAAGGGAGAACCACTGCTACCTGGGCCAGAAGGGAATAACTACAGAATATCAGTAGAAAGGGTAGAAAATCACAAAGAAACATTCCTCTTCAAAGAAAAGAAAAGGTGTCTGTCTTCCAAGCCTTTTCACATGGTGTGTTGGAACAGAATTTTGTCAGCTGATTGTTCAGAGGGGATGCAAAAAGTTCTACTTCAGGAATGTAATACATATGGATCAAGTCTTGGAAGACTCCCAGTCAAGTTTCCAGTTGTGAAGGTCTTGCCTTTGTCCTGCTGACCTTGTCTGCTACACAGTTTTACTCTGATGGAATTTAGTAACCCTGTAGACTGAAATTGTGCTATAAAGCTCCATCCCTTGCTAATATGGCTAGTCTGCATAGGGGGTAAGATTTCATTTCCCCCTTGCTTGTTTATGTACCACATCACTGTGGTATTGTCTGCAACAACGTGAAGTGCTCCTGGAGACCAGAGATGATTCAGACAGTTGAGTGCCTTGATAAGGGCAAGTACCTCTATTCTATTTATGTGCTTGTTTCTGTCATTGTCATCCCAGATACCGTGCACTTTACCCCCCCCCGACACTCCTCCCCAAGCAAAGTCCAAGGCATCTGTAGAAACTGACTGCTTTGAAAAAGGTGGAGGAGTAGAAGAGACCTGGATTCAGGAATATTTAATGTCTCCACCAAGTGATTTCTCTTCTCATAAAATCGTAGAAGTGGAATCTGAAAAGCTAATGGGTGTTGGTGCTGGGACCAAAGCTACTTTATATACCATTGTATTTTTCTCATGTGGAGCCTTGCCAGAGGTATCATGAGAGTCATAGATGCCATGAAACCCAGAATCTGGAGGTATTTCCTTGCAGTGACAAAAGTCTGAGTGACCCCCCCCCCGAAATCTATCTAAATATAGGTCTATTTTTTTCCCGTGGAAGAAAAACTTTGGTACTTGCGTATTATCGCAACCACATTTTCAAGTGAATGGTGGTTGCTTTCCCTTGTGTCAACTGGGAACGATTAAGTATGAGAAAACCTCAGACGCATGTTTTCTTTAATGTCTTCTTGTTTTTAGGAAGGTTTCTCACTTCAGATGAAAAAAATGAAGGTTTGAAATAATAGGTTCCCCATTTACTGCCAGTGTCTCAAGATGTCAGTTAAGCAAGTTCCCCCATTCCACACTTAAAAACACATTCCGCGTTCCTTTTTTTTCAGCCTTTGCCCTGACAAAAGAAAGCATCGGGAAACAAAAAGCCAAAGCAGTATACCCTGTCTGACTCCTTACAAAGTGATCGGGAAGGGTAGTAGACTGTTAAACACTATCTTGGCGGTTTTTGTATTTATTTTTGGTTTGTAAAACAAGTATGGGTTTTCAGACGTTGCTTGCGATTTTTGGCTAGCTAATCCATTGGAGGATTAGACGTCTGATAGGAAGCAAAGACAATCAAGGGGATTTCTGAGTAGAAAACGGCGGCAGTACTGCAAAATCATTTAAACATCTGATTAACCTCTGTAATATAATTGATCCATAAAGTGAGACTAGCATTGGGGGGATGAAAGGAAGTTAGCAGATGCAAAAGATTTTGCAGTACTGCTGTTTTCTACTTAAAAAAAAAAGAAAGTCTCCCTTGATTGTGTTTGCATCCCATCAGACATTCTTCTGATGCACGTAAAAGGGCCCAGAGAATGCAACTAGTTTCTCCAGTCAAGCCACCGCAGAGTTGATGAAGAAGCAGCGGAAGAAAATGGTGACTGCTTTACCAAGCCCTATGTTTACAATCCAGCCTTACATCACACCTTAAAAATGTTTGAACTTTCTTGTAAAACACGTATCAGACAGACCTTACAAGGTAAGACCAAATGTCCGTTCTTCAATTTTATGTCAATTATCGCAGCATGAAAATGTGGTTGCGATAATACGTAAGTACCAAAACTTTTTTGTACTGAGGTGTCTAGCAAACAGCCCAGGAACACAATCCTGTGTGATGAAGTCAAAAAAGATTTTTGAATGTGCTCTTGGAATCTGAGTCTGCAGAGGAGATTAAACACCAAAGTGAAAGATGGAAAAAGACTGCAAAAATAAGCAAATCATCTAAATATGGAACATGTGGACACCCTCTAGCCTGCAGTGTGTTATAACAAGAACTAGACACTTTGTGAACACCCCTGGAGAGTGGATAACCCAAGGCAGAGAACTGATAATGTGATCCAGACACATAAAATCTTAAGAAATATCTGAAGTCTGGATGTATAGGAATGTGATGATAAGTATCTTTTAAATATAATGTTACCAAAACCCCTCAAATAAAGAAGAAGGGGTAAGAGGTTGTGAAGTGACAGCATTAAACACTAGTTTAGGAAAGCAAGAACCAGAACTGGTATCCAGACATTTTCTTTCTTTGGCATCTAATCTGGGAAGGAAAAACTCCTTCTCTTATCCCCTGAGATAGCTTCTGCTGAATCAGTCTCAGAACCCATTTGCCTGAAACATTCTGTTGCCAAAGAGAGAAATGGAAATTCAAACCTTGGGGTAAGCGACTGCCAGAATGGAAGGAGAGACAAGGCCTCTTATATAGTAATTCTGCTTTATTTGACTGTCTTTTATTCTGAGAGGGTTTTGCTTTCTTTTTCGAACATCCTTGTTATTGTTTTTAAATGTTTGCTTACCAGTATTTTGCTGACACTGTTTATTTTGTTTCTTTTGGAAACTGGACAAGAGAACATTAAAATCATTGGAAAATGTGGAGAAGAAGGACTGAAAAATCTAAGAGATTCCCTGTATCAGGTTAACCCTCTCTTCACATTTTTGATAACATCTGCAAGAGAGAGTTCAAAAACTAAATATCTATCCAAAGAAGAATTTAAAATCTCATCTCATTTTTAACATCTTCTAGGAGGTTCTGAGAATGCAGCCAGGCAAACCTCCTCAACACAATAGCAGTGGCACTGGCAACAGTCCTTGAAGTCGTAATTACAGAGTCATAAGCACACTTTAAACAATGAGTATAGTGACCTGAGAAACTAAGGAAACTAATCCATACAAAGCAGATTTCTCCCCACAGGAGAGAACTGCAGATAAAACATTCCTCATACTTTCATAATTACTCAGAGTAAATTTTAACATATGAGACTGACAATTCAAACTTCTAAAAATTAAAGTTGCAAAAGTGTACACTTTCTTCCCGATCTTATCAATTGTTTTACCATCCTTGTCGAGGGGGATGGATTATAAATAACAAAAGGTTTGGCAACTACCGGATTAACCAAAGCTATAGTTGCTGGGACAGATCTGGGATAAATATATAAACATTTGAAAGACTGAGGAACTTTGCACATTCCATCTGCTTTCTTAGGTACAGCAGACTGGCTGTCAGGGAAACCACAGACTATGACAACATTCTCTAATAGTGACAGCACTGGGTGGATGGGAGAAGGTTCTGGGAACTCCATTTTTAACATTTCATAGTATGTCCTGAGGGAGTGAAAAACCTCAGTGTTCTCCCACTGAAAACACTGGCACATTTTGGAAATAGGCTCTGAGAAAAGAGAATCCTTGACATGGAGATTCAGACATGATCTCCTTTGAGTCTGAATCAGAAATATGAGGAGAAAAACCTATATCTGTCCCATCACTTTTTTCTCCAGATTCAGTTTCTTGAATCTCTTCAGAGGAACCCTTTTTTCTTTTACCAGAAACCACCTAATTTGAAGGGTCAATAGCCTGTACAAGACCCTAAGCCAGACTTAATAAACTACTCTTGTCCAGTGAAACTTTTGCTGGATATTTATGTTCTTTTTTGACAAAAACGTTGGGGCAAAGAGAATTATTAATGGCAGGAACAGCTTTCCCAGGGTTGAGCACAACATTCTTCCCTGCCCCTTCTCCCCAAACTGACAAGAGTGGCTCTCTCTTCCCACTGAGGGGAATCTCAACAGCCACAGGGGACATGGCTGACCCCTGTTCCATAGTAGCAATATGGACAACACGAGATGGAGCTGGGAAAAGATGAGTGGTCTGATGAACCAGCTTTGGCCACAGCAGAGTCATCCACCTGCAGCTGAAGCAAATTACTAGCCTGCTGTGGTGGCAAAGGATGTTTAGTTAACTTTTTCTTTTTATGGCTGAAGACAGACTGACAATGGTACAGGTAGTTTGTTCCATGATTAAGATGAAAATGATGCTTCTTACCCAAGGAAACTAAGCAGCACAAGCCAGTAAAATTTAAAAAGTCATAAAAGCAACTTTTCCCAGTAAAAACAGAGTAGAAAACATTATAATACACTTTACCAGGGCCCCCTAAATAATTTAAGTTCAGTTTTCTCCACAAAAAAGTCAGTTTTAGAATGTTTAAATTAGCTTTTAAGCTGTCAGAAACAAAAGTGTGCTCCCGTTTAAAAGTACAGTAAAGTCGCATGACAGTCCATTAGAATACATATCCCTACCTTAAAATATGCTTTCCTAAACAGGAAAGTAAGTATAAACATAAAAAAATAATATGTGTAAGGTTTTTCCCCAAAGGGAACTTGTCTGATCAACAGTGAAACAGCAAAAGTCGACCTTTGATCCTGAAAATCCCACAGATGAGTGCTCTCTTTAGTGGCAGGAAAGCTCTGAAGGGCTCTACTCCCAAAACATGTCTTTTAGTCATCTCAGCGTGTGCCGACTAATAGTTTGGGTGTGTGGAAGGTGCCTTATAGCTTTGGAAGCTGTCTGGCTATTATACCCTTTGCAGGATATGACCCATATATAGCAGCAATCAATATGAAGAGTATAGTTTCCCCATCTAGTTTTGAATTAGTTTAATTTGATGATTTCTTATACAAGAGATCTGTTCTGGCAGAAGACCATAGCAGTTCACATCAAAGGCCTTCATTCTGTTGAAGAATATTGCAGTTGGGATGATGTTTTTATCAGGTTCACATGTTAAGTCATTCATTTGGCTTCTAGATAACTGTAGTACTGTTATTTATTTATTTTATATTTGTTGACCGGGTTTGTCTGACTGGGCTACAAATGCCCATTTTCAGCGGAGGTCCGAGGAGAAACGCTCCAACAGAAAACAGAAATTTTACATATTAAATACATATAGAAATACATTCATCAGTACCACAGATTACTGCATTACAGTGCCACACATTACATTCATCAGTACCACACATTATTGCATTACAGTGTCATACATTAAACTGTGGCAAGTGAAATACATAGAAATACATTCATCAGAGGGATACATTCATAATTGCATATTATATACATAATAGTGCAATAGTTACATAGCTGAAATATTTTACTAGTTATGTTTGTACAGTGATGTACCAAGATTATAACTTGGAAGAATAAAAACAATGCTGACTGCGTCTGAAAAGAACATGTTTCATAGCCTATTCCCTTATTCGAAGGCAAGACCTTTTCACATTAGTCTTCTCTTAACAAGGAATAAAGAGGTAAGCCACACTTCTGTAACTGATAAAAGCCACTGATTTCAGGCCACAGTGATCCCTTGAGAAAGTATGTAATAAGAAAATATAGAAGTGAGGTCAGCTATGCTGTCTCCACCTAACTCAAGGAAAGTGAGGTGCAGTTTACTCTGTTGGAACAACTAATAAATAAGACATGCTATTTATTTATTAATTCATGCTTCAATTGATAATAAGTGGCTTTTCAGCATTTGAACATTGGAACATCCAAGCCATCTTGGTGTGCATAGATGAATCCCTAGTAGTCCAATACTGAGATGTGCTTCTCCCTATTGAAATTACATGGTGAAAAAAAAAGACTGAAAAAATGCCAGAGAAGAGCAAATATTGAACATTACCCTTCTACTTAAAATTACTTTTTTGCAAGGTGGTGTGTGTGTGTGGGGGGTCTCCCCCCATACTTCCTGAACTTACATATAAAACTTGGACATTGCTACACCATGGCAAAAATGGAATATTCTGAGAAATCTCCATTTTAGAGTTAGTATATGTAAGTTCATTAGTATATGTAAGTCCATATTTTTGGTTATTAAGTCTCAGTATTATGGGACAGTCTAAAGCGGGTCACATTTCAAATGGTTAACAAGATGAGCAGGTGTTACGGCTGAGTTGTCTCCTAAAGGCTTCATTAACTTAATGAGTAGATAAAGCATGTGTCTCAACTGATAACATGGCAGACAGTGGAGTTTCCTTAATACTTACCTGTGAGGATATTTATATTCTGCTAGAAATTTGCAGGCACCCAAAGGCTATTTTCTAGGCTGACACAAATAAAGCAGCATGCGTGCTTTCTCATCTTCTTTTACATACATCCCTCCAGGCTCTGCAGAATTTCCTTGTTAAATGACAGTTAAATTAATGCATGGATACACATGAAGGGATATAAGTCTGATGAGTGTAAGCAGTGAATTTTCAATCAACATCTCTTACCTTCTCAAACACTACATGGTTCAACTAGACTGTGCAAATTCTGAGCAACCACCTTTCTAAAGACAAGGAAGGAAGCGATCTTCTTTATTTTTTTTTGCACTTTAGAATGGTGTCTGTTCACTGTTGCTAAGATCATTCAAAGTGAGTTCAAGTCTATATGACAGATCTGTCTAACATAACTAATAACAACTCTTTTTCCTGTGTCAAGAGGCGGGTCTATATCAGAACATCTAAGTATTAAAGCTTTGAATGTTCTGATATCGAACACTATTCAGCGAACGCTAAGAATAGCGAAGCTGCAGAACAGCAAATTCTTTCCTTGGTAAAGAATTTGGTTGGCCCTTTCTGTGGCTTTGCTATTCTTAGCACTGTGGTGGAAAGTTACGGTTTGGGTTCAGGTAAGTGTGCGATTGTTTGTACGTTAGGACTAGGGGCGGGTTAAGTGAGTTAAGGTTAGGGAGCGGGTTAGTGTGCGATAGTGACAGACTTTAGGGTTAGGGGTGGTTTAAGTGAGTTAGGGTTAGGGCGCGGGTTGGGTGAGTGTGCAATAATGACGGACCTTAGGGTTAGGGTTTGGATTAAGGTAAGTGGGTAGATAGTAATGTATGTTTAGTTTAGTGTAGCATTAGATGTAGGAATTTAAGTGTATGCATGTGGTTGCTGTTTGTTTGATGTGCTTGTGTTGTGTGTATGTGTTTCGGAGCATGTTTTGGGGCCGATGAAATAGCGTTCGCTATTTTCCTGTTTCGATACCCCGTGGTAGTGGTGCTGCGGTAGCATTGTCACCTCACGACAAGACAGTGTCGTATTCTATTCTCAGTTAGAATGTCTTCTGTGTGGAGGCATGCATGAATGGGCGTGACTTCATTGAAGGTTGTGCGTCAGGGCTGGTAACTCGGCACGTAAAAATCCACTACCAAACATTAGCAGACCAGAGCTCTGCTGTGGCAGCCCCTAACTGGGATAAGCCGAAAGACACAACAACAACATTTTCATCTTTCGATAACATGATATAAACACCAAGAGGCTACTACAGAACACTACTCCATGACTAAAATGTCTTAAACATCCAGACATATAACTCTTTCAGAATTAGTAGGTAACTACCAGTCATGTAGTGTGTTGTGGGAATGTAGATTGGTCTGATCTTTGATGGGCACATTAATCTGTTATGTTAGGTGAACAACGTTAACACTTGTCAGACATACTTGTCTTATCTTTCAGCTACTTAAAGCTGTTGTCCAACATTGTTAAGCTTCCTCTGGGTATCAAAGCTTATTAATGGAGGCAAGTAAGTCTCAATATTCACAGATGTTTGTGTTTGTGTAGGGTGGGCAATATACACCAGTAGTAAACATTTAGGTTAAATTACACATCAAGGCCTCACTTTGTACCCAATCCAGGTATGAATGAACTAGACTTTGACAAGTTTCATTACAGAAAAACAGAAGCCTTTTTTTGTCAGTATTAGATCACCTACCATTTCTGATTACAGTATGGAGGTTTAGACAGGTAATATATCAGACAGCTTTCTGGCATCATGTGGCATGCAATAGAAGAACCTCTATTTCTTTTCTTTAGTTTACATGTTTCTTAACTGGGTAAGTGAAGTAATCCATTATGGACACTTTTCAGTCATGGCCCCAGGCCACAAAGCGAGGGTGAATGCAGTGTAAAACAAAATCTCAGACAAGTCAATCAATTGCTTGTTGGAAGTATAAAAAAGCTTGAAAAGCTACAGAAAGTTAATTCAAACAGCAGAAGCATGTAAGCTCCATGCAAACAATAAATGGAGGTCACAACTAAACATCACACATTGGAGCTGTGAGGCAGAAGCCTTACCTGCTATGCCATTTTTGCTGTTGTAAACCTCTGTGAAAGCTACTGTTTTTGCTGATATTGCCAACGTGTAAGTGGGCAATCCTAGAACGTTTGTTAGGTAGTTATTTGTGAGACTCAACTACATGCTGTGGTATCTACAGGGATTGCCAAAAAGTCGTGATTACTTTGTATATAATCTTAGTGCTCAGGCAAAGTGTTGATGAGGCATATCTTGCAATACATTCCATACCAATAGGTGCACTTCAAAAGTAACATAAAAAGATCCTTCTGCAGTGGGGAGATGAAAACAGATAATCTATCTCCAAGTTAGGAGCAGTGGTGGACAGTAGGCCATAAGTTGTAAAGGCTTTACGAAGAGAAATGTGAACATATGCATTACATAAAAGATGGGCGTTTCAATCTACTGTAAGAGTGGAAGCTGCCAAAGGAAGGGCTAACAGAGAAAACAGAAACATGACTGTTATGAATATTAGAATAATAAATCATTATATGAAAGTGGTGAAGAGTAGCCAAAGTGTATTTTTTCTGTTTGTGAATTTCTGTAAAGGCCATTGTGGTCTTTTACAGTTGATGTACACTAGTATGATAGATTCTTTCACAAGTGCTTTTGAGTGTGTGTGTTTTTATTTGACTATTACAGCCTCTCTTTTGCTTATTTTGGTTCTTTCCATTGCTAAGGTGCAGATTACCACATATAGAAATTCTGTCTCCACCAATCAGAATGCATGATCCTATATTACTTAACCATTATAGTTGCTTAATTGTTTATTTTCTCTGGCAATATGACTGTAAGGCTGGAATACAGATAAGGTCACTTAGAAAGGTACTATATTAGGGTACTACAGTTACTATACTGCATTCACCCATGTTCCGTAAGACAGGCAAAGACTAAACATAGAGGAAAATTAATTTTATGAATATATAAACATATCATGTAACACAGGCAGTGAAATATAAAATCAGTAGAAAAACACATACGGATGACTGAGAAAGGACTTTTATTACAAGACAAATGGAAAACTCAAGGTATCAGCTACCAGTATAAAGTTAAGCTTCAACAGATGATGACATGGACAGCCCTGCAGACTAAATTAGCTTACTGTTGAGTCAGTCAAATGTTGAAGTGTGGAGTCTGGCATCTCCTTATTTTTGGCACAGTGCTGGAACTCAGAATGTAGGTTGGTGAGTAGCTGGCAGAAGATGAATTCTTAGATCAGGCAGTAGAGGTGATTGCATGACATTTAAGAATCTGTTAAATGGATATTGCACTTTGTTGGGACAGGTCATAGAAATTATGCATGCAATCTGGATAGTAGTCTTGAAAACAGTGCTTGGGGCAGTCCTGGTTCAAAGAAATGGGGCAGAGTAGATTGAAGATGCCTTGAACTGCAAGTTTACTAAGTGTGAAACTTTGAGTAATGGTTAATAGGCAGATTATGGCTGGTGGGGTAAGCCTTTTTTGATTTATAATTTATTAGCACCTATATTGCCTATTTTTGCTGTCTTTCGATTAGATATCATTCTCAAGGCACCATGACTACCTGTGTCTGGCTTCCTTCATTGGTTGAGTTGTCTGGTAACGGTAGGAAATAGATACTAGAGCAGGGTAAGTGAAGCAGAATGCACCAAGGATGCATAAAATGTAATTCAATGGCACTATTAACCATTATTTGTCACTTGTAGTACATGCTATTGTAATTTATTTATATTTTCTTAAATGATTGAGTTAGGTATTGTGCAGATATATTGCTCCTCTTTTAGGTCTTCCAGTGTCAAATTGCAGACACTTAAAAGTATATATGAATGAAATTATACTCAGCTGATAGCTTATTTTTTTTGTCAGATAACACAGTAGTTCCTGTAAAATCCTATCTTTTTTTAAAGCTATATGAAATTAGCTACAGTTAATATTACTTATATTTTTGATGTAAACATCTGACTTTAGCTGTGGGTTTAAAAGGTTATTACTTACTGATGGAACCTTTGGAATCATTCATTGCTATCATGTAACTCCGATGAGCTAATGTATTTTTACAGTATGCAGGGATTTCTCATATATATATATATATATATATATATATATATATATATATATATATATATATATATATATATATATATATGTGTGTGTGTGTGTGTGTGTGTGTGTGTGTGTGTGTATACATGAAAAGAGACATAGAGGAGCTCTCTGAGCATGTAGCCCAGGCCGGTATGACCCTGACCTTGAGTAGCATCTTACCCTCACCAAGAATGATGCCACAATATGAAGACAAGATGATTAATTTCAACAATTGGCTTAAGTATTGGTGTCATTCAAAGGGGATCCAATGCCTGTCAGCCTGGGATGACATGCTCGACAAGCCACGATGCTTCGCTAGGGACGGCTTGCACCTGTCACCCCTGGGCTTTTGGATATTGGCAAAGGCTCTTGCTACCCCCATAGTGACTTTTTTAGGCAAGGCTCAAAAGACTAACCCACCTCCATAGATATCACAAGGGATAAGAAACTAAGAGTAATGCTACTCAATGCCAGAAGTCTAAACCTCAAGATGCATGCACTCGAAACTCTCCTTAGCATGGAAAACATCGATATCTGTGCAGTAACAGAAACCTGGTTCAAGGCTCCCGAGAGCACCCCAGCACTACCAGGTTATACCTCATACCATGCTTTTCGGCCCCAAAACTCAGACCGAACCAGAAAAGGAGGGGGAGTATCAATATTCGTCAAAGATACCCACATCTCCAGGTTGGTGGCACAGCACGAAGCATCAGAGACTATCCATGTGCAACTAACAGTGGGTAAAACTGCCTTCCAGTTTATAGCCTGCTACAGACCACCCTCCCAAACCCAGGAACCCCACTTGGCCTTCCTGAGAACACTGGAAAATATGAAGGTCTCTGCAAACACCATTATATTAGGTGACTTCAACTACTGAAACATAGACTGGGAGCATTACTCTAGCTCCAACACCCTAGCTCAAAGGTTCCTAGAATTTATAAACTCAAATGCTATGGAACAACTTGTTACCACTCCCACAAGAGGGGAAAACATACTGGACCTGATCATCACCAACATGAGGACTCTATGCTCCAGACCAGAAGTGTATCCCTCACTGGTAAGATCAGACCATAAACTAATTTCACTGGATATTCACATCCCGACCCCACCCCCTGCCCAGAAAACCACAGTGAAAAACTTCTGTAAAGCAAATTTCACACTCCTCAAAACTGAGGTGGAATCCTTCAAAGCCCCTGGGCCTGTGGAAATACGGCCCAGACCGCAGAATCCTTTATAAACGCATTCTACGAACACCTTCAGGAATGCATGGATCATGCAATCCCAAATAAAACCAAGACCCAATCCTCTAAAGGCAGACGTCCTGTCTGGTGGTCCCCAGCCATAAACAAACTATACAATAGAAGGAGGAAGCTACTACATGATAAAGCAAAATCCCAAAAAGGGAAGGCATCTCTGATCAGTGTTAGCAAAAAACTATGGGCACTCATAAATTCGTCTAAGGCCAGCTTCGAGAGAAAAATTGCACAGGACACTAAGGATAATCACAAGGCTTTCTTTAGTTATGTTAGGAACCTTTGTGGGAATTCCCAGATATGCTCAGAATTAGTCCAAAATGACAAAAATACACCAAACCCACACACATTGCCAACATCCTAGCTGACAGGTTCAGCGCAAACTCCCCCCTCCACCAAAAGGGCAAATATCTATCCCAGCAGGGTGCCGCCCCCCCGGACATCTCAGATGCTCAGGTAAGAGCCGCCCTCTCCAAAGCAAAAAACACAGCATCAATGGGACCAGACGGTGTCCCGGGCTGCGTCCTACATGAACTCCAAGAAGAGCTAAACCCAAACATAAAACTACTGTTCAATCTCAGCCTTACCACAGGATATGAGTGGCGTACAGCAACAGTGGTCCCTCTCCACAAAGGTGGTGCCTCAACTGATCCTGGAAACTATTGCCCCATAAGCCTAACTAGCTTGGTCTGCAAAGCTATGGAAAGGATCATCATGGACCTCATAAATAAAGATACTGGGGACCTACAGACACTGGATCCTACCCAGTTTGGCTTTGTTAAGGACAGATCCTGCCTCTTAAACCTGGTTGATTTCTTTGAAACAGTCACCAAGGCCATTGACGAGGGGAAGGTGGTCCACAAAGCCTACCTGGACCTCACAAAAGCCTTCGATACAATACCCCACTCGGGCATTATAGATAAGCTCACCAGCTTAAATATAAACCACTATGTCACTAAATGGGTTGCAAACTGGCTCAAGGACAGAACCCACATGGTTAGAATTTCTGGAGCCATGTCAGACTCCAAACCAGTTACAAGTGGCGTCCCACAAGGCTCAGTCCTGGGACCTCTCTTGTTCGGTATATATTTCTCGGAGGTACAGGCCAACACAGAAGGACTGTGGTTGACCAAGTTCGCAGATGACTGCAAACTGGGCGCTATAATCGACTTTCCAGCTGACACAAGCATCCTCCAAAAGGGCCTCATAGAAACAGACAACTGGTGCCAGAGGCATGGCATCAAGCTAAATGCAAAAATGTGTATAGTCATCCCCTTTGGCAAAAACAAAGTGCCCACAAATTACCACATAGGTGGTAATCCATTAAGTACGGAAGAAGTAATTAGGGACCTGGGGACCCAAGTTGACAGCAATCTCTCATTTGACAACCACGTGGCCAAAGTGGTTAGAAAAACATTTTATATAGCCCACCTAATCATGAAGGGATTCACATCTAAATCAGGGGAGGTCATCATGCCTCTTTACTCATCCCTCATCAGGCCCATAATTGAGTACAATGCCCCTTTTGGGATGTACCTTACCAGACACCTGCAGCAACTGGAAAGACCACAAAAGTACCTCACCAAGAGGATCAAAGGGCTCAAACAGATGCCATATGCTGCCCGGTTAAAGAAACTCCAGCTCTACTCAGTGGCATACCGCCTGCTCAGGGGAGATCTGTGCCTGACGTATAAAGCCATGTCCAATCCGGAATTAATGGACATGCTGCACCTCAGAAAATCCAAATCCCATTGAGCTACGCGCTCGAGAGATTTTAACCTCAGCACTGAAATAAATAGGACATGCTGGAGGGACAGATTCATAACCCAGAGGCTCCCTTCACTCTGGAATAAAATCCCAGTCCAGGTTAGGCAGAGTCCCTCACTGACTCTTTTCAAGAGGAATCTTGATGAGTGGATGGGGGATTGTAGGTTTACCCTGGGTGTCACTTCTGTGTCACTGTTAGACAGAGGCACAGTATACTAACCTCGAAAAAGGGCATAGCAAAATTAATTTAAAATGGGTGGCGAAAGCCAAATGCACTCTGGCTAGGCTTATAAATGCCCTAGGGCAGATAGCCTAGTATGAACATATGAACCTATATATATATATATATATATATATATATATGTGTGTGTGTGTGTGTATACAGTGTGTATATATATATATATATATATATATATATATATATATGTGTGTGTGTGTATACATACACATCTTTCTTAATTTTGTGTAGTTTAAAATAAGTACAAATTTTTTTTTTCATGGGTTCATAGTTTGATTACAGTTTACATGTCCCTGACCAATGTCTCCTTGTCAAAATCTCCTTTCCTAGGGCACTTACTGTCTCAAGGGGGGAAAACAAATCAGGCCTGGGATGAATTTATGGGTGCCCATCCAACTGACAAGGTTTGCCTTAAAGGAAGAAAGGGTATCCCTTGAGTTTATATGTAAGAGACTATTATTCCAGAGATAGGAATAGCATTGAGTATTAAATCTATTTATCCAGCATGTGTTATTTTTTATGGAAATTCAAGTTTTTAGTTTACGTGTTTGTAGTGCAGTTTATGTAGGTGTAGAAGACTAGGGAGAGTTATGTTATATAAATCAACAGTACACAAGTATATATTATGCAGACCATAGGGTCAGAGCTTCAGGGTTCTCTTGGCAGCCAAAGGTCTTTAGTCCAGAGACCTTTTTAGTTAGGAACCTCTGGTTCTTTTAGTTGTGTGATGAGTCTGTACAGATACAGACTACAAAATGCATTATATTCTATAACTGGTTTGCTCAGGAGAGACTATAGAGGAATGATAGTTTGTTTTGACCATGATGAGATATCCTTAGTTATTAAATGGGGCAGATATAAGTATTTCCTGACTACTAATACTCTATGGTGTTCAAAGGGTAGAGAATTGTCTATGAAGGTGCCATGATCTTTGACAACAGTATCAGGCTGTACTGAGGTGCTGGCTGTAGTGTAAAGTCCTTTCAATATTTGTTTACTAAAGGTGACATTGCCATGCTACTTTGCATTTAATTTATATCTGTGTCTAATAGACAACTGATTTGCATGTTTATCCATTGCTGTAGAATCAGATGTCATGCAAACAACCCCAAGCTTAGACTTCAGCAAAGTTAGTTAGCGATCTCTCTGGGTAGGCTGTCTGGATATCCAAGAAGTAGATGTCAAACAGAATGGGGCCCCTTAGTGAGCCTGGAGGAATGTCTTTTTTTATTTTCAGTATTCTCATAAATCCATCTCACTACTTCAATAGTACAGTCCTTCACTTTTTATCAATATAAGGAAACTTTCCACTACGAAAGCTGCTTAATATTATTTGCTTGTGCTTTGTTGAAAGGCCTGTCATACTGGGTAGTAACCATTTTTAGATGATGCTTGAGTTGAAATGTGATCGGTGTGACAGTATAAAAAAGTAGAAATTACAAAATAATGGTTGGCGATAATACTAGCTACAGGCTGACACTCATTGATGAGTGCTTTCTGGGTGTACAGTGCTAATATTCTGCAGTTCACTTCATGAGACAGCTCACACATATGCAGACAATGCATTATGCATTGTCTTTGAATCTCTGCATCCTTTGTGTAGTTGCTAGGTAGAAATTCACTATGCACTGTTTGTCTGTGAATCCCTACCCCTATGAAGATATCAGCAAACTGAAGTGATATAGTCAAATGGCATTATAAAATACAGTGAGCAGATGTAAATAAAATAAGGTGGTAAATACCGAGGGTAGAAAGCACTGAGTGGAGCCTTACAGCATGTGGCTATGTAACTAAAGCAGGTGATAATAATACATTGTGTCTTTTAAACATGCAATGTTCATATACATTTGGTAAGTTCTATGACATTGATAGAAGATGTTAAGTGAGTCACAGATAGTTTGGAAAAAAATTCTGTTGACTTTTAGTATATGGTTGGATGGTATTGTACCTCAAGCATTATAAGATTTGCTATTATTCTATCATGAACTCGTGCCCTACAATTTAATGTTGTATTTCACTAAATACATAACTGCATTTAGCCTTATTTATTTATTTAAAACGCCTCAGACGAAAAACAAACCAGGAAAAATATAAAAAGTGCTGAGAATTGCACCAGGATACTACAACACATGAATGCAACAAATATAAACGCTGTTCTTGAAGCAAAGGAAATTTATTTAATGAAACTTGAAGCAAAGGAAATTTATTTAACGAAACACACTGTGTTTCGTTAAATAAATTTTCTTTGCTTCAAGAACAGCGTTTATATTTGTAGCATTTGTGTGTTGGAGTATCCTGGTGCAATTCTCAGCACTTTTTGTATTTTTCCTTATTTATTTATTATTTATTTTTGGTGTTGTTAATGAGTACCATATTTTTTACATCTAAAGGGAAATGGCCTGCAGTTTTCATACTGTAAATAATAAAATGGTAATGGATTCTTGAACAGATTCTGTACAGGAAAATGAGCTTAAAAAATGTTGGATTTAGAAATTGCTTGGGTGAACTCTCTGGGAACTTTGTATAACAGACAGGAAAGATAGATTATGATTTGGAAGGGTACTTGAAATGGAGAAAAAAGCAGATGAAGAGTGATTAGATCAACGATGCCCCAGTTCCTCATTAACTGATCATGTGATTTTTCTTTGTGGGCAGAAGCAGGAGTCTAAAACAAAGAGACATTAAAAATTGTAGAATATGAGGTGAACACATTATCTAAGACCACTGAAATGCAGAAAAAAATCACTAAAGGCTAAAGGGCATAGTAGTTCTTCGGAATACTTATAGGCAGGACAAAGTCATGCAAATTGTATAGTTTTAATATATGTAGCCAAAAGAATAATGGTTGTAGCCAGGGTAATGGAATGAAAGAATAAAAGGTCAGGTCCCTGAGCTGGAGCGGAGGTTGCCAATACATAATTTAGGTTTTGTACTGGTAGCAAGATGTTGTCACTTATTGTCAAACAACAAAAGAAAACTTGAGAACTAAGTTTTCAACAGAAACTTGCCTTGCATTTGGTCATTTGGAAAAAGGCACAGAACTGAGTATACTGTATAGGACAATGACTTGACTCTCAACCAGAATGAGTTATCAGAGTAGCCGGCTATGACAGGACAGAAGGAAGGAACAGCGGGAATGGAGAAAAAACTGCACTGACCTGTAGAAGACAGTGTTAGCTTTGTAAACACTAATAAAAGTGGAGGTCAAAAGATATCCCTCAGGGCAGTAAGAAGCTGCCAGTACTGGGACAAGACCAACGGACTAAGACAGGTATAAACAGGTTGTGTTGGTGGACAGCACATTTTTTATTACCTCTCCTATTTGTACTACAACTCCAGCAACTGATAGCATCTTTATACTGCTTCAAAACTAAGACTGGGATTTATCTAAATTAAATCAAATGTAGTTGCATAACTACACCAAACTGGACTGTTTAGTATTTAACTTGCCTTGTAAGCAATTAAGTTACACCACTTAAATTTGCTTTTATAAGTCTACTCAGTCTCACATTTATCATTTTTTTTTTAGTTTCTGTAGCATGTGAATAATATGTAAAGTTACGGTGCCTTGCTTCAAATATTTTTGCTTTGTATATAGCAACAGTAATGAAACTAGGAACGGTCACTTTGCTGAGCTGCTGAGTTCCCACACTTAATCCATGAGGTCATGCTTCATTTTATTTTTCTTACATTATCAAGAGATACACAAAGCACATAAGTGGAATGATAAATAATAGGCAACAATGTGGAAGAGAGTTCTAATTCTTCTATTTTTTTTCTGGTAACATACAATCTCTTTCATGATTTGTACTATCAAATGTTGTAATTTACTGAGTTTTGTTTGATTACTTTGCCTTTTTGCCTTTATTTTCATGTTGCATATGGATAACAGGGACAACATGTCCTAGCTACATGCACCAGCTGCATGTGATCTGCTCTTTCTGCGGGTGATGTGTGCTATCTGCCTCTTCTACTTTTATCCCCTCACCATTTGCTTTCAAGAGTCCTTGTTATTTCCCATTTTGTCAAAAAATCTGACAACCACCAAGAATGTGAGTCAAGACCCAGATTTTAATGAAGTTGTTTATTTAGGAACAGTACAAATGTAATTTCAGATTACATGATCATAGGCATTTATGGCAAATAAAACTGAAAGAACGGGGATGTTAATTCATGTCTTTTGGGTCATACAGAGTGCTGGCAAACACTAGTTTTGATGCCGTTTGTAATTATTTTGTTTTCCAAGCCACTTCATAAGAATACAAAGAAAGACTGCTTATTCTGTTGTTAGACAGATTCTCAAAGGGCAACATTACAGGGAAAACAATACGGTGTGGATGCTTTATGGTTGTGTATCACAACTGTCACAATTATGCACATAGGGTCTGGGGTTATGGTAAAAGAGCCTGGACACTGCTATTTTTCACATTTTTCACATTTCACATTTTTCAGTTAAAGGATGCTGTCTTTTCTGTATTTTCCAAATGAATTAACTTTTGAATAATTCTGTGATGCCTATCTCCTGATCTGTCTTATGCCAGATGCATGTGTCTGAAGTACTTTGAAGCACTCATTTTTTTATAAACTACTACCAATAGTCAGAGATCTACATTACAATGAGTCCAGGAAGCTGTTTTTAATATGTTTCATTAATGGAAAAAAATGCTTTAAAACACAAAGTTTAATCACAGTGCTCACCAAATGATAGTTAGTTTATAGATTTCTTTGATTAATAAAAATGTATAACACAAACAATACATTCTGTAATTTTAGTATGATCTGTAAACATGGAAAAACTGCCAAAAGTTTTTTTAAGTGACAAATTAACAAGAAATCCATCAATTCTGTCAGACTTCAAATAAATAAACAGGATTGTCAAAACACACCACAACTAATAAAAAATTTTGAACTGATGGTATCTGAATATTTTTGTCCTTTTGGACTTTGTCTTAAATGAATCATTTGCTTTATAGAAGAGAAGCTTGTCTGCAGTGAACCTTTATTTGGGAACTTGAGGGCACTCGGGTTATGTTTACATTTGAAAATTCATCCATTACTGTGATACCCCCTTAAAGCATTTAGCAATGTTTCTCTGTACTGTGACTTTGAAAAGCACGGAATAAGGGACAAAGTTCATTTCATTTGTTTGCCCTGTTTTTAATAGGAACAGTTTAGATTTCTAGTAAATTATACATTTACTTTATTTTATTTCTTCTTACTTTGGAACTTGCAAGCTCCAAATCTGAAGATAAAAATGAATTCAGATGTTTGACTGTTCCTTTCAGTGCTGAAGTAACCACTGTTAGGTGTGGTGGAACAGGCTTGAGATGTGTGATTAAAGAATGTATAGTGAGTAAAGTAGCCATTTGTGAATCTTATACTTCAGAAATGTTTAATCACTTAAACATTGTGAATATAACGTCAATTTCTGGTTGCTCGATCAGTACCATGTAATAGGTATGATAAAGTATATTTTGTGAAACCTGTGCCCTTGTTTTATAGTTATAGAAACAAAATCCTGTGATTATTTTCAATTCAATATAGCATTTCTAAAGCTTTATAAACATACTGATATTGTTAATACTTAAGTGTCCATAACATCAAAGCGGTATATTTTTTAGAGAAACTGTCATTTTTGTTTTTCAAATTTCTGAGAGTTAACATTGCATTATCTATTTATTTACTGTAATTCTTTACAGTTTGAATGCATGTGTTGAGTTGAACTGGATTTTTAACAAATATACAATATATTCTAAAACATAAAGTGCTATATTTCCTCTTCTTCTACTTGTAAATGTCACTGAAGCTCTGAGACAACTGAACATTTTGTGTGGCTTCCAGGTGATATTGCTGTTGACATTTTGGGGGTGAAGATAACATTGCTTGTGATTTTGCACATGGTGGAAATAAGTGAGTGACCAGTTAATGCACTGTAATTAAGGCTGGGGAATAGCTGCATAACAAACAAAATCCAACTGTGCACTTTAACCAGAAAGTCAAAAGTATATACTCTAGGATATTTTTGTTTCTCTGAAGTGAATTACCTTGGAATTGGATATAAAAAACAAAGGGAGGGGACACAGATGTTAATCACCCCTCAGTGGAATCAATTAATGGTGGAGCTCAGTATATTCATTCTCTTTATAGACAGTGTGGAAGGGAATAACCCTTGAGTACTGTATGTAATTCTATAACCCTTGAGTACTGTATGTAATTCTATAACCCTTGAGTACTATATGTAATTCTATAATCCTTGAGTACAGTATGTAATTCTATAACTCTTGAGTACTGTATGTAATTCTATAACCCTTGAGTACTATATGTAATTCTATAACCCTTGAGTACTGTATGTAATTCTATAACCCTTGAGTACTGTATGTAATTCTATAACCCTTGAGTACTATATGTAATTCTATAACCCTTGAGTACTGTATGTAATTCTATAACCCTTGAGTACTATATGTAATTCTATAACCCTTGAGTACTATATGTAACTCTAAACAGTAAATGAGTAGAATGGGAACCATAAAGAAAATGCATAAAACATGGCAGACAGTCTGCACCAGATGACAGGGTACCCTCACACCTCCCGAACTTATATATACCAACTCCATGGATGCACCAACTTGAAGAAGAGGTTAATTCCCTCCAGAAGGGAATCACTTCTGGCACAACTTGCTGGCAGTGATTTCCTGTGGAGGAACTCCGATTTGCGAGTTGAAGCTCAGGCAGTTAAAGCTCGAGATTTCAAATTCCACCCATCAGCAGGATAACTTTATATACAGTATATGTCAGATTAGAGGATATATAATGACTATTAAAGCCACTTATTGTAGTTTGCACTGTGTTGCATCGTCAGTATGTCTGAATTCATTATGAGTGCTTTGTTATAGCACACTTACAACAGGCCTCACGGAAATTTTAGCTTCATCTAATCAGTCACACAGTAGCTTCCAATAGTAGTAGGAGCAATGGGTCCTATAAAAAAACAATTTACAGACTTATTTAGATATGCTACCGATACATGTAACTCCATATGAATTGCAGAAGGAGTCAGTTCCAGGCAAATTGTGTGTGCTGCGAAGAGCACTTCTGGCTAACATCAAAGATTGAAACAATACTAATTTCCTGATCTTTAATCATATTTTCACTTAGGAATGGGATTCATTCATGTCATGGTTTTAAAAGCCCAAAAGAGTTGGAGAAATTAAACCTAACTTGATGTGTTATAATTTTTTTCATTATTTTGACTGGAGTCTGTCTTTAAAATAAATAATTATAGCAACCACAAAGGTATAGTTGGTTGTTAGCACCAAGAAGTATCCCTGACACTGATTTCAAATTATTTTATTTTTCATTTATTTTACATTTGTTAACTGGGTTAGTCTGGCTGAGCTTTTGGCTCATTTTCAGCAGAGACCTGGGGAGAAAAGCTCCTCTGGACTAGAAAACAATTTATTAAATTTTAGTAACATAGTAGCAAGAATCAGCTATACGATCTTACAAGCAGAGACCTGGAGAGAAAAAAAAAGCTCCTCAGGCAATTCAATTATACAGAGTATTAACAATTGGCAGACAAGTATGTGAGTTGTTACAAACAAGGTTTTAAACAATTAGCAGAAGAAAATGCGACTAGTTACAATATTATTTTAGCTGCTTAGAGCAAAATGAGTTAATAGTTAGGCAGATGCTTATTTAACGGGGGTAGGATCTAGTTGTATAGGAGTTTGGAAACTAGAAAGGAAAGTAGGAATGGCTAGTAGGAGATGTAGGGGAGGTAGAGTATAGGAGACAGACTAGACAGGTAGGGGTTGTTTTGAGACTGTAAGAATTAAGAGTGGTTGGAGATAGAGGAAGGGAAGAGGTAGAAGAGGCAGGGGAATAGTGTTAGAGATACATTGAGTGAGGTAATGAAACAGGAGAAAGGATGGTGGTTTCAGGGTGGTTGGCTACATTGGCAAGACCATTTTGTTTTTAGGTATTTTCTTGTGGCTAATTTGAAACTTTCGCTATGCTGGAGGGATTTTATTTCCAAGGAGAGTTAGTTGCAGGATATAGCTGGGTTATAGTTATAGAGAAGGCAGCCTATTTTGGTTTTGGGTTTGTAGATGTCTAATAATTCTTGATTTGAGCTGCGTAGCATCCTAGCAGGGGAATATTTGGATATGATAGTGGAGAGGCTGGGGCAGAAGGAGGGTAGATAGAGGATAGAGTGGATGATTTGTAGTTGGTATAGTTGGAGCAGCTGAGGGAATTCTAGCCAGTCTAGTTGCTGTATTGCTAAGCAGTGGTGTGACTTCTAGGTTTGGTTAGCTGCAAATCTGGCGATCTCATTATAGGTAGTTTCAAGCTTGGAAATAAGTGTAGAATTTAGGCTTGTGAATATGTGGCAGCTGTACAGGAGTGTTGGGAGTAATAAAGCCTGGGAGAGAGTTATTCAGGCAGTGTTAGTTAAGTATTTCTTGCTACGGAAAAGGTGTCCAAGTTTCTGATGAGTTCTTTTTATCGAGTTAGTAATATAGAGATCAAACTTAAACTGATCATCTATTGTAACACCTAGAAATTTAGTACTAGATTCAGCTGAGATGATAGTGTTGTTGCAGGATAAGATGATAAATGTACTTTTGAGTGTGGTGATGTTTTTAGGGAGGAAGAGTAGGAGCTTAGTTTTTTTTGGATTAAGTATTAGTTTGGTATCACTAAGCCAAGTCTCAATGGTGTGGAAGGATGCCTAGGTAGTTGAGTGGAGGTCAGCTGGGTTGTCAGCAATGGTTATAACAGTTGAGTCATCACAATATTGCACAAGAGATGACTGGGGACAAGAGGAGTAGAGCAAGTTGGTGAAAATATTAAAGAGTAGTGGTCCAAGTATGGACCCTTGGGGGACTCCCATTTGTACAGTGAGAGGGCACAACTTATAGAACAGTTCTGGGTTATTTTTAAAATATTTTAATGTAGCAACTGCTTTTTCTGTTGATCTATTCACTGACCAATAGAGCGTTTAGGAGCCAAACCTTTAAAACTTTCAGTTTAGTGAGCAAGTGTGTGCAGAAGAGAACAGAGAATGCTAAGGTGTATGAATAAAGACCCACTAAAAAGTATCTTTACATGGCCTTTTTCTTTTTGATGAAGCTTTGTGGCAGTCAAACTACAGTACGTATCAATGGCAGCAAAGAAACAAATATGCATAGATCTGAAGTGAATTATGCATATAGTAAAACAGACCACTGATGAAAGCATTTCCTTGAAATGTTTCGGTTTGCAGTTTACAAAAAATGTTGTATATGTGTATAAATGACATTTTTAGCTGTTTTGGAGTTGTTTGGAATTATTTTTATATCAACTATTAGAAGAGCCACTGATGTGTACTTGATAACCTAAAGGACTTTCTTTGGAGCATCTGTCATGTGCAAATTTACTAAGGATGAAATAAGGCAGTTAAAACATTTATCTAGTTATTTTGTTATAGCATTATTTTTTAAGAATAAGGGTGATGTGCAGAGCTGTAGTAACTACAGAGGGATTAAATTGATCAGTCACAGCATGAAGTTATGGGAAAGAGTAGTGGAAGCAAGGTTAAGAAGGGACGTGATGATTAGTGATCAGCAGTATGGTTTCATGCCAGGAAAGAGCACTACAGATGCGATCTTTGCTCAGAGAGTGTTGATGGAGAAGTACAGAGAATGTCAGAAGGAGTTGCATTGTGTTTTTGTAGACTTAGAGAAAGCATATGACAGGGTGCCTAGAGAGGAGTTGTGGTATTGTATGAGGAAGTCAGGAGTGTCAGAAAAGTATGTAAGATTGGTACAGGATATGTACGAGGGTAGTGTGACAGCGGTGAGGTCTGCGGTGGGAGTGACGGATGCGTTTAAGGTGGAGGTGGGGTTACATCAAGGATCAGCTCTGAGCCCTTTTTATTTGCAATGGTGATGGACAGGTTGACAGACGAGATCAGACAGGAGTCCCCGTGGACTATGATGTTTGCAGATGACATTGTGGTCTGTAGTGAGAGTGGGGAACAGGTGGAGGAGACCCTGGAGAGATGGAGATATGCTCTATAGAGAAGAGGAATGAAGGTCAGCAGGACTAAGACAGAATATATGTGTGTGAATGAGAGGGAGTATAGAGGAATTGTGAGGATGCAAGGAGTAGAGGTGGCGAAGGTGGATGAGTTTAAATACTTGGGGTCAATAGTTCAGAGTAACGGTGAGTGTGGAAGAGAGTACAGGCAGGATGGAGTGGGTGGAGAAGAGTGTCAGGAGTGATTTCTGACAGACGAGTACCTGTAAGAGTAAAAGGGAAGGTCTACAAGAGGATAATGAGACCAGCTATGTTATATGAGTTGGAGACAGTGGCATTGACAAAAAGGCAGGAGTTTGAGCTGGATGTGGCAGAATTAAAGATGTTAAGATTTGCACTGGGTGTGACGAGGGTGGACAGGATTAGGAATAAGTATATTAGAGGGTCAGCCCAGGTTGGAAGGTTTGGAGACAAAGCCAGAAAGGCACGATTTTGTTGGTTTGGACATGTGCTGAGGAGGGATGCTGAGTATATTGGGAAAAAGATGCTAAGGATGAAGCTACCAGGTAACAGGAAAAGAGGAAAGCCTAAGATAAGGTTTATGGATGTGGTGAGAGAGGACATGCAGGTGGTTGGTGTGACAGAGCAAGATGCAGAGGACAGGAAGAAATGGAAACAGGTGATCAGCTGTGGCAACCCCTAACGGGAACAGCCGAAAGAAGATGATTATTTTGGATATCTACACTTATGGTATTTGTTTACTTTGAATGAATACAATTATTTTTACAGATTTTGAAATCCACTAAAGTCTTTGATATGAATAAACCACTATTATTCTCCAGCAGTTATTATTATTAATAATAAAAAAATAATAATTATAATAGTATTGTGTTTATATTGCTCTTTGCATTTTAAAAATTCCTTTGTAGCTAATATATTTTTAATTTAACTCTTTACATAAATACTGATATTTAAATTAATTTCTGACTATAATGAATTAAAGTAGATTTTATGGCTTGCTTTGGTGCACAGGGGACACAACTGATATAACAGTGTCTTATAATCCCTTTTTAAATTATTATTGATTTCATGTGAATGTATTTCCTGCTGTCAGTTTGTAAATTAATGTAAATCCTTTTGCTCATACAGTGGTCTTCTGAAAATATTGCTTTTCTTGTAGTACAAGTTAAACAGCATTGACTATGCATAATTGTGAACATAGTTTTTTTTTCATAAGACAGCTTTTGCACAGCAATTACAGCTTGTAAAAATGCAATAACAACTTATAATGCTAATCCTGTTAGTAATTTTTATATTTATTAAACTAAGTCTGCACGGTGTTAAGTTTCATGAACTTTACCATCATATACAGGCAAGTTTACAGTTTTCATACTTAAACATAGTGCTAGCAAAGCCTAAGTACACCACTTCATGACTGTGTTGCTATTTTCTGGTTAGTATAATTAGAAACACCATTTTTCCTTCCATATATTCCTAGAAGTTTGCATTTCTGTAGATTTGTATAACTTTGTATAAGGACAAAATAAAATTGAGAAAGGGCATTTACTGGGTATTTTGTCCTTTATATTACCAAATATAATGTATACTTTTATTTATTTTATGTCTGATCACCCATTTAAAATTGTATTTATGTTAAATCTGTTTTGGAGTGATAATGCTAAACATTGTTTCTTTGAGTATAAGTTGTCGCTTGTAATTCAGACAACAAGATGCAGCATATGCAATATTATGCTGTTGGGAAATGTATAAAGGAGAGGAAGGAAAAAAAATATATATATCGCTTGTGAACATAATGGTCATGTTGCAGCTTTAGCAACTGCATGTGCTTATACATAGTGTTTATAGGTGTTTATGAAAGAAGACATATTGATATTACAAGGCGACCTTCACTGCTGAAATGTTGAATCAGTAAATTACAGTAATATTAAAGGATCATGAAAAGGGTGGTCATTAGGATGCAAAAGCATTTTCTAATAAAGAGATCAGAAAGATGGTAATCACACATTAGTTATCATAAATGGCTATTAAGAAAGCAGAAGAGAGAGGAAAAATAGAAGCCTAGAGCCACTTCTCTGGGCACCAAGTCTCCTTTCACAAAAAGACAAACAGTCTCTGACTGGGTTTCTTTCAACTTCCTTTTCATATTCAATTCACTAGCTCATTAAACAACCCTGCTTTCAGTAATCCAACTGTGTATCTTCCTGTGCTTAAAGGTCTAATGTAACAGAACCGCCACTCATCTAAAGTAGCATCACTCTCTTTACAAAGAAGTCTGTATTATACTGCTATAGACATTGATTATTTGCAATGAGGTATTCCTATGATTGCTCTGTACATAGAGACATTATTAACACACATTTTATGCATTTTTGGATCACCAGTTCAATTCCAAAAAGTGAGACCCCCCACTCCTCTACACTTGCCCCCCCCAGTTTGAAAATGTCAGTTTTATGTCTATTGGATGGGAGGTCTTCCTGAGACAGGCAATATGCATTGTGGTGGGTTGAGTCTGGTCTATCTTGATCTTTGAACTTGAAATGGCTGTAAAGATAAAGCCCAGCTACAAAGCTTTGTGCTCTCATCCTGTTGTTGATGTGGCCATGGGGAGTGTGCTCTGTTACTGAAGAGAATTCTCTCTTTAGCCGATAGTATTTTAGGTGCCTACTTGATGCTCCTGCCCAGTAAAAGTTTGCGAGAGCACTTTATATATATATATATATATATATATATATGTATGTATGTATAGCTATATACTACAAATGGTTTACTAAAGTTTAGAGATGCTAACCCTGGTTCTTTGCATAAAGCTTCTTTTAATTTTTTATAAACACGGCCACCTCTACTGTCCACTTTATTTTGAAAATCAATATATTCTTGGTCAGGTCTGTGGGGACAAGTTATCATTATAAAATGGGACACATATTTCCAACAATACCCTTGCTTATTTCTTAGTTTCTGATATGAGCTAGTTTCTCACTACTTTTACCCTTTCTTTTTGGGGACTTAACAATTTATTTTCCTGTGGAATACCTTAGGTATTTAACCTGTGATGCCTTACTTTATTTTCTAGACATCCACAGTTACTCTGTCTCACTTCGGGGAGTCTAATACAACCTGTACCTTAGCTAGATGTGATTCCACATTCTCAGAGTGTGAAACAACATGAACAAGGTATGTCTTGTTCAGGCAGTTTGTGCAGACATTTAAGGCTATAATAAGCTGCAGTTACTGTGATATAGGGTTTGCTTCCCAAAGCGCTCATTTGCCTACTCTGTGGCATTGAGCAAGTCACTAAACAAGATATTGCTGCTGGGTCACGCCTGAAAGAGGACCATGTGTCAAATGGCCCTAGCTGGTAAGCAAAGGGGTTACCATAAGGTAAGCTGTAAGCTGTTTGTATGGGATTTCAAGACTCTGACCATTAATCTTTGGAAAGTTGCTGGGGCATCATTTAGTCAAAAAGGAAGACTGCTATACTTTAATAATCCTTCTGGAGTTAAGAATGCTGTCCTTTCCTTTACAGGGATTTGCCAGTAATATTTCATCAGGTCTAGTGTAGTGAAGATGCTTCTCTTCCTCAACCCTTCATTTAGCTCATCAGCCCTTGATAACTGGTGGCAGTCAAATTCTGAAATGTTGTTCGGCTTTGAAAGCTTTACAAAACTTGATTGTTCTATCAAGCTTGGGACTAGCACTATGGGACTGCTCTGCTCACCTTTGGACTCCTCCATTACCCCTAGTTTTTCTTGTGCTGCCTTCCTTTGCAACTGTGATATTTGGCACAGTTAACCTTCTTTCCAGGACTAGTTGTCTCAGTATAGTGTTGAATCAAATGTATACTGCCTGACAGCTCTGAAAACAATTTCTTGTTCAGTAACAGAAATACTTTTATTTGTTATTTCCATGGACTGGATAGTATATAACTTATCTGAATGACAGATATAAATGCCAGTTTTCTTTATTTACCAGATTAACTAATTTCTGCTAATAAACTAACCACCAAAATGTTAGACCATTGACATGGTATATATCTATCTGTTCTGGTCTTCTGTTATCTGTCTGTCTGGCTCTGTAGTTATTTTTTCTTTTGTGTCAAACTGACCTCCCATTTAGCCAAAAGCTTGCAGTCTGCTGATGGAACCAGAACCAGCACCTAGTCTCCAGGTTTAATTTCCTCTAGTCCTTTCATTTTTATTATGCACCCCCTGTTGTGTAGCTTGACCTTCTTCTGAGGGTTCTCTTTCTATACGCATCACGATTTTCAGCCTGTCGTTCAAGCTCATATAATCTTCTATGACAGTTTTAAATGGGGGGTTTTCTTTTTTCAAGTTTCTCTGGCAATATAGTCCATGAGGGTGCCTGCCATGCAATAGTTCAAAAGGACTGAACCCAGTCAAGGCTTGTGGGCCTTGTCTAATGGCAGATAGAAGGAACGGTATTAATTGATCCCAGTTTTTGCCATCTTTTTCTCTAACATTTATTAGCATGGACTTTAGTGTTAGTTTAGAATGCTATACCAATGTATCCATGTGGGGATTTTATACTGGGGGTTAGCTGCTTGACCTCAAAACACTGGCACAGTTGACACATTATTGTGGGCGTAAAGGGAATCCCTTGATGAGTAAGCATTTATTTGGGCATCCCTGCTCAGCAAATTAATATGATTATATCCCTGGTTTTAGATTTAGCTTTAGTGTTATGTACTAGGCTAGCTTCAGAGTATTTAAATGTGTAGCCCAAATTAGCCAAAATATGCTGATGGTCATTGCTGGATTTTACCAGTGACTTGACCATGTCCGTTGCAAAATATCTGAATGGAACAGGCACTGGAATCATTTCTAAGACCTGGATGAGGGGGCATCTTATATCATTTTGGGCATTCAGCATCTAAATTCCCAATTTCTTTTATTATTCCTGGCCAGTAAAACCTTGATAGGGTCCATGCTTTAGTTCTGACCATTTGTAAGTGTCCCCCAGTACATGGCTATTTTCTAACCTCATTGCTATGTTTCTGAAGGCATGGGCACCAACAGTTAGTGAACTAACTGCATATCATTGCTGGAACCTGTGTCTAACAGAGCTCTTTTCAAACTATCTGGAAATATACAGAGCTAAGTATATTTTTTTGGTTCTTCAGAATTGTGTACTGTAAATTGTTTTTGGACTAATTTTATTCAGAGTTGTGCACTGTTATTTTTGATTCACTGTATAGTTTTTCAGATCTCTGCTGAAAGTGTTTTGTCCCACCTCTCCCTATTTTCTTCTGTGTCTTAAGTTCTGACTATCTGAAGGATTATTTGCATAATAATAGACCCTGTTAGTTAACAGCCTGCATATCATTGCTAGAACCTGTGTCTAACAGAGCTCTTTTCAAACTATCTGGAAATATACAGAGCTAAGTACATTTTTTGGTTCTTCAGAATTGTGTACTGTAAATTGTTGCAGGACTAATTTTATTCAGAGTTGTGCACTGTTATTTTTGATTCACTGTATAGTTTTTCAGATCTCTGCTGAGAGTGTTTTGTCCCACCCACCCTCCCTGTTTCTGGTTTGTTGTTTAAATTTGGTGGCTTTTGTAGTTGCCCGCCCCACTGTACGTTTGATCTGGGACACTCCCCCCAGTCCCATCTCTTTACCACATTCTACCTAATACACTCCTTCTGCACTTGTTTTTAGTCATTTTTAAATTAATTGTATTTTCTTAAACTGTGTTTGGTCTAATATTGCTACATACTCAAGTGTGCTAGCTTGCACTGCATTTGAATTGTTTTTACTGCTGTTTTAGCTACTTTTCTGTAAAAAAAACAAAACTGTAAACCTGTTTCCTACCTTTCCTGTAACTAGTGTAGTCCAGATACAGATTTGCTGCATCCAGGACTGTATGTAAGCTTCTGAGCCCCCCCAAGCCGTTCTGTGTTGGAGGGAAGCCTTCTAGCTTGTCACCGGGAGTGGTAAGCACTAGGTAACCTGTCTACCACATAAGGAGCAGTTCTTGCCCAGAAATTGTAGCTATTGGCCGTCTGGGCAATCTTTTCCATCTCTTTCAACTTTCTGATTTGAAAGTCCGCATTTGCACTTGTTTCTTTCCTGTAACTAGTCTAGTGCAGATACAGATTCTTAGTTTTAGCACTTGAATTTGCTTATTCGTTCTTAGCACTTGTTCAGAACTTGTAAGCACTGAATAAGCTACTAATTACTACAGCACTCAATCTTCCTCATTACCTAGATGAAAACAATTTTGCACTTACTTTCCTCACTTGCTTAGAGAAAAACAGCTCTTGTACTCACTTTCCTCACTTATCTAGAGGAAAATTGTTTTTTATTCAGGCATGTCCAAGGGTCAGCTCCCAGTGTTCTCTCCTATCTGATGAATCTGGGCATCTTGGGGCAATGTAAAAACTGCCTCATGTACACAGACAACCCTCTCCTCCTACCACCCAACACTACAACCTAGGAGAGATGCACTTATCTAACCAAACTAGAGGTAAAGCTCTCTCCAACCAAGACTGAACTTGACATTCAAGAGAAGGTAAACACTTGCACCACACCACACTTATCACATAGTCTCACTAAATCTACACCACCAAAATCCACACATAGAAACACAAAAAACATTCACGGAGGCTCTCAATAATAATCTGCCCAAGCAACAGAGACCTCCAAAGCAGAAACGCAAGCAACTTCCACCCCCCAAAACAACCCAAATGACACATAGCCCACAGACTCAGTGTGCTACTCAACCACAGCCAATAAGGCAAAACAACGTATCCAACAAACTAGTCATAGGTGACTCTATAGTCAGGCACACTGATGTCCCACTCACCAGGCTAAACAAGGAGAAGGTTACTGTCAGCTGCTTGTTGGGTGCCAGGATCCACCACATAACCCATGCACTCAGGTCACTTCACAAGTACAAATATGACTTTGTCATTGTCCATGTTGGTGTGAACGACCCGAGACGTACCTCCCTGCACTACATGAAAAGAGACATGGAAGAGCTCTCTGATCTTGTAATCCAGGCAGGTATGACCCTAGCCCTGAGTAGCATTCTGCCATTGCCCAGAATGATACCGCAGTACAAGGACAAAATGATTGACTTCAACAACTGGCTAAGCTTCTGGTGTCATTCTAAGGGGATCCAGCATCTGTCTGCTTGGGATGACATGGTCGACAGACCACGATGCTTTGCCAGAGATGGCCTGCACCAGTCACCCCTAGGATTCTGGATACTGGCTAAGGCTCTTGCCGCCCCTATAGTGCCTTTTTTAGGCAAGGTTCAGATGACAAATTCACCACCGTAACAGGAACAGGCAAGCAGAAACTGAGGGTAATGCTACTCAATGCTAGAAGTCTAAATCTCAAAATGCACTCACTTGAGGCACTCCTTAAAATGGAGAACATTGATATCTGTTCAGTGACTGAGACCTGGTTCAAGGCTCCGGAGAGCACCCCTGCACTACCAGGCTATAACTCATACCACACTTTTCGGCCATGTAACCTGGACCGGAACACCAAAGGTGGAGGTGTGTCCATATTCATTAAGGATATCCACACCTCCAGGCTAGTTGCTCAGCATAATGCATCCAGGTTTATCCAAGTGCAACTAACTCTGGGCAAAACTGCAATCCAAATTGTAGCTTGCTACAGATCCCCCACCATGCCCCAGGATTCCCACTCCTCTTTTCTTGATGTACTGGAAAATATTAGGGTTCAACCAAACACCCTAATAATGGGCAATTTCAACTACCCCACCATTAACTGGGAAAACTACTTGTGTACCAACTCCTTCACACAATGCTTTCTGGAATTCATAAACTCCAATGCCCTGGATCAACTTATCCACACCCCCACCAGGGGCAACAATATCCTAGACCTAGACATTACCAACATGAGTGACCGGTGTTCCACACCTGAAGTTAACTCCTTGTTGGTCTGATCCGACCATAAGTTAATCACCCTTGATATCCACATCCCGCCCCCACCATAGTAAAACATTTCTCCAAAGCCAACTTCATGCTTCTTATGACAGAAGTGGTGAACTTCATGACACCCATGCAAATGGACAATACAGTTACAACTGCTGAATCCTACACAAATGCACTCTATAAGCACTCTATAGCACTCGTGCTATCCCAAACAAAACCAAGACGCTATCCTCCAAAAAAAGGAAGCCAATCTGGTGGTCCCCTGCCATAAACAAACTGTACAGCAGAAGGAAGAAATTGTTGCAAAAGAGAGTAAAATCTCATGAGTGGAGGAGCTCCCTGGTCAGCCTCAGTAAGAAGCTGAGGTCCCTTATAAGATCCTCCAAAGCTAGCTACAAAAATAAAATCACCACTGATTCTAAGGACAACCACAAAGCATTCTATAGCTATGTCAAGAATCTCAATGGCAACACCCAGATCTGCTCTGAGTTAAAGCACAACAGCACAAGAATTACAGAACCAACTGATATTGCCAACATCCGGGGAGATAGGTTCAGTGCTAACTTTACACCCCACCCCCTAAAGGGCCCATATCTGTACAAGAAGAATGCAGAGTCCCTGTAATCACAACTATGCAGGTAAAAGTTGCACTTTCTAAATCCAGAAACACAGCATCCATGGGACTGGACAACATCCAAGGCTGCATTTTACACGAACTTCAGAATGAACTGGCTCCCCACCTAAGCACCATGTTCAATCATAGCCTCACATCTGGCTTCGTGCCCACTGAATGGCGTACAGCAACAGTTATCCCACTCCACAAAGGAAGAGCCACCACTGATCCCAGGAAGTATTGCCCTATTAGCCTGACGAGCCTGATCTGCAAGGCCATGGAACGTATCATCATGTAACTCATAAACAAAGACATTGGTAACTTCCAAACTCTGGATCCCACCCAGTTCGGGTTTGTGAAAGGCAGATCATGCCTCCTGAACCTGATCAACTTCTTTGAGGCGGTCACCAAAGCCATAGATGAGGGTAAGGTGGTTCACACAGCCTATCTTGACCTCGCCAAGGCTTTCAGCACCATCCTCCATTCTGGAATTATAGCTAAACTCACTAAACTAGGTATAAATCCCTACATCACAAGATGGGTTGCCAACTTGCTCACTGACAGAACCCACACTGTAAAAGTTGCACACTCCAAATCTGACCTCAAACCAGTGACAAGTGGAGTACCACAGGGTTCAGTCCTGGGACCTCTCCTGTTTGGTATCTACTTCTCTGAAGTACAGGCTAACACAGAAGGCCTCTGGCTAATGAAGTTTGCAGATGACTGCAAATTAGGAGCCATAGTCGAGTCCCCAAATGATGTGGAAATCCTACAGAAGGGCCTCGTTGAGACAGATGCCTGGTGTCAGAGGCATGGCCTCAAGCTCAATGCCAAAAAGTGCATTGTCATCCCCTTTGGTAAAAACTCTGTACCCATGAACTACTACATAGACAGCAATCTAATTAACACCAAATGTGTGATAAGAGATCTTGGGACCCAGGTGGACAGTAGTCTGTCCTTTGATAGTCACATCGCCACAGTAGTTAGGAAGTCCTTCTATGCGGCACACCTCATCATAAAAGGGTTCTAATCCAGGAAAAAAGAGGTCATTGTTCCCCTCTACTCAACACTCATTAGACCCATTATAGAGTACAACGCCCCTTTTGGAATGTACCTCACAAGACATGTGCAGCAGCTGGAAAGGCCACAGAAGTACCTCACAAAGAGGATTACTGCCCTCAAACAGATGCCCTACACTGACGTACTCTGAGGTGATCTCTGCCTAACATATAAAGCTATGTCAAACTCAGAGCTGTTGGACATGCTACACTTAAAGAAATCCCAATCCCTCCGAGCTACACGCTCTAGGGACATAAACCTTGTCACCACAATAAACAGGACATGCTGGAGGGATAGATTCCTGTCCCAGAGACTTCCCATACTCTGAAACAGGCTACCCATCTATGTCAAGCAAAGTTCTACATTAGCACTCTTCAAGAAAAATCTTGATGAGTGGATGGGAAATAGGAAATACACCCCAGGGATCACTTCTGTGTCTCTGCTCGACAGTGGCACAGGAAAATAACTTTCTTGGGTGGCGTAAGCCAGGGAACCTTGTTGACTAGGCTTAAGTAGGCCCTTGGGCCGATAGCCTAGTACCTACCAATGAACTACTTTCCATCTATCATTTTTATTCCATATAACAAGTCAATTTGTAAGTCAAAGTATGGTTAAGAAGTAGGAGCATCCTGTTCAGCTTCTTCCTCTGTAACCATAGCTACATTTTTCTTGTGCATCTCACAGTGTCATCTTCTCACTGTGCCTTTTTGGAATGTAACTGTGTTATCTGACAGTCAGCTAACTCTAGAATTTCTACAAGGTCAGCCTGTTGTGAGTTTGAGGGTACTTCCTCCTCCCCTATCCACACAGGCACTGTGGACTCTTTGTCTAGCTGTTCTCCTAGAAATGGTAACTCATTCCAGTATTCTTTATTGCCAGTTGTTATTTCTATTTTATCTGATTTTTCTTGTTTCCATTCTTTATGAACCTGATGTATACAACTAGGTCTATGACATTTCGCCGTCGAAAACCCATTTCACCGAAAATTTCTGACATAGGGTCCAAATTGCCGAAAATTCATTTAGAAGAAAATAGTATTGACAGTGTATTTGCCCTTTTCCCCCACTGTAGTGCAATCTCGGAGTGAGAATATCAAAGTTGGGGAGGTGTGGGGGGCATAGCCACCCACCTACTCAGGTTATAAACTACTTACTTACCCTTTTAATAGGGACTGCTCAATATAAAACAATAATAGACAATATTAAACTGTACTGGATGGAGGGCTGTGCCCCCCACACCCCCTACTTTAATATTCTCACTCTGAGATCACACTACAGTGGGGGAAAGGGCAGATACACTGTCAGTACTATTTTCGGCGATTTGGACCCTATGTCAGACATTTTCGGCGAAATGACACTGATCCATACAACTATGTTCCTTTTGCTTAGAGTTCTTGCATTTTGACTCAACGGGAATATAATATGGGCTCTGCTCAAGGCTATTATGTCTCTTTGTATATAGTACTATCTCCTTTTTTATTGTCTTCTAATACTCTATCTCTGTCTTAGGGTGACTGAACACTATTGTCTCAATTTCTTTCTCCCACTAAGGATTTACCTTTATTTTTACTTTTTTTCCTTACTTACACATACCTGTTCCTCTGAGGTTTCTGTCTTACACTGATAGAAATGGATTTAGAGCTCCCCCCAGGTAATATTTCTCTCGTTTTAACTTACTAGGTGAGCTCTTTCTTATTTTTACATTTCTCTTTAACACCTATTTCTTGTACAGAATTTTTAATTTCTGGGTCATTCTCTTTTAGGTTGACTGAAAGTTTAGAATTCAGCTCATCTTGAGCATTTTCCATACTTCGTAAAGCCATTTCATTAGAATAGACCCTTTCAGTGAGTTGTACCTAGTCTTGAGTTCTGCTAGTCACTTCAGCTCCTTGCTTTGCAATACTTACAGGTTGCAATAATTTAGTGTATAAGTTCCTTCCTTCCTTCCAGTGGTTTTGTTCTCGTGAACTGCCTGTTAGGGGGTATTTTCTGACATAACTCTTTAACTGGTGTGGGTTCTTCCTGTCTTTGTATCCTTAATCAAATGTTTATACCTCTATGGCTTTCTAAAACTATGCCTTGGTCATTTTTCGATTCATGTACTCTAACGGATACTTCTGGTGGTTGCTCCTCCTGTTTTTTAGATTAGACAGAGGCATATCTGTAAGTTTATTCACTTGATGGTTCCCCTATCTACACTGATAGAGTGGTCTGTCTACTTTCTTCCAATTGCTTCCATAATGCTTTAAGGTGGGGGAAAATCTTTCCCTAATATTACTTCATGTGTTAAATTGTGATTGATTGTGATGAGATGAAATACGTTCCCAAACCCAGTTTCTATGTCTGAGTAATCAGTTACTATTTCTTGTCATCATAAGTGTGTACTACTTCTGCTGCTTTGTTAGTAATACTTTTCTTCTTACATACAAGTAGACATATTGTCCTTTTGTAAGTAATACCATACTGTCTGAATCCAGTAGCCCTTTCAGTTTTCTGCCATCAGTTGTCATTTCACTTAATTATCTTGACAACTGCACAGTAACAGAATGCATTCTCAGCTATTCTAATAGATAATTTCATATTCTAGATTTACAACCTCACCAGAAGCATGCTTTTCAGAAGTTATAGTATTCATAGGTGTAACAGCATTGCTGTCACTAGTACAAATATAGTTATATGACCCTTTTTTCCACATTTAAAATAGATTATTTCTATAGCTAAGACTTATAAAGTTTCATGGCATAACAGTCTTTCTACTAGCACAACAAAACTTTCAGCGCCTTTACGGTCAGTTTGATAAACCCATTTTCTTAAAGCAGTAGGTATTTGTCAGTTGCTCTCATTTCTTTGTTGCCTCTGAGTATCTAACTATAAATTAATACTTTGTTATTTATTTGTGACCTTATCATTTTGTTATAATAAAATGTCTGCCTATGAAACTTTTGAGCTTGTGTCTCTGAAGCAACACCAACTCAGACAAGTAATGCCTTTTTAGCTTTATCACAGTCCTGAGAATCAGTCTCCTCCATGTCTCTCAAGGTTCCAATGGCTTTCTGGTTAGCTGGGCTGATAATATTTTGGTCATTCAGCTCAGTCCCATTGTGCCTGGTGGGTGTGTTGCTGAAAAGTAGTGAGATGTATGTGGAGGTCTTCCTCTGTGCAAGTTGTTTCAGTGGGGGTACTGTCCTAGAGGCAGCCACTGACTCAGCTACCTTGATCATCATTTTGGCTCCAGTCACTATGGTTTGTAGTAACTGATATACCATGGCCATCTTGGCACACAGAGCCACATACACATATACTCAAAAAATAATTTCCAACATACCATGAGGCTCTCTCTTTCTCGTTGGGGAAACTATGATAATATTGGCAATGATAGGCACTTTCACAGGATATTGGGGTTAATGGCTTGTGCCAAAATACCTGCAGTCTCCACTAATATGGAAGACTATAGAACATGAGACCTGAAGTCATATAAAATGCAATTTATTTTACATATATATATATATATATATATATATATATATATATATATATGAAACTAAATGCAGGTGGTATAACAAAAAGTCCAGCAAATGTACCTTAAATTCAGTCTTATATCACAGTTAACTGGCTCTGTTGATAAGACTCTCTGGGTTCTTCTGCCAGGAACAATTTTATAGGTTCATATATGTGTACTAGGCTAATGGCCCTGGAGCCTTTACAAACCTAGCCCATAGGATTACCCTGGCATTGTACCATCCGACCTTAGTTCTCAGTGCCTGTGTCGAATAGAGCCACTGGAGTGATCCCGGGGTGAATTCTATTTCCCATCCACTCATCAAGAGTTCTCTTGAAGAGGGCCAGTGAGGTGGTCTGTTTGACATGTATGGGAGGTCAATTCCATAGCATGGGCAGTCTCTGGGTTATGAACCTGTCCCTCCAGCACGTTCTGCTGATTGTGATAATGAGGTTGAGGTCTCTGGAGCGTGTGGCATGGAGGGATTGGGATTTCTTTAGTTGTAGCATTTCTAACAGAGCTGGGTCGGACATGGCTTTGTAAGTCAAGCAGAGATTGCCTCTATGTAGGCGATATGAGACAGAGAATAGTTGGAGTTTTTTGAGTCTGTCCATATAGGACTAGTGTTTAAGGCCTAGGATCCTCTTTGTGAGGTACTTTTGCGGCCTCTCCAGTTGTTGTAGGTGTTTAGTGAGGTACATGCAAAATGAGGCATTGTACTCGATGATTGGGCCTAATGAGGGAAGAGTAGAAAGTTATAATTACCTCTTTCTTCCTGGATGCAAAACCCTTAGTAGTGAGATGTGCCACATAGAAGGACTTTCTGACCAAAGGGGCAATGTGGTGGCAGAGAAGTTGCTGTCAACCTGTGTTTCCAGATCTCTTATAATGCCTTCTGTGTTCAGTGGACTACCATTGATGTGGTAATGCATGGGAACCAGGTTTTTCTCAAAGGGGATGATGACACATTTTTTGGCATTGAGCTTAAGGCCATGGTTCCAGTTGTTGGTCTCAGTGAGACCTTTCTGTAGGATGTCAACATCACTTGGGGAGTTTATAGTAGCTCCCAACTTGCAATGGTCTGTGAACTTTGTCAGCCAGAGTCCCTTCGTGTTGGCCTAGACTTCAGGGAAGTAGATACCAAACAGGATAGGATCCAGGACCGAACCCTGTGGGGACTCCACTCATGATTGGTTGGAAGTCTGAGTTGGAGTCAGCTACTTTCACATCGTGAGTTCTATCTGTGAGCCAGTTTGCAACCCACCTAGTGGTATAGGGGTTGATGCTTTATTTAGTGAGTTTTTCTATGATTCCTGAGTGGGGAATGGTATCAAAGGCCTTGGCCAGATCAAGGTAGGCTGTATGAACCGCCTTGCCTTCATCCACAGCTCTGGTGACTGACTCAAAGAAGTTGACCAAGTTGAGTAGTCATGATCTACCCTTCACAAAACCAAACTGTGTGGGATCCAGAGTTTGGAGATTCCCTATATCCTTGTTTATTAGGTACATGATGATGCATTCCATAGCTTTGCATATCAGACTAATCAAGCTAATGGGGTGATAGTTCCCAGGATCTGTAGTCGCTCCTACTTTGTGGAGAGGAATGACTGTAGCAGTGCACTATTTGGTATGGACAAAGCCTGAGGTGAAGCTGTGATTGAACAGGGCACACATGTGAGGTACCAGTTCACTCTGTAGTTCATGTAGAACACAGCCAGGGATATTGTCAGGTCCCCATAGAAGCTGTATTCTTGACCTTGGACATTGCTGTTTTAACCTGTGTAGCAGTAATACTGGGTGCCTGGCAATCTACTGGTATTGTGATTGGTCCTTTGGGGGGGAGGGGTAAAGTTGGCACTGAATCTGTCAGTCAGTATATTGGCAATATCTGTTGGCTCAGTATAGGGGGTACCATTGTGCAGTAGCTCAGAGCAAATCTGGGTATTGCCATGGAGATTCTTTACATAACTATAGAAGGCCTTGTGGTTGTCTTTACTATCTGCTGCAATTCTGTTTTCATAGCTAGCTTTAGAGGATTTGATGAGGGATCTCAACTTTTTGTTGAGGCTGATAAGGGTTTTTTTCCAGTCTTGGGACTTCACCCTATTCCACATCAGTTTCCTCATTCTGTTGTAGAATTTCTTTATGGCAGGGGACCACCAGATTAGCTTCCTTTTTTGGAGGAGAGCATCTTGGTTCTATTGGGTATGGTGAGATCCATGTATTTGTGTACGTGTTTGTACAGTGCATTGATGTATGATTCAGTGGTCATGCAACTATTCTCCATTTGCATGGGTGCCGTGAAGTTAGCCATCTCTGTTTTTAGGAGCCCAATGTTAGCTTTGGAGAAGTTTTTCATGGTGGCTACCTTTGCGGGGGTGGGGTGGGGGTGGGAGGGATATGGATTTCCAAGGTGATTAGTTTATAGTCGGATCTACCCAGGGAGGAGTTGATTATTGGTGTAGAGCAACGGTCGCCCATGTTAGTAATGACCAGGTCAAGGATGTTGCTACCTCTAGTGAGGGTAAGAATGAGCTGGTCCAGAGCACTGGAATTAATGAATTCCAGGAAAAGTTGGGCAAGTATATTGGCACATGAGTAGTTTTCCCAGTTAATGGAGGAGTAGTTAAAGTTACCCAGTATGAGAGTGTTAGGTTGGACCCTAATATTCTCCAGGGTGCTTAGGAACCAGGAGTATGAGTCTTGGGACATGGGTGGGGTCCTATAGCAGGCTATGACCTGAATCGCTGTCTTACCCAGTGTTAGCTGCACCTGAAGTATCTCTAATGCATTATGTTGGGCTACCAGTCTGGAGGTGTGTGCATCCTTTATGAATATGGAAACACCACCATCTTTGGAGCTTTGGTTGAAGTTGTGGGGTTGAAAGGTGTGGAATGAGTTATAGCCTGGTAGTGCAGGCATGCTTTCTGCTGCCTTGAACCAGGTTTCTGTTACAGCACAAATGTTGATGTTCTCCATTTTAAGGAGTGCTTCCAGTGAGTGCATTTTGAGATTTAGACTTCTAGCATTGAGCAGCATGACCCTCAGATTGCATTTGTTTGCAGCTCTTACGATGGTAATTTCGTCTTTGGAACACCGCACTATGGGGGTGACAAGAGCCTTGGCCAGTATCTGGAAGCCCAGGGATGACAGATGCAGGCCATCTCTGGGAAAGCATCGAGGTCTGTCAATCATGTCATCCCAGGCAGACAGATACTGGATCCCCTTAGAATGACACCAGAAACTTAGCTGATAATTGAAATCAATCATTTTCTGCTTGTACTGTGGTATCATTCTGGGTGATGGTAGGATGCTGCTCAAGGCTAGGGTCATACCCGCCTGGCCTACCTAATTTAAAAGCTCCTCCATGTCTCTTTTCATGTAGTCCAGGTAGGCATGTGTCAGGTTATTCACATCCACATGTACAATGACAGAGTCATATTTGTATCTGTTGTTGAGGGACCTGAGTGTATGCATTATGTGGCGGATCCTGGCACCTGACAAGCAGCTGACTGCTACTTTCTCCTTATTCAACCTAGTGAGTGGGGCATCAGTGAACCTCCCTATTGAGTCACCTGTGACTAGTGTGTTGGGCATGCTGTTTTGCCTTTGGGGGTTTGGTTGAGCGGCACACTGTTTAGGAGAGTCATGTGTCTCGTGATTAGTGTTGTGTTGCGGTGGTCAAGTGTGTTTCTGCCTTGGAGGTCTCTGCTGTTTGGGTAGATTTTTATTGAGATGAAGGTGGGTCTGCGGTTTGTGATTTTATGTGAAGGCAGTGCTGGTGTGTGTTCTGGAGGTCTATGTGTTCCATATGGTGTCGTGCAAGTGTTGACCTTCTTCTCTTGACCAGCTATTCTTGTCTTGGCCGGAGAGTGCATGGCTTCCAGTTTGGATATATAAGTGCATCTCTCTCAAGTCTGAGTGTTGGGAGGTAAGAGGAGAGGGTCATCAGTGTACATGAGGCAGTTGCTACATTGCCTCAGGATGCCCAGGTTCACCAAGTTAATAGAAGAAAGCACAGGGAACTGACCTTTAGAAATGCCTGGAGGTGTGGGCATTAATAATAAGTACTGGAGCTGTTTCCTTGTAGAACGTTTAGTGCTGGTAGCACTTTTGTGTGCTACAATAATTGCTACAAGAAGTCTGGTAAAATGCTAGAAAAAGTCTGGTAAAGTGCTAGACTAATAAGCTAGTAAAAGTGCAGGAGAGGAGAGAACTAGCAGATCTAAGGGAGAAATTGAAGAGTAGACATTGGCAACACTCAGACACTTACAAACAGTCCTGGATACAGGACCTTTTCCAGTTTCTCCTTTCAGGTCTTCCTTACTGTGTTTAATTTTTTTGTCTAAATACCAAAAACCCTTTCACAAAAGGGCAAATGGCCTCTGGATGTTTTTTCAGCCTTTTTTTTTATATTACATTCACCAACGCATTAAGCAAACCTGGTCTGACCAATGCAACCATTTATCTTTCTTCTCTTAAAAAAACAAGTACAGCATAACAGAAACACTACTCATTTAAAGAATCATCACTGTCGTCACAATGAATCTGTGTGGCACTGGTGTAAACATTCTTTATTTACAATGATCTTTTTATAACACTGCTATAAACATCATTTACTGAATTTTTTATACATTTTTGGTCACTCAAACTCTTCAAAAAAGTGAGAACCACCATGCTATGCTATAGTATGTATGTATCAATTGTAATATAGTGATGGTGGGTCTTAAAAAAATGGTGTCTAGATGAAATAAATAAAGACTGTTGCTTTAAGAAAATGGTATAGTCCGCATTGTTCAGTGATTGTATTGGGCAGTAAGCTCAGTCAGCTGATAACATTTGACTTGTGAAATATAAGATAATGGGTTCTATCACTATATATTTCGAGAAGTTGGCCTCTTATGAAGGGGGATTGTTTGTGGAAATAGAGATATTGGATGATGTGTCTGCAGTAAGGAAAATGTCTGTGGTGTATTCGTGCAGAGACCTAGACATTTTCCTATGAGAGAATCCAGTGTAACCTGAGGAGAAGAGAATCTGCCTGAGAGCACCTTTATTCCATAGACATAATACACACCTCTTTCTGAAGCAGTAGGAATTATAGGAATTTTACCCAATAGTTTTCGTAAGTCACTTTATGGAGATATTTGGACTTTCATACACAGTTGCTGTGAAACAGGCATGTAGTCTGTATGGTTTTTGGTATCATTTCAGAAAATGTATGTTTAACTTTTTATTTTCCCTAGAATTTCTGTTAGTCATTGTATAGAGATATTTGGACATTCATACAAAGATGATATGAAACAGACATATAGTCTGCATGATTCTTCAGTATTATTTCAGAAAATGTATTTATTTAGCACAAGAGCTGTTGCCAGAATTTTAGTTAACTTTGTTGGACAAATCTGCATTTCTGACTTTAAGTTTTGCATCTACAATAAAACTGTATAAATTGTACTGAACTCTAGACTTTAGTGCATTTAACAGACCACAATATGTATGCACATATATATGCATATATGTATAAATATTACTCTGATGTTTGTCTACAAAGAAATTCTAATTGGGTCTAATCCACTTTTAGCAGAAATCCAAGGAGAGACGGTCTAACAGTTGGCTCTAAAAATCCTTAAATGATATACAGTCATAATGATAATCCAAGAAGAAGAAAAGGATAGGATAGAACTTACATTAAAATGCAGCATAACAGCTAGAATCCGAATTTTTTTTAATACAGTAACATAAAATTACTGATTTCTGAAACATTTTGTGAAATATAGTACTTTTTGGATAGTATTAACTGCAAACAGGAAACGTTATGGACAGTGACATGCTAGATGAGCAGGAATGAGAAAATAACATTTATTAGGTGAAAAGAAAATCAGAAAAATAATGATTGGTGTATAGAGGAATACCATATACAAAACACGATGAGAATGGTATGTTCGAAACCATGGAACTTTGGTAACTCCTGTACTGCAATTTTAAGTCCATTTGAGGAAAAGTTCTATTTTGGGAACATTCTGAAATGGGACAAGGCGTGGAGCCCGCTGGAATGATAACGAGATAATATAGCAATAACCCAAGTCTGGGTGTGGGTAATGCTGGATTTACCCACGGTTGGTGTGGTTTGGTCACGAGGGTGAAGCCTGAGTGGCCAAACAAAGACAACCGTGGGTAAATCCAGCATTACCCACACCCAGAAGTGGGTTATTGCTATTATACAATGACATTATTTAAGAAAAAAAATAATTACTTTTCTTAAATAATGGCATTGTATAATGCCTCCTTGCTGCCCTTCCGCAGCTGTCTGGTATTCTGCAGCAGTTCTGATGTACTGCGCATGCGTATGCTTACGCAGTACATCAGAGCTGTGGGTGGAAGCAACGGAGGAAGCAAGATCTCCGTTGCTCTTTACAAACTGTCTCGCTATTTTAAAGGAGTTTAACATAGCGAGACAGCTTTAAAAAAGCAACAGAGAATCTCTGTTGCTTTTTTTTAAAGTTGTCTCTCTATGTTAAACTCATTTAACATAGCGAGACAGACAGCTTTAAAAAATGCAACAGAGAAACAAGATCTCCGTTGCTTTTTACAAAGTGTCTCGCTATGTTAAAGGAGTTTAACATAGCGAGACAGCTTTAAAAAAAGCAACGGAGAATCTCTGTTGCTTTTCTTAAAGCTGTCTCGCTATGTTAAACCCATTTAACTCCTTTAACATAGCAAGACAGTGTGCAACGGAGATCTTGCCTTCTCCATTGCTCTAAAAAAGACTTTTACTAATGGAAAAAGTCCGGGTGACCGGACCTTTTTCCATTAGTATAAGTCTGATTTACAACGTGCACGCTGACCAATCAGTGCAAGTTTTAGAAAAATTAATGTAACTGGACAAAACTAAAGTTCCTTCCCCTTGATGAGGCAGTGTCATCATTTAACAATTCATTCCTTACTATACTTGACTCGCATGCCCCTAAACGCTCAATAAGAATTAAAACTCAACTAGCACCCTGGCTAACAACAGACACCAAAACCAAAATAACAACTAGAGAGAAAGTGTGGGATAAATGGCGCACTACCAAACTACCCCTAGATCGTATCAAATTCCAACAACTTAGAAATGAGACTAAAAAAGCCATCATACTAGATAAGAAAAATTACTTCTACAATCTGCAACATAAACATCAGAATAACCCTCAAAAGTACTGGGCAGGCATAAATAAACTTCTCCAACCAGGCAAATCCACTACTCTAACCCCAGGAACATTATCTGACAAGAGCCTAGAAGATATAGCCAATTCATTCAATACTTTCTTCACAGAAACCATCCAGTCACTAGCTAACCAACTTTCTCCTCCCCACACTTCTATAAACACTATACCCGACTCACCACTCTCTTTTAACTTCCAGCCAGTGTCCACATCCTTTATCAGATCCCTTTTGAAAAAACTGAAGCCAACCACCCTTTCAGCCGATCTTCTGCCAGCTGAATACCTGCAAATTGCTGCAGATGTCGTAGCCTACCCTATCTCAATCCTAATTAACAGAACCATAACCGAGGCCTCAATCCCCTCAATTTGGAAAATATCCTGTTATTCCACTCCACAAAGGAGGTTCATCCACAGAACTATCCAACTATAGACCTATAGCCATACTATCACCACTTGCCAAAATTATGGAAAAGTGCATGCACAACCAACTAATGCACTATCTAACCCAAAATAAACTACTCACAGACTCTCAACATGGATTCAGACCCCATCATAGTACAACCACTGCCCTCCTCTCTTTTACTGAAAACATTAATCTTAACTGGAATAATAAAAAAATATCCTCCACTCTCTTCCTGGACCTATCGAAAGCCTTCGATATGGTAAACCATCAGTTACTTCTATATACTTTAAAAACCCTGTATCTAGATACTCCAGCCCTTGACTGGTTTCAAGCTTACCTCACTGGGAGACAACAAGCAGTAATGTGGCAAAACAAGTTCTCCTGCCTACTACCAAATACCATAGGAGTTCCTCAAGGTTCCATATTAGGACCTCTCCTCTTTTCAGTCTTCATAAATGACATCCAAACAGTCATCCCTGAAGCCACCTGCATTCAATATGCAGATGACTCAACTATAATATGTTCCAATGCCTATCTTGCAAATCTACTAACTACCACCCAACATAGCTTCACCAAAGTCGAAAACTGGCTTGCCAACCATCTCCTGATCTTAAATCCAAACAAAACCAAGTTACTTCTCTTCTACCCAACCAATAGATCTCCGACTGAAAACTTCACTATAAAATCCAATAATGGGACCATCATCTCCCCAGACACCTATACAAAGCTATTAGGAGTAAACATTGACAATAAACTCAGATTTGATATACATATCAACCAAGCCATTAAGTCAGTCAACAAGAAACTTGGGACCCTATATAGAATTAAAGCCTTCCTTACCCGAATGCCAGGGCAGCCACAGCCCGTTCACACCTTCTCTCTACCCTACTATATGCCTCTCCTGTCCTCACTCACCTTAACAAATCTGATCTGGCCAAGCTCTCATCCTGCTATAATCACATTGCCAGGTTCGTTACAGGCCTACCCTACAGAACACACCACTGTACTAACCTAAAAAGCTTGGATGGATAGAATTCCCACACCTTCTTCACCAGTCCCAACTCATAGAGGCCTTCAAAATCCTTAAACAACCTGAGAATACCCCAGCACTAAAAACTTAATGACTCCCTACTCCAATCTAAGCTGCCTTCGCTCAGCAAACAGACTCCTTGTCCAAACAACTAAATCTCTCAACCTAGGTGGTGACGCACTATTTGCCAACACCACTGGTAAAATATGGAACTCTCTCCCAAATAACATCATGCTTGCAACTTCTCTAAGTCAATTCAAAAATAGTCTAAAACTCCACTTCAAGTCACACTGGCTATGTCCTTGCTCAAACCCAGACTAGCTGTGCCATTAACTAAAACATAAACAACTAGCTAAGATGATAAGTACTTTGTATACTGTGATAAAGAAATATGTATCCTGTCTAACTCTATGTCATTATACTGCCTACCGTCCTTGCTAATATGTTATTAATGTTACATTTGTAGTAATCTCAGAAATAGTAATGGCAGTCTTGTACTTGTATGTAAATAGCCTATGTTTTTGTTAAGTTCTTTCAGCTCATTTACTGTACCTAATTATCAATGTAACTCTGTTGGAGTTTTTCTCCCCGGGCCTCCGCTGAAAAAGGACATGTATCCAGTCGGACCATCCCGGTTAACAAATGTAAAATAAAATAAAATAAATGAATAATAAATAAATAAATAATGGGGGGGGGTCGTTGTATAATGTTCTATAACTTGGAAACAAAACTGAAAGTGGAATCATCAGAGCAGGAACTTTTTGTAAGGACAGTACAAGTCAATGAAGGCTGTGAGCAAGAATATACTAGTTTAGAAGGAGATTAATGGCAGGAGATTTGTCAGAGAGGAACAAAAAAATAGTACAAGCTAACTCTGTTTTCAATATTTGTTTAGGTTAGGTACATTGTAACCTGTGCAAAGATTTTAAGGTGCCACAAGTACCTTGCTGCAAGTCTAGTTATCCTCTTCTACCTTTGTTCAAGGGATGAGTGCTGGCATGAGTGAAGATTGGCCAAGCCAGGCACCAAGGTGAAGGCCTGTGAGCAGAAATTATTTTGTTTTAGTTATTACTGCAAACTAAGTCACAGACTGTCTAACTCTGTAGATAAGCTTATGGGTTTGGTTAACTTTCAAACTATCTGATTTTATCTAGATATCACATCTCAAGTGTGTGTTAAGAATGACACAAAGAATTATGTTAGATGAAACAGTTTCTGTAATGCTATTGTCTTTAAATAATGCTGTAAATTAAGATGATTTATCTCAAGGATTTGAAATAAAAATGGTAGACTTTGTCTTTGCTGTGTTAAGAAGACCATAGCTCTTAAGCCATTTGCTTTATCAATGAATTTGTTTTGAAGATTAGAAATGACATCTGCTAAGTTAGAAGCAGAGTAAAAACAATGCTGAGCACAATAATCACTGATAAAAAAAAATAATAAAAAATGAGTGATCAAATTCTTTCAGCACTAAATCCGATTTTATTCCCTTGGTTTCTTGGCAGCGCAGCCCTCCAGGGATGGAGAAACAACAAAACACACAGTCTATAAATAGACAAGGGGAAAAATAATGATGTGTAGTTAGAATACTTAAAAGCAATACAAGCAGTTAAGCAACCAGTGAAATGACATAACAATACCTCTACATATTAAGTCAAACCTTAGAAAAATTAACAGCCAGATGAAAGAAATTCCTTTCGACTACTCTTCTGGTTAAGACCAAAGGGTGTCAAGGTGCTAAATGTAAGAACTACTAAATTCTCTTCGTAGATGTAAATATTGTTTTAAGGTTTACCACATCTATTATAAATATGAATCTTTTCCAACAAAGCTGCTTTAAAGACATTAAACTGACCATTTTGACAGGCAAGAAGGTGGTTTGGAATGCAAATGACACTGCATCCATTTTATAGCCCTAATATGTTTATGCAGCTTAAGTTTAAAGGATCTCTTAGTTTCACCTATATCAAGCAGACTGGATGAGCAGAAACTAGCATGTATAATACCATGAGACAGACAACTGTTCTACTGCATTAAATCTAATCCAATTCATTTTATTAAAACTTGAGACTATTTCTTTTAAATTTATATTCCATTTTTATGCTACTATATCCTCCCTAGAAGGATGAGTTTTTGTTGTTAATTTTGTTTTAAAATATTTGTTGAATTATTAACATATTAAAGAAGGTCAACTGTCTATAGTAGTAAGAAGTAAGGGACAAAGGACAGAGCTTTGCAGAGCATCAGTACGGCCCCGAGAGAGAATGAGATAATGGTGGCCTGTGTGACAATCTTAGAGCTTAATTCAGTAAGTAACTAGTGAGTCACCATCCTTTTCAAAACAGGAATCTAAAAGTGCATGCACAAGTGTGCTGATCATAAGAGCTGTACTAGACTTAAGCAGATCAGATTTTGATACACTACGTGATATTCTTCTGTGGACATGTTATATCATTCTCTCAAAAACATTACATTTTTTGTCAGGGCAGAAATCTAGGGTAGTGCTCTTTTAGCAGTAATGTTGTCTAAATTATAGACAGATATAAGATATATGTGAACGCTGTTTAATCCATATGTACTATGGACCAAATGGTGGCCATGAATAAAAGCATAATTGTAATGCATTATGGAGACATTTTAGAGGATATGTAATGAATTAATGTACCCCAGCTGAGAAATGAACTGCAGAACCTCTTGCTGCAAAACGACAGTGCTACTTACAGCACAGCTGTGCCACCCATCCAAAATATGTTTTCTTTAACACCATTATTAAATGGAATCTCCTGAAATAAATGAGTTATATGTTATGCATATGCAATAAACATGTTTTCAGATGTTATTTCTACTCTTTCATGTCTTGCTTGAATAAGTTCTTCAAAAACATTGTTAAAAAAGGACTATGCATGTTATGTGTGACTCAGATGGGTTTCAGCTGTAACTCTTGGTTATTTAAAACAGATGTGACTTGGATGAATTTATACTACTTCATTTTACTGGATATTTAATTTCCTTAGTTTACATTTACATGAAGCTACTTTTTTATAACTTTGAAGTCGAGCAGAATTAGCAACAAAATTTGTGATGTATTCCTTGATAAGTTTTGAGTGTGAAATGAGACATTTTTTTGTTTTTATCTTTAATCCACTAAGACATTCCTTGGATCAAAGCCCTATCACTATGCTCTGTATCCTACAGATTGCTAAATTGTGATGTGTCTGGAATACAAGGCATATTCTGACCCATTACTGACAGATTTACTGCACATCAGCAAGTCAAATGGCTTAAAAATACTCAGTCTAGATATCTAAACCTCTTCTGCAACATCAATAGAATGGTTTGGAAGGACAGGTATAGCTTGCGGAGGATACGGTGCTCTGGAAAAGACTCCCCATTCACATACAACATATTCAAGTGCAACTTGAATCTATGGATGGAAAACTGCAGTTTACCCCAGAACTGACCCCTGAATTAATAATGGACGGAGGCAACTCCTAAATGCTTTATCCCATGCATGGGTCCCCTCAAATTGTCTCTGGTATAATCCCAGTTATTCTCATTAGTGGTAATATATAATTATCAGCCATGGGATGGGTAAGGCCAGTTTGTAGCCAAATAGGTTAATTCTAGCGCAAAAAGAGAAACTGGCTAGATTTAAAATGGTCTGCAGGGACAGTTAGCCTAGTACTTACCTATGAACCAATGAATTTGTGGATGTTAGTTACTCATTCTGTTTTTTTTATTCCTAAACTCATACAAAACATATAAGATCTAAAAAAGAAAAAATAGAGAGTTCTAGTACAGTATCCTGTCCCCATTTTCAACAGTAACCGAACATCATAGCTCATAAAATGAATTTATATTAATGAAGGCGAACTATTTAAAGACAGACTAATCTTCCAACAGAAGGTCAGTATGAATTTTTAATTTATTAAAAATGAATCTAATATTTCAAAGAAGTAAGGAAATTAACTTTCTAGGCTACATTTAGGGTAGTGCTTTATTAGCAGTAATGTTGCCTAAAATTATAGACAGATATGATATATGTAAAATCTGTTTAAGCCAAATGGAAAAAGACAGTTTATTTTGAACCAGCTGTAAATGATTCCAAAGCACAATCTATATGCACTTTTCTGGTTTAAGAACAGTGATAGCTTAACATTTTAACAAGTTAGAAGGTATAAATGGATGTACTGCAGCATTCACTCTTTCAATAAAGGAGTGCATTCAAGTCATTTGCAGGCATCTGTTGAAAATGGAAAAAAATGGTCCTTGTGTGCATAGTATAATTTTCCTGAATAGAGCTACTGTTTTGCAAGGATCTCAAAGAAATGTTAACTGTGGGGGCCTATTCTAGCTTCATTTAACCTAGAAATAGAGGTATGAATACATCATCAATAGGTTTCAGACCTCTTGAAATCAGTTATAATAAACACAGATTAATTCATTTTAAACTGTGCTGCAGTTTTCTTTATTTTTTATTGTTTAAAGATGGAAATAATACTTGTTAGTTTAAAAATGCTTAGAAAATGGGTTCAAAAGATAAGAAATGTTGATTGGTCACTTGGCGTTCAGAGTCTGACTAAAAATGTGTGTGCCTGTTCAAAGCATGAAATCAGTATGCCCAGGGCATCATTCCTATCGAGTCAGGTCATCATATACACGCTGTTAATGTTCAACCAAAGAAATAATTAAATTTTCATTCATTTCATTTCCCTTTTCAGCAGCAGCTTTGTTGGGCCCCCCACCCCCACACACAATGACAAGGGGCCCCCTGCAGCCCATGGTTTTGCAGGGACTAAGCCTGGCTATGTAGTTAGTTTTAGTGGAGAAAATCAGTATGCCATGACTAAAAATGTTTTTTCCAGCCACCATTTGTTTTCTGCTCTCTGTCAGTGTTTTCAAGGAAAACAAAATCAGAGTAAAAAGGTGCAAGCAGAAGACAGCTAAAATGTTAACCTTGCTTGCCCTTTTCCAATCTGTTTTTTTTTTGGAGGACCAGTTAGCAAGTGGAAAATAGCAGAAGTGAGTTCAGTGGCTCATACCAGAAGCTGCTCCAAGTGCTATGAGATAGGCAAATACACAGACCTCAACTATAACAGTGCAGTCTACTTTAGTGTGGTGGAAGTCTATCTGCTATCCATCTCAGGGCAGCCATCTTAGATCTGAACTATTGAGAAGAAATGAGGTATCCACATGTAAAATCTAGTGGTGTATGTTTGTGTGCTTGTGCAAGTGTATGCTGAGTACATGTATTATTAATTATCTGTTAAATACTTGCATTTTATATTTTGAATGTAAAATATTTCCTCCTCCAACAATTATACATCCTACACCAACTTTCAAACTTTGCTAGGAGAAACTGTTTTGCATCAAAAATATTACAAAATATCTAATAAAACAAATGTAAAACGATTTAGAGACTACACTTTCTAAGTACAATAATGTACCCAGGGTGGCCAATAAAGGGAAATGATGGACTTTCCAGGTGTGGGCCTCACAACACCAGTGGGTGTTTATTACCCAGTAATGCTGACCCTGTTAGACATTATTGTGTGCTTAATCACAGTTAGCAAAGACAATCATGGCTTCTGAAAATTAATTTTAGAATTCTTATGGTATTTCATTGGTTATTTCTTCGGAATCTCAGCTATCCAGTGCACGAGAAGGATAGATACCAATTTTTTTATAAAATACCTCTATGTCTTAGACATTACAGAACATTATAATTTTGTTTTTTGTTTTTTTTTTCCAGTCTTCGTGTTTCTCCTTAGTATTGGAAGAATAATGCATTAATTCAATTATTTTCTGCTGTAAGTCATGACTTTTAAGTTAAGAGCAATAACTCTGAATGATAAGGTAAAGTTAGTTCAACATCTAGTCATTTAAGTTGCATAGATGTCTTAAAATATGAAATGTTTGCAACAGATAATTCATTTTGTACTGAGAGCAAATGAAGCTCTGATTTCATGACTGAATAAGCAGGTGATTCAGCATTCAAGTGCTTATCAGAAGAAACCATGTTTGTACAATTCTGGTTTCCATATTCTTTTCAGATAATCTGCTTAAATAGTATTTTTATATCAACATAGTTTTTCACAACTAGCTGCCCCCAGGCTAACAGTCCCTTTGTATGTACCACTGCTGTGGGTCTCATTTCCATTTCCACTGCCAAAGATTCCAGGATTTTTGCATCATGTGGCAGAAAATAGCAGGATATGGGTGCCATTATAGTCTGGGTGATCCCAGAGGTTTGTTAATGACTAGTCTGGCTAACCCCTCCCCCGCATGCATGGTGCCTGTTTGCATTTGCAGTCTCACTAGTACTTATGCTAATGTATTGCTACAGTCAGATTGGAATATCGTATGCGCCCTGGTTAGGTAAAGTACATGGCTGCATTACCTTCGCCTGCGAACAGTGCTGCCATCTATTTACATCCACCCAGGATAAAAGGGATGACCCCCCCCCATGTGTGTGTCTTGGGATACTAGGATGCTAGCTCAATCCAAAGCACCTACAGTATAGTTAGGAAATACAGTTTTATATGTTAGTTGTTTTTTAATTAAACATCTGATAGTCTTTATACATTTATTATAGTAAAAATTCTGGTTTCAGAAGTTTTTCAGTGAAAAACAAAATATTATTTTAGTGTGAAAGTACAAATAGATCTACATACCTACCACACAGACAGTTTTTGCAGTTAAAGTCCCTGAAAAAAATTATACATTACATGGTGATACAGAATGACTAGACACACAGGCTAATTAGAAAATATTTGTTCTATTGTCTCTAGACTTGAAAGCATACTTATTTGTTGTTGTTAGCCTTATATTAATTATCTGAATGAACATTTGGTAGTGTTATATAAAACTTGTATGTTTGATAGCAGTATTTAAAATGAAAATGAAGTGTGAATAAATGCAATCTGAGGGTCATGCTGTTCAATGCTAGAAGTTTAAATCTCAAGATGCACTCGCTCGAAGCACTCCTCAAAATGGAGAACATCGACATTTGTGCTGTAAGGGAGACCTGGTTTAAAGCGGCAGAAATCACCCCTGTGTTACCAGGCTATAACTCATTCCACACCTTTCGGCCCCAAAACATGGATCAAAGCTCCAAAGGCAGTGGTGTCTTCATATTCATAAAGGATATGCACACCTCCAGACTAGTAGCCCAGCATAATGCATCTGAGATACTTCAGGTACAACTAACATTGGTTAAGATGGCGATCCAGGTCATAGCCTGCTATAGGTCCGCAACCATGTTCCTAGACTCTCACTCCACATTCCTAAGCACCCTGGAATCTATCAAGGTCCAACCCACACTCTCTTACTAGGAGACTTCAACTACCCCTCTAAAAACTGGGAAAACTACTCAAGCACCAATATACCGGCCCAACGCTGCCTGGAATTCATCAGTTCCAATGCCATGGTCCAGCTCATTCTGATCCCCACTAGAGGAAGCAACATCCTTGACCTAGTTATTACTAACATGGTTGACCGTTGCTCTACACCAGTAGTCAATCCCTCCCTGGTCAGATCCGACCATAAACTAATCACCATGGAAATCCACATCCCACCCACACCCCTCGCAAAGGTAACTACCTTGAAAAACTTCTCCAAAGCTGACTTTGGACTCCTAAAAACAGAGGTGGCTAACTTCACAGCACCCATGCCAAAGGAAAATAGCTGCATGACTGCCAAATCAAACACCAATGCACTGTATGAACATGTACACAAATGCATGGAACTAGTCATACCCAACAGAACCAAGACACTCTCCTCCAAAAAAAGGAAGCCAATCTGGTGTTCCCCTGCCATTAATAAACTCTACAACAGAAGGAAGAAACTGTTGCAGAAAAAGGTGAAATCCCAAGACTGGAAAAGCTCCCTTATTAGCTTCAACAAAAAGTTGAGATCCCTTATCAAATGCTCTAAAGCCAGCTATGAAGGCAGAATTGCGGCAGACACTAAAAACAATCACAAAACCTTGTATAGCTATATCAAGAATGTCCATGGCAATACCCAGATTTGCTCTGGGATACTGCACAATGGTACCTACTATACTCGGCCAACATACTGGCCGACAGATTCAGTGCCAGCTTTACCCCCCAAAGGACCAATCACAATACTGGAAGAATGCCAGGCACCCAGCATTACTGCAGCACAGGTTAAAGCTGCATTGTCCAAGGCCAAGAATACAAATTCCATGGGACCTGATAATATACCTTGCTGTGTTCTACATGAACTACAAAGCGAACTGGCACCACATCTGTGTGCTCTGTTCAGTCACAGCCTCACCTCAGGCTTTGTTCCTACTGAATGGCACACTGCTACAGTCATCCCTCTCCATAAAGGGGGAGTGACTACAGACCCTGGGAATTATCTCCCCATTTGCCTGATAAGTCTGATATGTAAAGCTGTGGAACGCATCATCATGGACCTGATTAAAAAAGATATAGGAAATCTCCAAACTCTAGACCCCACGCAATTTGGCTTTGTGAAAGGGAGATCATGCCTGCTCAACCTGGTTGACTTCTTTGAGTCAATCACTAGGGCTGTGGATGAAGGTAAGGCAGTGCATACAGCCTACCTCAATCTGGCCAAGGCCTTTGATACCATTCCTCACTCGGGAATTATTGATAAACTCACCAAACTAGGCATCAACCCCTATATCACTAGGTGGGTTGCAAATTGGCTCACAGATCAAACAAACAGTGTGTAAGTAGTGGATTCGAAGTCAGACTGCCAACCAGTCATGAATAGAGTCCCACAGGGATTGGTCCTGGGTCCTCTCCTGTTTGGCATCTACTTCTCAGAAGTCTAGGCCAACACAGAGGGACTCTGACTGACCAAGTTCGCAGATGACTGCAAGCTGGGAGCCATTATTAACTCCTCAAGTGATGCAGACATACTACAGAAAGGCCTAACTGAGACCAATGACTGGTGTCGAAACCATGGTCTTAAGCTTAATGCCAAAAAATGCATCGTCATCCCCTTTGGTAAAAACTCAGTTCCCACTAATTACCACACTGACGGGAGCCCACTGAACACTGAAGGTGTTATAAGAGATCTGGGAACACAGGTTGACAGCAACCTCTCCTTTGACCACCACATTGCCACTGTGGTCAGAAAGTCCTTCTATGTGGCACATCGCATTGCCAAGGGTTTTGCATTCAGGAAGAAAGAGGTCATCGTCTCTCTCTGCTCTTCCCTCATTAGACCAATCAGCGAGTATAATGCCTCATTTGGCATGTACCTCACTACACACCTGCAACAGCTAGAGAGGCCACAGAAGTACCTCATGAAGAGGATCATAGGCATTAAACACATGTCCTACATGGACAGACTCAAAAGACTCCAGCTATTCTCTGTCTCATATTGCCTACTTAGAGGCGAGCTCTGCTTGACTTACAATGCCACTTCTGACCCAGCTCTGTTAGAAATACTACATCTAAAGAAATCCCAATCCCTCCGCACCACATGCTCCAGAGACCTCAGCCTCATTACCACAATCAACAGAACATGCTAGAGGAACAGGTTCATAACCCAGAGACTGCCCATGCTCTAGAATAGACTTCCCATATATGTCAAGCAGAGCACCTCACTGGCCCTCTTCAAGATAAATCGTGGAGTGGATGGGTAATAGAAAGTTCACCCCGGGGATCACTCCAGTGACTCTACTTGATAGAGGCACTGAGAACTAATGTTGGGTGGCACGATGCCAGGGCACTTCTATGGGCTATGCTTGTAAAGGCTTCAAGTCCATTAGCCTAGTACACACCTATGAACCAATGAGCCTATGAACTAAAGTGATGCACTATTGAACTTAAAAATAAATTATTGAACTGTGTTGTCTGGTTATGGTATGGACTTTTGACATGATGTTTTCACAGACAGAAATTCAAATACCCTCAGTATGCTTTTTTGTAGTTGGAATGTCATCTTAGTTCTACACATCCTGATATCATGTCATTTGCCATGGGTGTGGTGATGTGGAAGTACAAATACCTTGAACATTAACTGAATCCTCCTCTGTATTTTTCAGACATTGTGGTTCCAAAAGTCTGCTGACTCCCATTTAATGGACTGGGTTTTAGGATAGCACAGTCACATCCAGAAGTTTCATTATTCAGTATGCCAGTCCATATATGGAATGGCAAGAGACAAAGTATTTCTGTATTGTAGTAAATTTCAGTCATACCATATAAAATAGAAATGGCAATCTAAGATACAAGGCCTTTGGTCATTTGAAACAAGCAGTATTATTTAAAGCTGATTGTTTCAATTTTTGGCTTTTTTTCTTTATACTAGGTGCAACTGGACTTAACTGATGTGAAGCAGAAATCTGATGGAAGAGCTAAACCACTAGTTTTATATCAGAAATTATTGTAATCTTTTTAAAAGCAGGGACATGCATCCATTTTTTAAACTTGGTAGAGTCACTGTTGTAATAGACATCTGAATCCCTAGTAAAATATTATGGCATCCCCAGGCATTCTCAGCAAGCTGACAGCTAAAGGAATCTCTGTAATGTATTTTAGGTCTGTCCCAGGGTCTACTACTAGTGGGCTGTACCTGGTACAATTGCTGTGTGAGGCATCCAAGGAACATCCTCACTTGGTCATTGCATCACCTCATCTGATTTCTTTCAACCCAGGGGAGCCATGCCTTTTCTCCAAGATTCTCTCAGTTCCTCACACAGTCATGGAAAGTGAGCACAGATATCCTGGGAAGGAACTTCATTTCTACTATGTGTAACTGTGATCTCATCCTTTCAGTCACTACCCAAAGCTTGTGATTAAACATGAGGATGGGGACACATATTCACTGGTAAATTCATAACTTCATTCCATGATTTAACTCTTTTTTTTCATCATTACAGTCAAGCACAATATCTGCAGTACTGCGGTGATCCACTGGTCAGTATCCCAATCCCCTGTCCCCTCACTTGTGAACAAGACACAAGATATTTAAACTCTTACACTTGGGGTAACTTCTCCTGTTTCATCAGTGGAAAGTAACCTACTCTTTTGTTTTTGAGAGAACCATGCCATGATTTCTTATTTTGAAGTACCTGTCTCACATTCAGGAATGAAACACTCATGTACATGCTGGAGAGCACAGTCATTGGAAGCCAAGAAAACAACTTCATCTGTAGACAGCAAAGATGTAACCCTCATGTTCCCAAACTGGATGTTTTCTAAACCTTGGCTGCTTCTTGTTATCTTGTTCATAAAAATGAGGAGCAGGAGGGAAACAAGGCACACTGCTGGCAGAGTCCTGTCCATTCCTAAATGCACATGACTTAGATACAACTGTCATTTCATAGGGGACTATATTAGATAAACGAAAGTTTATCTTACCGAACGCTAACATGAGCGAAAATCTCGAAACCGGAATTGTGAGATCGCAATACAGTGAAGATGGGAATATTTGCCCTTTCCTCACTGTAGTGCGATCTCGGAGTTGGAATATATATTTAGTGGAGGGGGGTGTGGGGGCACAGCCCCCCACAATTGCAGTTTTGAGTTGTGGGATTTTCGATAATGTCAGCGTTTGGTAAGATAAACTTTCGTTTATCTAATATAGACCCTTTCATAGATATAGGGAGAGAATGACATGTAGTGTCAGTAATGGGAGGTCATACTGTTGTAGTACCTCTACCAAGGCATTCCAGAATACCCAGTCATATGCCTTCTCCAGGTCTACAAAGCATATGTCAACTGTACTGGTGAACTTACCATGACACTTTCAGTATCTGCAAGGACAAAGTGTTGAACCACTGTTATAGCACCACAGGTGGGTTGGAATCCACATTGCTTCACCTGAACCAGAGGCTCATTTGTTGGATCAAATCTTCTTTCCATAGCCTTGTCATAAGCTTTACCAAGTAGGCTGATGAATATGAGCCCTCTTTAACTGGAAAAAACCTGCATGACCCTCTCTTTGAGTGGGATCACCACCCTAGTTTGAAATTGTACAGTTACTGTCCCTAAATTCCATACAACATTGTAAAAGTCATGTTAGCAATGACACTCTCTGTAACATCAAGAACCTTCAGCATTTTCAGACAAATTTCATCCAATCGCAATACTTTTTAATTGCCATAGCAACTGCATTTACAGAAAATGACCCATTTTTTTATCAGTTGTTTATGGCACTGCAGTCTCAAAGAAAGACAACTTACTTCCTCAGAGTGTTCTTTTCACCTCTTTTCTAATCTTACATAGCTTCTACAAAATTGCCAGATGTGTGTCAGGATTTTTAAATGCTGTTCTCAGAAGGAAAATGGATAGAAAAAATGTGTTAATGTACAAGTTAAACTTCATTTCTCAATATGTGAAATAAAGAAGTGGGTCACTTGGGTTCCTTCCCTAATGTTTCAGCTAGCCATACCTGTTAAACTGCAAGTGTAAGAAATCTGGACAAAGCTAAAAATAATAGGGGCAGAGCAAAAGCACCAAAAGAGGGACACGTTTTAAATAATATTTGTATATACTTGGAAAGTTAATCTAGTAAAATGTTTTGCATTAGCATGCACTTTCTGAAAGATATGAACTCTGAAACTCAATTTAGTGACATCAGTCCTCAATGATTTGCAGAAAACCATAGCTTTATGAGAGACAGAACCAAAATAAGAGGCAAAAGCCTGGACATTCTGCAAAAATATGGATAGTTGAGAGGTATGGCTCAAGCACCAGTAGCATCGAACTCTGTCCCTATGACTCTCCAGCTCTATAACATCTAAATAGTACAACACCTTTGCCTTACTCACAGACTCCCAATCAAAGCACAAAAAAAGCACAGGAGTTTGTTCATCACACAACTTCCTACAAAGTACAGTTGTGTAAGTAGACCTGCCATAGCAGTAGATACTTAAGCTATATGGGTTAAATTCTGCCAAGGATAGGAACACTGGCAGCCTCCAAAGCTTTAGGCCACCTTCCACATGTCTTAAGCACTGAACAGCACATGGAGAGCAGTATAAAGTCAATGTTTTAGGGTGCCAAAGCTTGAGAGCTTCCTTGCCATCAGAGTATGCTCTTCCCTGCAGGCTTCAAGTGATCAACAGTTTGCTAGTACATCTCCAAAGCTGGGCAGGAAGGTGACTTAAAGCTTTGAAAGTGGCTGGTTATCTTGTCTTCAGCAGAATATGACTCGCATAGCTTAGGCACTGCAGCTGTGATCTAACAAGGAACATATTGAAAGACCTTAAAGTATAAATAGTACATGTGGTAATGCATGCAACAAAATGCTTACTGTCTAAGCACAAATTAAAAATAGTATAGGGTTTTCCAGCCGTTTGTGCTCTACCAGGAATCATGAATGATGACACAACAAATGGTATATTAACTATATAGATGGTATACTACCAATAACTCAAGAACAGACCGTAAGTAAATTATGGATGGGTTGTCTTTAGTATCCATTTATTCATTCACTTTCTGACTCTTATGGCTGTTACAGTGGAGCTGCTGTTAATGTTACTGTCACATAATATTTGGTTCTACTGTTCATTTCTTGATTGGGATGCCTGTGCTCCAGTTTCCTCCTGCTCTCCAAAGACATACTATCAATGAATTATCAATCCTCTAAATTGCTTGTAGGTGCTTATGTCAAGTAACTGTGTGTGTGTGTGGGGGGGGGGGGAGCGCAAGCACATAGGTGTGGATGTGGATTTAAGTTTGTATGCATCCTGCAGCAAGCTGTTGTCTTGTATGACCCTTAGTTTAATTGTCTTGTGTCCACTGAGTACTAGGCCAGGCTCTGGCTCCCACATGACCCTGAAATGGCTTAACCAGGATAATGATTTATCCTATTCAGAGCTGCATAGATGCCAGAGCTTATCTAAACTTTCAATGGATAGAAGGCAGAGAATGAATCCTGGGCAGGGTGGCAGCCTTCTGCAGGATATACACACACATGCTTATATCACACAAATACTAAGAGGCAATTTCGAGACTCAGAATTTCATCTACTGTCATGTTTTTGGGATATTACAGAAAACTGGAGAACTCACACAAATATGTGAAGGACAAGGCTCCCACATAGAAAACACCCCAGCTGAGGAATGAATCAGAGGACCAACTGGTGTGAATCAGCAGCAATTGCAATCTCAAGTAAATTTTGACATGACTAAAATAAAATTAAATAAATAAATATCTGATGTACTGTAATGCATGTGATCCTGGCAACCAACTACACAAGTAAAATTTAAAAATGAGCACACTGCTGTATTCAAAAATGTATTTTTATATCTCCTGTATTTGTTATACAAATGGAGTGTTACATAATGGTTTCCTGAGAGATGCAGGTAACATGGATCCCTACACTTTGGCAGGTAAGCACTTTAGAAGACGTGACTGTTTACCTTCAGTATCTCATTACAGGGTCATTAATTTCTTAATCATTTGGTTAAATGGACTGTTTAATGACTGTGTCCAAATTGTTCACTGAAGCCTTAAGCAAGCCATTAAGACATAGTCATTACACAAACATTTTCAATTAACCCATTGATTAAATAAGAAAAAGTGCATAATATGTACTGCCAAAGTTAAAAAGAAATCCTTTGTGAAGAGTATATCTGCTTAAGCACAGAGGCATTACATATATGCTACCTGCTTGCTCTGAGAGTCTTTTGTGTGACATTTACTTATATGGAAACTAAATGAGATATGATATTTGGATAAGGCAACATATTCTTTTTGCATTTTTATTTGTCTGAAGCACATTTAATGTGTGTGGTACAAATAATAAACAGGCTGTATGTGATAGCAGACAGGCAGTACATTTTGTGAATGCTGAGTTAATTTTTTCATGTTGCATCAGCACTATGTAACCATATCTTGTCTCCTACTCTGTACACTACATTGTGGCAGATGGTGTAAAACTTGCAGTATACTATTTGGAGAGAAACCCTATATATTATATTACTCAACCAGTCAAAGCTGCTGATAGAAGTAAGTATTTATATGTTTTTAGTTTTTGTGGCAATCCACTCTTGGAATAGGGGTTGCCAACCATTCTCTACTCTGATATAAAGAGGTTTATGATATCTGTTTTGTCTTAGCTGAGGATTACCTGTACCTATATTCCTAGGGTATTCTTTCTTTCCTTGTGTTGTCTCATGGTTCATTATTAGGGCAAGGAAATGGAAGTGTGGGTTAGAGTTTAGATACAGTGGCAGAGGCTTAATGAAGGTTTTAAAGGTAGATTTGGAGTAGATGTTTCTCTACTTTTATGGTAGCAAATGAATCCTAAACGTTTTTGCATCTAATAGAATACTATATAATGTGACATCAGTAGTTAACACCCTTCATAATATATTTACATCCTGTGATGTTCTACTTCAGGAACAAGATTAAAACCTTGCCCATGGCATGCATTAATGTAACTGTCATTTTGTTGCTGGTCTTTATTGTTGCCAGTGTTAATTAGCAACAAGATTTTGACTGACTGACTGACAGTAGAATTCACCAATTAGAATCTTTGTTCTCTTCATTAGGCTCCCCTCAGTACCCTGCATTATGTATTATGAAACTCTTAGTCACATAATGTGAAGTAAGCACAGATAACTGAATCAGATTTTAAACGAAGTGCAGCTTCAGTTTTTTTTTTTTTTATATTTTTTTATTTGTATTGTTAGTGGGACTGGTGTTGATAAGATGATATGTTCCATGCTGAGACTTTCCTTGATGGCAAAGGCTCTCCAGTCCTTATCTAATGATATATGTGTTACGGTTCTCTCTGTGATGCAATCGATGTTGATTAAAGAATGGAGTCAGGCCGCTGGATGCCAACCAGGGTGCATTATATCTACTGTCACTAGGCAAATTTCATTCCTACGGGCAAGATGGTGCAATTTAAGCATCTGTAATGGACTCTAAGAGTAACTGAAAGGGCTTCTGTTTTTTTCTCAGTTGTTTTTATTGAAACTTTTACCAACAAAACATTAATATATGATAATAGAAATATTAAAAAAATATATACATATCTAAAAGAACAATAATAAACAACTAAAATAACTATTTACAATGGTGTCTACTATAAAAGAAAGCTTTTTCAACAGAAAAAGAAATGTGATAAGAGTAGGTGTTAGTTAATTATTAAAGTCTGTTTATCCAGCAGTTCTTTGCATTTCAACCACATATTATGTGAAAAGTTGATTCTAGATGTTCTTATCTTGATTGTGATAAGTTAAAGATGACAAACTTCAGTTGCTAAGTGCACAAATTCCTACATAGGTAGGTTCTAGGCTATTGGCCCTAGGGCCTATATAAGCCTAGCCAAATGTACCCTGACTTTCGCCACCCAAGAAAATTATTTTCCTGTGCCACTGTTGAGCAGAGCCACAGAAGTGATCCCCGGGCTGAATTTCCTATCTCCCATCCAATCGTCAAGTCTTTTCTTGAAGAGTGCTAATGAGGAGCTTTGTTTGATAGTAGGAGTCATCTGATTCTTCCAGTTGTTGGTGATCACTTTTTTTGCTAATGTTAAGATACTCCATAAAAGAGGATATTTTATTTTTGTAACACAAGTGAGAATAGGTGTATTAAATAAAATGAGATTTGGTTAGCATAAATTTGTCATTAAAAACAGACTGTAAGAGAAAATTCCCAATATGTTTTAAGTTTTATACAATCGTAAAACATATGCTACCAGTCAGCTTTATCATTTAGTTTACCTCTCCATCATCCTTTGTCTTTATTAAACATCAGTTCAACTTTATGTGGTGTGATAAAGGTTCTGTGTAAGAACTTCCAGGAGAATATCCACCACCTTAATGATAAAATAGTTTGTTTTGAAGATTGGAGTATTAGTTTTTATCATCTTCACTTGGTGAGTTATTATTAACAAGTCTAAAATAATCTGAATAGCTTTCTCTGTGACATACTGTTGATTTCTTTAGTACCTTATATATTTTAGACAGAAGTCCCTTTCCAATATTATATACTGGTGCAATAAAATAATGAATAAATCAATGATTATGGGGGTGAATTTCTAACTATTGGTTGCATTAGATTAATCTTATGTTCAATCAGTTATCTACAGTTTTGAACTTCTAACCATTTCTAACCACATGTCTTTGCTTAACTCAAAACTCATTAATGATATGGTCAAAATGTTGTAACTTCCTATTGTCTAGTAATTGGTACCAGTATAACAGTTTTTTTTTTTACCTTTAAATGTAGTTAGTTATTGTTGTTAAATTAAATGCATTGATACTATTTTGAATGTAGGCAACTGGAAATACAAAGAAAATCCATGCTTTATATTCGGGTTTTCTACAAATTAAAATTTTAAAGGAGGTTATCATATTAATATATTTTATCTGAAGCTATGTTGTATGGTATAGAAGGAGCACACTGGTCTCTAGTTTCTACTTCATCAAAAACTAACTCTTCACCGAGATCACTTATTGTTAAGTTCTTCTCAACTCAAGACAAGGAGCTAATACTGAAAACAGCCTGGTCCAAAGGACTTCTATTGAAGTGCACTTTCTGAGAACAGGACAGATAGTGAATATAATATATAAAATGTGCTGTTACTCTCTGAAATCAGGAAAATATACTTGTTGTAGCCCAATACTGATGAATAAACTTAAGTGGAATAATAAAAATAAATATTTAGAACCAGGTAAGCCTACTGGACACACAATCCTTTTTTCAGGGGCAACCTGGGAGCAAAGGGTGTAGGTCAAGCAGCACATCAGAAAACCTTGTTGTGATTGAGATTTGTGCTACCACAAAGCTTCATTGGAAAAACCTCCTGACAGCTTTGAAAGCTATCACACACTTTGCACTGCCACTGAAACAGCAAAAGTGTGCAATGCTAAGTGTATTTGTTGATTAGAATTGCACTCTGCTCATGTTTGCTGGGTGAAGTGCTGCTACATTTCTTTTAATTTAAAATATATCAGGGCAGCTAAAATTCCCATTGTACTTCAAAGAATTGTGATCAGGCCACCGATTATAACTATGTGCATTTTCAGAATGGATTGAGGGAATTTGTCTCTTGAGCTTTACTTCACTTTGCCCTTGAGCTGAATTTCTTACATCCATTTCTCAAATTCATTAAAATGTATTGCTGCAGTTTATATTTGCATTGTGGAATATAGTAAATTAAGTCCTATGTATTTCCTTCGCATTGTTCCTTATATATGTGGAACATTTTTTACTAAAAAAACCTTTAACCTTTTTATTAAGCAAAGATCCAAATAAATTTACTGCATTGCTCAATGATGTCATTTTTGAATAACATGGGCTCACACCCATACAAAGAGATTAATGGACATGTCCCTGAGCATGCTTGGTATATGGACACAACTCCATGTTATTCCAACACTGTTAGAAGGTCTAAAGGTTAGCTGATATCAGTGTACAAAAAATGTATTTTTATGAGGATCCAACAGGAGGAAAATAGATGACGACAATGTATGGACTACATTCTATGGCACACAAGAGTAAGTGGATTAATTATAGCAATACACTTTAAATATAGAAGACAAAGCTGCCAACAAAGTGACCCGAGTGCTGGAGAATCAATGAATCAGCTGAACGGCACAAGCAAGAGGGACGTACTGCTGCTTCTTTATAAAGAAAAGACACTATCCTGTGGCACAGTATCCAGAATATTGCGCACCTCTGCAATAAAAGTTCTATGTATTCCACAGCCAGGTAGGTCTTTGGTGATATGTAAGGGCATCTGCAGCATATGGCTGTCCCTATATGTTCTAGCAGGTTCTCATTTTATTCAGGTCAAGTTTACAAATAAATTACTTATGTAATCACGAGCAATCCAAGTTAGAGGGGCTCAGTATTTCTGTAGTTACATAGAAGGATTAATTCCTTGTTCTATATAGGGCCTTGACAATGTTTGTCAGTTAATGCGATTCTTGAAGGGACCAGTATAACTTAAAATACAGTTATAACAGGAATAACAAAATAAATGAAGAAATAGGCAAAACATAAATTAATAAATAAAAAAGTGTACTAATGCACACATTGGACTCAATATCAGTAAATAATGAGACTATGACAATAAAAGTGAATAAAAGGGAAGTAAATAGTGTGGGAAGAAATAGCCAGGGAATTGTTATGGCTAGGCTTGTAGAGGCCCTAGGACTGATAGCCTAGTACCAACCTATGAGCCTAGTCATATTATTACAGTCATCACAAAACAAAATGACCGGACCACACAGGTTACTGGTGTCAGCCTGGATCTCTTAGGTATTACAGAGGGAAATACTAAGCAGAAAAGTCGACTTTATTATGACATAGTGTTCCTGCAGGTGTGACCTAAGAGAGGATTATAGAGATGTACAGAGTAGTGTACTCCACCCACCCCACAGTAAAATGATCACTTCAGACATTGGAGTCCATTGTTATAGGAGACTATTGAAATAATTTCCAATATTGTTATATGTTTCATGGTATCTACCTTTGTTAAAGTTCAAATACAAGCTGCTTTTAGAATACATACATGTTGTAGTGATGTACACCCTCTGGAAAACATTGATTTCATATCTTAGCAGATTTATATCAATGACTTTGTAAACATGTATCTCTGCTCTTCTTTACTTTTATTATACAATGGCTGTTTAACCTCCTAGCAGCCAGTATATCTCATCAATAAATTTGGCAACCATATTGAAAGATGGAGCAGTACAGCTACAGACACTTCTGAAATAGCTTCCATGATATTTTATTGTCTCAAAGCACAGAAGCACATATAAACCATTGCTTTCTTTATTTTTCTTTCTTTATTTTTAAAAGTTTTAACACTGCAAATGCATGTAATTATCAATTAAATGCATGCATCTGGTTTCTTTAATTCAAATATATGCTTGTCTTGTACATTCAAAAAAATGTGAGTTGCTTTACTTTTTCCTGCCAAGCTTACAGTGGCACAGAATTTGGATATCTGATGTTTTGTGAACACATCCTTAGGTTTAAGTGCATTCACTGTACATCGTAATTATGTCTCAATAACTTGCATCAGGACAGAGAGATGGAAGAAGAACGTGGTTACTTTTCTTCTTAAAGTAATGTCATTAATGCCTCTCAACTTCTTAGCACAAGATTTCTGGACAAAGCTAAAAATAATGGAGTACAAAGACCAAACATCAGGGACAGAGTTTAAATATTGGTTATTTTAGCTCTCAAAAGTGATGGAACTGTGATTCCTGTTGTGTGTGTAAAATATGATTTGCCTGCTCCCTTCCACTGTATATTATATGTATGTTTAAAAGCATGCATAGGTATTAACAGTATCAGAAACTGTTGCTTTCTGCAAGTTTGCAGTTTTGCTGTGAAACATAATGTTGTTACTTAAGTGCCATGGTTTTGTCTGGGCATTTTTTTCTTCTTCATGTATAAGTTAGCACATCTGTTTCACAGCTGTAGCTGAAGAAACACATGCTACTAAGGTATCTGCTCTCACACACAAGTGTTACAATCTGTGTGCCTTTAATTTCTTTACAATGCAGGACTTCAGGCTTCAGAAAGATCTAGCAGTAGATATCCCTAGGTGTTACTTCTCCTGTTGTGGAAACAAGAGTTGTACAGGTATTGCAGTTTGATAGCATGAATTTCTTCTAATGGCTAGAGAACTATATAGCCTGCATGGACCTTTTCTCCTCCTTCCAGACATGAATGCAATTGTTAATACCATGTGTGGATATTTTCACAAATATGGGTGCAATGAACAACAAAGCCTGGAAACCATTAGGTGGATGTAAGGCATTAATTATGGGTTTGACGTTGTATTCATAAATATTTGTAAGACAGACAGAGAGAATGTGAAGAAACAACATTCCACCATAACTAAATAATTCAATTCTTCTGTGTACTTCTTTCATTATGAAGCCTGTGGCTTAACTCTGAAATTTTTTATACTAACTTACTTGAATATTTGCTGATTTACCTCAAAGGTTTTCTTGTATTGCATGAGTTAAACGGTTTCAAGCTATTCTACTGTGCTGCTGTGATTTAGTCCTCATGACTTCAATTCTTGTAATTATTTTCATCTTCACTTGTAGCTTGTTGTTAACATTATGTTGCTGTATGTCATTATGCTGACAGAATGGCACTGTTTCCTATTTGTTAGGCTTCTCATTGTTTACATTCATGTATTTGTTATACTTTATACATTTTGTATAACTGAAGAGTACATTGGGGTGTGCTGTTGAATGTCTCCCCTTTGTGACCTTAACATTAACAGGATCAACCACAGGATGAATGGGGTATTGGGTAGCACAGTGGTGCAGTGGTTAGTGTTGTCACCTCACAGCAAGAGGTACTCTGGTTCTATTCTTGGCTGGGGTGCCTTCTGTGGGGAGTCTGCACATCCTCCCTGCATTCACACGAGTTTGCTCCAGGTGCTTTGGTTTCCTCCCACATTCCAAACACATGTGTCTGGAGCATTTCTCCCCGGGCCTCCTCTGAAAATGGGCTCTGTCCCAGTCAGACTTTCCCAGTAAACAAATGTTAAATAAAAAATATTGTATCTTCAACTTAGAAAGATATTGTCACATTATCATCCTTTTCAATAGAAATAATTAACTCCCTTTCCAACAAAAAGAATTGAAAATTATGTGTTAATACTATCTAGCTTGACTGGATAGTTATGAATTTTCCAGCCCAGTTAAATCAGTAGGCCTTATGCAAAATGCCTTCAACAACCATTCATCCATCTGCACCATCAAGAAGAATGCACTTGTAAGAACGTGACAGATGCTCAATTCTAGGAGCACTTCCACCCTAGCTGAGGAGTTACTGAACTCATTTTTCTTTGCAGTTGGCTGAATTAATATTAAAACTCGACCCATCATTGAAATGCATCATGGAACAGAGGAATATTATTCTGATGGGGGCTTGGATGTCCTATAATCAGCTAGTCTGCTTTGCTCTCCTGCATTGGCTCCTACCATTGCAATACTTCAGATGTCCATTTGAGGTCAGTGATGGAGAAGGTACACCTCCTCCTTCTGTACAACATGGGATAGCCATTACTGACCACTCAATCCTATCCTTTCAGCTACTGTTCTTGCAGAACCTCTGCTACTAGTCAAACCTGTGTTGTTTTGTTCGTAGTCAGAGCTTTATGTCTCTGTGCCCCAGGTCACACAATGTCTGCATGCTTTGTGAACTATACTGTCTATGCTGTAATATTGCTTATGTATTTTGTTCATGGTTCCTAGGTTGTAGCTGGAAGGGGTGTGTTGACCATCCAAAATAGTTGGTTCTCAGTTTCCCAAATAGTTATATGTATAAAAACAATGTTTGATGATGAATGTCATACCTACACATTTGAAGTGTGCAGTCAACTGCTTAGCTCAGCAACACACAAGCTTCTTTAACATGGTGTACTTTATCTGACTTCTAGACACACTAAGACTTCCTCTCCCTGCATTGCCGATCCAGCAGAAGTTCAGGAGGTTTCCAGGCTCTCAAGGAATAGTAAGAAGGAAAGCACCCCACCAATTGACAAACTGTCTCTAAAATAGTATGTACGGGTGATACTACCATAACTATTGTCATTGCTTGAAAAGTCAATTGTTGACTTCGAGAAGGGATAGCTTTGCAAGTTATGGAAAGAACTATTCATAATGTTAATATATAAGGATGGTAGAAGGATGTCAAACTACAGTCACTGGCCTGTTTTCCTCTCTTCAGTTTTTGGCCAGTTTGTATGGAAAATCTGCATCATCAACTTGCCCCTTTTCCTGTGTTTTAGGGGCTCCATGCAGATTCTCTTTAAGTCAGATGCTGGGGTGGAAAAAAACATGAATAATCTGATAGGTGAATTCTAAGAAGAAAAATTGAGTCTGGTAAGGCAACTGGAATGATGTTTTTAGATTTATTGAAAGCACTAAGCAGTCAACCATTTTTTTTATTTTTTTGTTTGTTTACTAGGTAAACTTACTAGACATAGGTGCTTTGTTTCAGAGGTAACCCAGGTAACCCAGAAGCACTAGCTTGTTAAATAACTTGCTTAGTCATATACTTTGTGAGGTGAAATTAAAAGATTCAGACATATGGCTGCATGATGAAGCTCATGAGTAGTCATCACCTCAACTGTGCATGTGTAGGTGACATGTTACCCTACTACAAAGTTTGCAGATTATGACCCTTAGCCACAGCCATGTTACCCTGCTACAAAGTTTGCAGATTACGACCCTTAGCCACAGCCATGTTACCCTACTACAAAGTTTGTAGATTTGAACCCTTAGCCACAGCCATGTTACCCTACTACAACGTTTGTAGATTATGACCCTTAGCCACAGCCATGTTACCCTACTACAAAGTTTGCAGATTACGACCCTTAGCCACAGCCATGTTACCCTACTACAAAGTTTGTAGATTTGAACCCTTAGCCACAGCCATGTTACCCTACTACAATGTTTGTAGATTATGACCCTTAGCCACAGCCATGTTACCCTACTACAAAGTTTGCAGATTACGACCCTTAGCCACATCCATGTTACCCTACTACAAAGTTTGCAGATTTAAACCTTTAGCCACAGCCATGTTACCCTGCTACAAAGTTTTCAGATTATGACCCTTAGCCACAGCCATGTTATCCTACTACAAAGATTGCAGATTACGACCCTTTGCCACAGCCATGTTACCCTACTACAAAGTGTGCAGATTACAACCCTTAGCCACAGCGTAATGCATCTGTTCTGATTTCCTGAGTAACATGAAGCAGAGCAGACTTAAGCTTGAAGTCTTTAATATCTACTCTGCTAGGGGTATTTATTTATTTATTTTATTTTATTTGTTAACCAGGGTGGAGCACTGATCTCCAGGGACCTTTTTCAGAGTCAGCTCGGAAACATTGCCTGGTTAAATGATTTACTCAGTGTCACACAGGCAATGGAGGCTGTGGGAACTTAACCATGGACAACTGGATCACAGGAAGCATCTCATTAACATCTCTTGGAGGTAACTGTAGATGTTATTCAAGGTTCTGTGCTGACCTTCATGTATTCTTGAATACCTCTTTATGCTATTCAGGGTCATGGGAGAACCTCTCCTGGCAAAAAATAAGCATGAGGTATGGAATCATCCTGGATGGGATGCTAGTCCACCGCAGGATGCATACGTGCAAACACATATGCATATGTATGCACACACACTGACAAATAAGTACGCTGAGAAGTGAACTGGCATGGTGTATTATATAGAATAAACATTTGTTGTTAGCAGCAACAACAAAAAAATCCTTGTAAACTGTCTTAGGCAAAGCAACAGACAGTGAACTTATATCATCAAATGAAATCATTTCATGCATTTTAGAATGCATAAAGGAGAAGGGATAAAGCTGTCAGTGGGGTAGCTCAGAAAGTGCTCACCATTCTGCATTCAGTATTTTATCAATTAATGACCATATGCACCTCAGACTGAGTAATATCTGCTTTATATCATTAATTTCATTTCACATGATAAGGACTAACTTAAATACTTACCCAAGCTAAACTGCCTGTGTCAGCAGTCTGTACCTCATGAAGGATCAGTTGAAATTTACTGAATGCTTTAACTTTAAATACTGTTTATAGTCTAAATATTGGCTGATTTTATCCTATGCTCTCCAATAATATTAATGTAGATAGATTAATCTCCTCATGAGGAAGGAAACCAATCCTGCTGCTCTAGCATAGACCAGCTTTGTGTTTATATGATACCTGAAATTCCTTTTGCTATAAATGCATTTTTATAACTTAATATTCTTGGTTTTCCACTGTCTGTATTGCAACTTCTTGCTGCACTGGCATGGTGGTAATAAAGCGCTTAATGCTGCTTTATCACATTCCCTAGGGCCAGGGTTCAGACCTGTTAGCTAGTTGCTGCCTTTGTGAAGTTTACTATGTTTTCCACTTTGATTTCCTTCCACCTCCCAGCTATATGCTGGTTGACTGGCTGGTCTGAATTGATGATGCATATTGCATTTTTCCTTGGCTTAATGGTGCATGTTACAGATAAAATGACTGCAAGGATCAGCTCATGTACCCCATTAGCAAGTATTTTTTTTTAAATTACTTAATTGATTGATTAATTAATTAATTATTGCAGATAAGTGGGTTGGACCAAGATCCATTCTCAGCCATGACAGAAATAAATATAAGATAAAGAAGCAGATTAGCATGAATGCAGCAGAAATAATGAACAGTATATAGAACTGACCACATAAAGTCAAGCTGTAGAAGAGTCTTTGCAGGGAAGATGTTGGCCTGGCTGCCCAAGCCAGTGATGTTAGTTGTTGTCAGCACATATGGAGAATTACACGTACACAGACATGGGCCAAGGTGTTCATATCACCATGGGAATGAGTTGGGGGGGGTGGGAGTTAGGTTGTTCAAAATGTTCTCAGCTGCTGGGAGACTGGTGAGGGTACAAGAAGCCACTCTTGGCTGTCCATATAATAGGGTTCCTGGGTGAATCTTTCCCCCATACGGTACATATAGGGGAAAAGTTGGGTTTTGCCTGATATCAGAGAGCTTGATGGGCAGCAGGCATGGGAGGTGTGGGGGGTGGATTAAAAGAACACAACAACAACAAAAAAATGGAAATCAACAACAATTTGCTTGCAGGAGGTAATGAGCCAAAGTGGAAATATACCTTGAGTTGTCAGTTTATAGACGATGAAGTAAATAAATGAAACATACCATAGCATATGTTCATCTTCTTACTTTGGTGTCACAGCCTGAGTTTCATCTGCTAAAGGGTCTTTGACTCATTGGGGTCTGCCCAGTGAGCAACGTGCAATGCATTCATAAATTAAACTAGGCAAGCAGTCATTTGCTCAACTTGAACAGCCAATAGTATTATGCATCACAATGTACTTGTGTGTGTTGTGTTTCTATCTACAGCATTTCTGTCTGGGTCCTAACTGGAAATGGACACAGCTGAGCTGGATGTACATGACCATCAGAATACAACTGAAAAAAGATGTCCGTCTGTATATTTGAAGTAACAGCTCTTACTCTTACAATAGAGTTTCTTTGACTGCTGCCAAAATATGTACTACTCAACAGTTCCTTCTCCTTTTCATTAGCACATAAAAAAACTTAAGTGATCTAACTTTTCAGTGATCTGTGAACCATTTTATGAAGAGGCTGGTGACTGCCCTTTCATCTGGATTTCTATTATAGACATAGTTAGGAAACTGTTCAACCCTGTTTATTCTGGTTTAAGATTGTTCAGACTTGGCAAGTATAGTAAGGTCCCAAATACTTTCATGTCTGTTTTGTGCTTCTATGTTATGTTATTTATTTATTTGACCTTTGGTAAATGGAAAGTCGATTTGAGCTAGAGTCCTATTTTCAGTGGAGGCCCAGAGAGAAAAGACGCACAACAGATTCAAAAACATTGAACAATAGTTGATAAATAATTATGCACAAGAAGAGAACTGCTCCACAACAGATTAAATGTTTTGCAGTGAGTTGGGGAGAAAGACTTCAAAGACACACATAAAAACATTTTACAGTAGCTGATAAGTAATAACATACAAGGGGAGAAAATCCCCACAACAGATAAAATACAACAGATTGAAGAATATTGTTGGGATAAATTGTGATCAAGAATGTAATATGTACTGCAAGTACCAAGACACTGCATAAGTGGATAGCTTATGTCAAGTAAGCTAATATACTATATAGTTAATCAAAATATCAGTTATATTTCTAGTAATATATGGAGGTGAGAAATAAGAGTATTCTGTTCTCAAAATAGACAGAAGAAGGGAATGAGATGAAAAGGAGAAATGAACATGAGGGAGAATTAAGGACGTGAAGAGAGAGAGAGTGTTGATTATTAGAGAGATGCAAATGTTACTGAAGGACACTAGAGAAGAAATAAATGCTAGTAAGTATTGTCTGAAGAGGTAGAAGAGCATACATTAGTAGTATGATATCATTACAGTGAGAGCGTCTTAGTATTAGGCCATTACTACCTGTTAAGATATAGACGTGTTAGTGAACTCAGTGTGAGAAAGGGATAGCTGTAGTAAGCAGGTAGTCATTCATCTGTTTTGAGGGTTGTACAGGTCTTGCTCCAGGTGTCAGATAAATATTTTTTAGACTGGTTTTGAAATTGGAAAGGTTGCTAGTATGTTTAAGAGATATGAGAACAGAGCTCTAGGAGTGGGCTACATAGAGGGAATAGAGGCAGTTTCCTGCTGACAGGTGTGATTTGTAGGTAGTGAGGAGCATTTTGTTTTTAGATTGAAGTGGCCTAGCAGGGGTATATGTATGCAATAAGTCTAGTAGGGCTTTGCTGTGTTTAGGTTTGTATATTAATTTGTGGACTAGGAGTATTTGTGTGCAAGTGAGTTGCTTGGGTAATTCAAGTCAATAGAGCTGTTTTATGGATAAGCAGTGGAGTATTCTGTTTGATTAGTTAGTGGCACATTTTAATATTTTATTGTAGAACTGGATTAATGGTTTGAATGGAAGCTGAAAGGTTAAGTAGTACTTGGGGAGCCATATATGTTCATAGGTTTATCAGAGGTTACTAGTCTAGCAGCCCTAGAACCCTTACAAACCTAGCCATGTTAATCCCAAGTTGCCTCAATTGGCCTTGGTTAGATGGATGTAATTTGCAGAGCAAGTCTGTGATAAACACCGACTACCCCTGTGCATGAGGGATATGGGTGCCACCCCTGGGGTGAATTTGCAGTCTTCCATCCATTTGTCCAGGTTGCGCTTGAATAGGGTCAGTGAGGAGTTCTGCTTCATATGAATTGGAAGTTTATTCCAGAGTAGCGGCAATCTCTGGGAGATATAGCTGTCTATCCAGCATGTTTTGTTAATGTCACAGGCTAGGTTAAGATCCCTAGAGTGAGTGACTCTTGTGACATTTGACTTGCGGATGTGCAGCATATCCATCAGGAAAGGTCAGAGACTGCCCTGTACGCCTGGCACAAGTCACCTCTCAGCAGCCTGTATGATACAAGGTACAGTGACAGAGCTTTCAGTCTATCCATGTAAGTCATGGTTTGGAGGCCCTGTATTTTCTCAGTGAGAAACCTCTGTGATCTCTCCAGCTGTTGCAGTTGTCTGGTAAGGTACATGTAGAAGGGAGCACTGTAGTCTATTAATGGTCTGATGAGGGTCAAGTGCAGTGGAATTATAACATCATTAGACCTTGATGCGATGCTCTTACTTATGAGATGACTGATGAATGTTTGACCAGTTTCGAGGTGTGTTTGGCTTTAATGAAGATGGATACACCTCCACCTTTGGTTCTTTCTTGCTCATTTTGAAGTCTGAATGTGTGGAAGGCATTGTAGCCTTGCATGGCTGGGATGCTCTCTGTGGACTTGAAATAAGTCTCAGTGGTTGCACAGAAATCAGCATCTTCCAAGGTGAGGAGTGCTTCCAGGGAGTGCATTTTCATGTTTAGACTTCTAACATTAAGCAGCAGAACCTTGAGTTTGTCTCAAGTGGATTTTGTTATATCAGAAATGTTGTTGTTTTGACATTGCCTAAAAAAGGCACTATGGGGGAGGCAATCACCTCTGCCAGTATCCGAAAGCCTAGAGGAGACAGGTGCAAAGCAGCGTAGCCTGTCATCCGTGTCTTCATAGGTTGACAGATACTTGATCCCCCTGGAGTGACACTGCAAGCTAAGCCAATTCTTGAAGTTGATCATTTTTTGTTTATATTGTGGCATCATCCTGAGTGAAGGTTGAATGCTTCTTAGGGCTAGAGTCATACCTGCATGGGACACATAATCTGAGAGTTCAGTCATGTCTCTCTTCATATAGTCCAGAGACGTATGCCTGAAGTCATTCACCTCAACATGGACTATGACAAAGTCATAACAGTACTTGTTGTTGAGTGACTTGAGTGCATGCATGATTTGAAGGATCCTGGCACCTGACAGGCAGCTGACCGTGACATTCTCCTTGTCCAGCCTGGTGAGGGGGACATCTGTGTGTCTCACTATGGAGTTGCCTATGACCAAGACATTAGGTTTTCAGGTGTTTTGCCTTAGGGGCTTATTTGCTGAGAGGATGGTGTATGTGTTATTATGTGTAGTGGTTTCTATTTGCATAGCATTCTGTGCAAGTGGTTTACGTTTGGGAGGTCCCTGATCTTTTGGTAGGCTTCTAGTGAGTACCTCAGCATATGTGAGTTTATGTATCATGACCTTATTTTGTGTGAGAGGTGAAGTGTGTGTGCTGACAACCTGTTTTATGTCCGGTTTGTTGTTATGTAAGAGATTTGATTCCAGTTTCAGGGTATAATTAAATCTCTCACAAAGGGTATTTGATTGTTTTAAGAGTAAGTGGATGTTAGTATACACGAGGCAATTATTACATTGCCTCAGGATTCTCATGTCAATCAGGCTGACTGGTGAAATGGTGGGAAACTGCCCATCCATTATAGCAGGTTTTTATGTATGTACTATTAGGGAAGGGAGTGGGCTAGTTTGACCAATTTTTGTGCTAGGACCAACAAAGGTGCTTGTTCTATTTAAGGTTATGTATGATAAGTGTGACAATACTGCTCTGTGCACCTGTAGTGCAGTAGGGAAGTTTGCAATAGTTCCACTGGCAGATGTCTAAGTTAAAATTGAGTTTCAAGGTGTTTTTATATATACAGGGCACTGCTAACTCCTGTTGCACAATGCGCTGCAACCCACAAACACGAGGCTTAAATACAGGTGAAATTAAATCCTACCAATAGGAAAGCACACAACGAACCTTACTCCACTATTCCCCAGCTTGGAAAAGGCTGGATCCACACTCTTCTGCCACAAGGGTGGTTTAGTGCTCAAGTGTATCAATAACAAGCTAGAATCAGAAGGTCTGAATCTAGTCTGTACTATCTAGGTATCATAACAGTGCAAGTCAAGTACAGAGAATGAAGCAGTCACAAACAGTAAAACAGCAAAAAAAACCCCAGAAATGATGCAGCAATTCAATAAAATACAGTTCAAAAAGTGCAGAAGAATCACAAAATATTCTTATTTTCTTTTTTGCCTTGGATGCTTTTGATTAAAGTAGAAACACCCTAGATCTCTGGCAAAAGACACCAAAGTAAGGAGTAAGAGGGGACAGCCCAGGAATGTTCTGAATAAATAAGTTGGGTATTGTTTGTTCTATGGCGTGTCCCTAACTTTTAGTGAGTTTTTTGATAATTTGTTGCACATGTAAATCAAATTTCAGGTTATCATCAATGGGCATTCCTAGTAGCTTGGTGTGGGGGTGACTTCTAAAGGAGTGTTATCAGAGACTGTTATTGAGAAATTTTGTTTGAGGTATATAAGGGCTTTTGGGAGGCATAGTAGCAGCTTTGTTTTTTGAATTGAGTAGATGCTGGAAGTTATTGAGTCAGCTTTCAAATAATAAAAATGACTCTTGGGTGATGTGTTGTACAGTAATTGGGTTATTCTCAGAACAGAGTAATGTAGAGTCATCAGCATATTGTATGAAGAATGCTTGACATTTGGCAGTGTATGTTGTTGGTAAACATGTTGAAAAGCAGTGGCCCAGAATGGAACTTGGGAAGTAGCTGTTTTGATTTGTAAGAAGGATGAGTAGGAGTTAATCCAGTTAACAGACTGGAATCTATTGGAAAGGTAGCTGGAGAACCAGTTAGTGGAGGTGTTTGATAGGCCAAGTGAAAAGAATTATTTTAGAAGTAAGCTATGGGAAGCAGTTTCAAAGGCCTTGGGTAGATCCAGAAACATGACAGAAACCAGTTGTCCTTTGTCTCTGGCTAGGTTAATAGTACTGGTGAAGTTTAAGAGGGCTGTGGTAGTGCTGTGCCCTGGTCTGAAACCATGTTGAGTCAGAGAAAGGAGGTCATTTGTTTGTAAATGAGTCATTATTGATCATGAATGGATTTTTCAAGGATTTCTGAAAGAGAGGAGAGAATGGAAATGGGTGTATAGTTGGATGTATCATTGGAGTTTCTTCCCTTGTTCAGAGGGATGATGTAAGTTTATATATTCTATTCCATTCTATCTGTCTTAATGCCTGGCTAATTAGAAGGTCCTTGCCCTGTGGTTCTGGAGCTCTATAAAACTGTAAAAGATGCTGTTGGTATGCAGTGGGGACAATATTTTAGGAACCTTGACATAAAGCTGTTGTTTTTATATGTCAGATACCATAGGTTTTAGGACCCTATGTCACATTGTCAACCTTGAAATCAAAATGATAAGGACAATCAGAAGCATAGAAAGTCAAGAAATGACTGACAGAATGCAAACACTTGCCTCATTAGTCTTACTAAATCCATCAACAAAGATACTGTGTTAAAGGCATAGAGATGTTCTACTCCTTACAAATCTGCAGATGTGATGCTGTAAAATCTTGGTTTGTGAGTTAATTTCTGTGGCTTCCAGGACTTCTGTGTTCATGTTAGCATGATACTAAATTTCTAGCTGGCATCAGAAGGTGCGTATATTTATCTGACCCTACCAATTTGTTATATTTTGCTATCAGAATATCTGTGTATGTTTAAGGTTTATCATACGAGAATTATCTTTACTTGTCAGGCTTTGTTTGCTTTCTTTGAACAGAGGTGTCTTCTCCATAGGGCACATATGGGCATGTGTTCACTTCAGTAATTTTATCTTTTTTTTTTTTATATATAATTTTATGAATACAGTTATGGTGACAAAATAGTTAATTTGTTTTGTTTGCCATGAACAATGAGCCAAACCATGTTACTTTTCTTCCTATTGAATAATAAATAACTTACTAATTTGACTTTGGTATACAAAAAGGTCTGTCTGACCAGTTCATTAAGTTAGCAGTACTCCGTTTACTGTGACTCCCAGAGATGTTTTGTCTCACTGAATGTATTAATTAAGAAAAAAGTATACACATCTCAACCAATAAAAATGAACATTTTCATACTAGTCCTGCTTCCTAACAGTCAGAAAGAATAATACAATCTGTTGATGATCATTAAATCATTATGGATAGGCTAGCATTGGAAATTGCCATCCGACTATGCCGGCTAACAGTTAATGAAAGCATTTAGCTGAAGCGAACAAATTTCTTTTAGGAGTGGATAGTATAAAGGCACTAATTTATGTCTTATGCTGCATGGAGGCAGACATGACATGAGCCATTGTGCAGTCATGTTTCTTTCTGTGCTGCTAAACACAGGCTGCAAGGTTTGACAGCTATCTCATAGAAGTGACACGTGCCCAGAGTCCATGTTCCTGCCTCACACATTGACCATGAACATGCTTAATACTTCATGGACTGGACATTCACTTTGCAAGTGCCCTTCACATTTTTGGAACCAAACATTTACAAAAGCTGTAAAAGTTATCCTATGAGTGATCAGTTTATATCTTCTTGGGTGCTCTTTAGATTTTCCTAGTTCCTTGATGTTACTTTCTCTGACCCCATTTCTTATTTTAGTGCTGTTACTATGAGATAGCAGTTTGTGTGGCTACTGTTAACTCTTACAGGGCACTTCTCCTTTCCTCAAGGTTGTGTGATCATGGGGCTAATATATTTAAGTAAAGAGGTGTAGGAGTGCAGGAGAGCTTGCTGTCCCAAACAAAAGTTGTTTGTATTCAACCAGTTACCCATTCATAGGATTGGGTGTCAACTGATCATAGGGCAGGTAGCTGTAAGTATATGATTTTTCATGTTAGTGAGTAGCCTGTTTGGGTAGCTGTCCTTTTTACAACACTGAACCTAGTTTTGTGTGACTGTGCTTGGCCATACATTTCTGGTAGATATTCAGATAGATTCCCTAGGAGGAATATGTGAGACACATACAGGTGCATCGGGGCTAAATTCTTGGTGGTATAAACATTGGCTCTAGGTAATTTCGTCACATTGAATCATGTTGATGCGACACCCCAACTCCTTGAAAAAAATGTGAAAAGGGGGTTGGGGGTTGACCATGGTGACCTGCATATATATGTTGCTTGTTTGAGTATACCATATGTGTTATCTACCTCAGCTACTTATCAGAAATGAATGACCCAGCTGTGTGAGTCCTGGCACTTTGTAAGACAAACTGTGAGTCAAATAAAACCAGTGAATTTCCAAACTCAATTTTTGTCAGTGCTTTTTCAGGAGTGCTTCTCCAGTACCCCCTGACATGCGATATACCCCACACCCTGCTACATATACATACTGACTCTTTGATAACAGTACTTCACAGCACAGGGAAAACTCCAAGGTGCTGCTACCTTGGAAACAGTAATCCCACATTTGCACTTGCAGTTCTGCTCTTTCAAGGATCACAGTTATGTTCCTTGAACTTTTATAGTTCTTTTCCCACCCATTTTCCTAGCATCACGTTCCTTCTCTAATCTCAGTGTAGCACAGTAGTTCTTTTAGACATTTCTGAATAACAATGATATGCTTGCATCAGAGGATGATGACTGTGCTAATTGTTAATGTTAACTGAAGGTCTGACTCTTATCTATCCAAAATTTGCAACTTATAGGATAATAATTATAACTTTCTTATTGTTTCAAGTGCTTGGCATCTGCCACCCTTTTCAAGTGTGAGGTACATGGTTTGTACAATGATGGTGTTGTCTTGTGTGTGACACTGCATTGTATAATGATCTCTACAATGAGTTCTGTGCAGTATAGACAACAGCACACCAAAGACTTGTACGGTAACCTTCTGGAGCAGCCAGCCTTACATAGCTGTTTGTCTTTAAGTAAGGGCTGAGATGAGTGGTGAGTCTAAAAATAGAAGTAGAAATCTTTTGTTGTTTTACATTTTCTTGAAGCTGCACAGCCACAGTCTGATAAAGAGCTGCACTATACAGCATTTATCAGACCATGATCATTCCACTGGCATGCAGGCTGTATTGTACTGCACAAAAAATATTGTTTTGAGCATACTGATTATGTGCTATATGATATGTCTTGTCATCATGTGGCACTGTTTATTGTTCTGTGTACTCAGTAAAATCAGCAATGGGATGTCTATGTACTGTGTCATGGGAGTCATACTCTCACTCGTAGATGAATGGGACCACAGTGTATGTTGTCATCACTCTATGTTCTCTTCCTAGCTGTGGCTACTCCAATGATATGTCTGTTTCTTCGTGTGGATTCTATGAGTTGGGTTTCTTGTCTTTCCAACCTGTCACATACCTCTCTTTGTCTGCTTGCTGCTAGTACTGCAGGGCACCTTTTTATCAGTGACCACATGTGCCAGTTTTGCTTGCTACATTTGTGTCTTTTCTGTGCATTTTATGGTTGTTATTGGACTACTAGGGATTTTAGTTTTTTATCAGGGGGTGCTCACACAGCTTCTGTAGCCATTTGTATCGCATCTACATGTTATGTGGTCTCTGGAGAAGACAGTCAGCACTGTATAACTGATGGTATAGTAAAGATTGTGTCCTGAACTTGGAGTTCTACTCCCGGGGAACCAGACACGTATATTACTGAGGTCCCCTTCACATGGTCATCTTTTCAGAAAGTTGACTTTCATATGGCTGAGACCATATGATCGACTTTTGAAAAGCCAACCATGGGGAACCGCTATCTCTGTACAGTGCGGAATGGGAAAATTTCCCTCTACCGCACTGTAGTGCAATCTCGGAGTTGGTATATTAAAGTTACGGGGGACATAGCACCCCCTGCTAACAGTTTAAGGTAAGTGTTTGTTGTGTTATATTGTATTTATTTTACATGGTTGGCTTTCCAAAAGTCGATCATATGGTCTCGGCCATATGAAAGTTGACTTTCTGAAAAGTCGACCATGTAAAATAGACCCCATATTACTGGTATGAGCTATAGTGAAACATGTGAGTACAGAATGACAGAAAATGATTTTGTTTTGCATCTTCCTAGTGCCTCTCAGTGATGTTAAAATCCATATGTGGAGATAAGTAGCTCCCAGAATTCCTTTAAGCTGTGCCACATGGTGAAATCTTCATAACTGTTGTACATTCTGGAGTTGTGCTTCAGAATATGACATCATCTTTGGCTCATTTTTGATAAGTTTTTGACCAAGTACAAGTCCCTCAAGTGAAATATCATACAATTATAAATTAAGCTGTTTTGCAGTGGATGACAGTTAACCCCCATACAGCTAGTTCAGGTAAATACCCATTAACCACTATCCCCAGTAAGTTACAAACAAATTCTTACTGTGTGTTGTGGAACAGTATGATTGCCCTGATATGGCAGTTTTACTGAATTCTGCATTCACTGAAAAAAAGCACTGACAAAAGCAGAGTGGTGCTAGCAGCACAGAGATGAAAAAGAGTGACTGCTACCTGATTTAAGTATTCTTTATTACATCTGCATTAGCGACTGCATTTTCTCACCGAAAAGCGAGTTTGTAACTGCTGTACTACTTAATTAAGCTTGTTATTGCATTTTTGCCTACCTGCACTTTAAAGTCATTGTTTGTTGTTTAATTTAACTGTTGAGGCTGCCCACTCAAGTGCGCTAGCCTGTGCAAAGCATTTACTGTGTTTTCCTGCTATCTGTTACTGTCTTGAAAAAAAAAATTAAAAAAAACAAAAAAATATATCCTTGTTTCCCACCATTTCTAAGCTAGAATAGTCCTGAATTCAGGTTTTGCTGTATTCTGGACTTTAGTACAAGTTCCTGTGTTGCCCATATCCTTACTTGGATAGGAGGAAGCTTCTCTGTTCACCAGTGAGAGTGGGGAGCTTTCAGCAGCCTATCTGTCCCTGGAGGAGTGGTCTCAGCCCAGAAACTAGTTGTTTATTGGCTGTTTTGGGCTAATTCCTAGCTCTTTCAAGTCCCCTGCTTTAAAACCTGCTTTGGCATAGATTTTTGCGTGATTTTGCGCATAGCGCAGCATCGAGCAGTGCCGCTTAAATGGGTTTAAACTATTTCCAGCTCCATAAAGTCTGTTCTTCACTTTTTCCCTTAGAACTGCTCTAAATCTCAAAATAAGCACTCTATTTTCATTCTAAAGCCTGGCACTTGCTCATATAAGTAATCTTACAGGTAAACACTAATAAACTTAAGCACTACACCCTCTTATACTCCTTTTAAGTACTTGCTCCCTATTTGGTCCTTTCTGATCAGTCAATAAGTAGTTCCCTATACTTTTCAGGCATGTCCAAAGGCCAGTTTTGGGTTTACTCCCCAGTCCAGCTGGTGAATCTGGGAATCTTGAGGCAGTGTTACAACTGCCTTATGTACACAGACCACCCTCTCCTCCTCCTCCCAACAAGCTCAAACATATGTGAGAGATGAAACTATATAGCCAAACCGGAGGCTGAGCTCTCTCAACCCAGTACTGGCACAGCCGGTCAGGAGGAAAAGGTAACCACACACACCACAAATCCAGTCTCACGTAGACCCATCGCATCAGCAAACCAAACACATAAACACACAAAAACATAATCGGAGGCTCTAAACAAAAATCTTCCTAAGCAGCAGAGACCTCCAAAGCAGACATCCAAGCAACCCCCACCATGCAACAATACCCATGTAACACATAGCTCACAAAGTCAGTGTGCCACACAGTCACAGCCCTTAAGGCTAAACAACACACTTGTAATAGGTGACTCTAGACACACTGACGTCCCACTCAGTAGACTGAATAAGGAGAAGGTCACTGTAAGCTGCCTGTCGGGAGCCAGGATCCGCCACATGACACATGCACTCAGGTCACTCCAAAGCAAGTACAAATATGACTTTGTCATTGTCCATGCTGGTGTGAATGACCTGAGACATACCTCCCTGGACTACATGAAAAGAGACATAGAGGAGCTCTCTGATCATGTAGCCCAGGCCAGTATGACCCTGACCTTGAGTAGCATCTTGCCCTCACAAAGAATGATGCCACAGTATAAAGACAAAATAATCAATTTTAACAATTGGCTAAAGTATTGGTGTCATTCAAAGGGGATCCAGTGTCTGTCAGCTTGGGATGACATGCTCAACAAACCACGTTGCTTCACTAGGGACGGCTTGCACCTGTCACCCCTGGGTTTTCGAATACTGGCAAAGGCTCTTGCCTCTCCCATAGTGCCTTTTTTAGGCAAGGCTCAAAAGACAAACCTACCTCCATAGACAACACAAACAAAAAAAAAACTAAGGGTAATGCTGCTCAACTCCAGAAGTCTAAACCTCAAGATGCACGCACTCGAGACTCTCCTCAGTATGGAGAATATCGATATCTGTGCAGTAACAGAAACCTGGTTCAAGGCTCCTGAAAGCACCCCAGCATTGCCTGGCTATACTTCATACCATGCTTTTTGGCCACAAAACTCGGACCGAACCACAAAAGGAGGGGGAGTATCCATATTCATCAAAGATACCCACACCTCCAGGTTAGTGGTACTGCACGAAGCATCGGAGACCATCCATGTGCAACTAACAGTGAGCAAATCTGCCTTTCAGTTTGTAGCCTGCTACAGACCACCCTCCCAAACACAGGAACCCCACTCGGCTTTCCTGAGAACACTGGAAAATATGAAGGTCTCTCCAAACACCATTATATTGGGTGACTTCAACTACCCAAACATTGATTGGGAAAACTACTCAAGCCCAAACATCCTCGCCCAATGGTTCCTAGAATTTATAAACTCAAATGCTATGGAACAACTGGTCACCACTCCCACAAGAGGGGAAACATATTGGACCTGGTCATCACCAACATGGGGTCTCTATGTTCCACACCAGAGGTATACCCCTCATTGGTAAGATCAGACCATAAATTAATCTCATTGGACATCCATATTCCATCCCCACCCCCAGCCAAGGAAACCACGGTGAAGAACTTCTCAAAAGCAAACTTCACACTTCTCAAAACCGAGGTGGAATCCTTCAAAGGCCTCGGGCCAGTGGAAACTATGGCCCAAAACGCAGAATCCTTTACAAAAGCATTCTATGGACACCTACAGGAATGCATGGAGCATGCTATCCCAAATAAAACCAAGACTCACTCCTCCAAAGGCAGGAGACCTGTCTGGTGGACCCAGGTCATAAATAAGCTATATAACAGAAGGAGGAAGCTACTACATGATAGAGCAAAATCCCAAAAAGGGAAGGAATCTCTGATCAGTACTAGCAAGAAACTACGATCCCTCATAAAATCATCTAAGACCAGCTTCGAAAGAAAAATTGCACAAGACACTAAAGATAATCAAAAGGTCTTCTTTAGTTATGTCAGGAACCTGGGAGGCAACTCCAAGATATGCTCTGAGTTGGTGCAAAATGACAAAAAATACACTGAACCCACAGACATTGCCAACATCCTGGCAGAAAGGTTCAGTGCAAACCCCCCCACTTCCCCTCCAAAAGAGCAAATGTCTATCCCAACAGAATGTAGCCTCCCTGTGATCACAGATGCACAGGTGAGAGCTGCCCTCTCTAAAGCAAAAAACACAGCATCAATGGGACCAGACGGTGTCCCGGGCTGCATCTTACATGAACTCCAAGAAGAACTAAGCCCTTACATAAAGACACTGTTCAATCTCAGCCTTACTACAGGATATGTACCCAAGGAATCGCGTACAGCAACAGTGGTCCCACTCCACAAAGGTGGTGCCACAACGGACCCCAGAAACTATCACCCTATGAGCCTGACTAGCCTGGTCTGCAAGGCTATGGAGCATATCATCATGGAAATCATAAACAAAGACATTGGGAACCTCCAGACACTGGATCCTACCCAATTCGGCTTTGTTAAGGGCAGATCTTGCCTCTTGAACCTGGTCGACTTCTTTGAAACTGTTACCAAAGCCATAGATGAAGGGAAGGTAGTCCACACAGCCTACCTGGACCTCGCAAAAGCCTTTGACTCAATACCCCACTCGGGCATCATAAATAAGCTCACCAGCTTAAATATCAACCCCTATGTCACAAGATGGGTTGCAAACTGGCTCAGGGATAGAACCCACATGGTCAGAATTGCAGGTGCCATGTCAGACTCTAAACCAGTTACAAGTGGCGTCCCACAAGGCTCAGTCCTGGGACCTCTCTTGTTCGGTATATATTTCTCCAAGGTACAGGCTGACATGGGTGGACTATGGCTGACAAAGTTCGCAGATGACTGCAAACTGGGTGCTATAATCGACTCTCTGGCTGACACGAGCATCCTCCAAAAGGGTCTCACAGAGACGGATAACTGGTGCCAGAGCCATGGCCAAAGGCTAAATGCCAAAAAGTGCATTGTCATCCCCTTTGGGAAAAACAAAGTGCCCACAAATTACCACATAGGTGGTAATCCATTAATTACGGAAGAAGTAATTAGGGACTTGGGGACCCAAGTAGATCGTAATCTCTCCTTCGACAATCACGTTGCCAAAGTAGTTAGAAAGACCTTCTATATAGCCCACCTTATCATGAAAAGGTTCACATCTAGATCAAGAGAGGTCATTGTGCCCCTCTACTCATCACTTATCAGGCCCATAATTGAATACAATGCCCCATTTGGGATGTACCTTACCCGACACCTGCAGCAACTAGAAAGACCCCAAAAGAACCTCACCAAGAGGATCAAGGGACTCAAACAGATGCCCTATGCAGTTCGGCTAAAGAAACTCCAGCTCTACTCAGTTGCGTACTGCCTACTCAGAGGCGATCTGTGTCTGACGTATAAAGCCATGTCCAACCCTGAATTAATGGACATGCTCCAGCTCAAGAAATCCAAATCCCTTAGAGCTACATGCTCCAGGGACTTGAACCTCAGCACAGAAATAAATAGGACATGCTGGAGGGACAGATTCATATCCCAGAGGCTCCCCTCACTCTGGAACAAAATCCCAACCCATGTTAGGCAGAGTCCCTCACTGACCCTATTCAAGAGAAATCTTGACGAGTGGATGGGAGATCGTAAGTTTACCCCTGGGATCTCTTCTGTGTCCTTGCTAGACAGAGGTACAGTAAACTAACCTTAATAGGGCTACCTTCTGTGACCTACTATACAGAGGCACAGTCAGGCTTATAAGTGCCCTAGGGCAGATAGCCTAGTATCAACCTATGAACCTATGAACCTATATTCATTATTATATGCCATGAGAAGTATTAATCTCATGAAGAGACATAAAGTGACAGGTTTTACCATTTTCTTTCCTTTTTATGGCTGTTTTGCCCCAGTGTCTGCTGATCATCACTCCTCCCCTAAACCAGACATTACCCTGATAAGGGGGGGTTCATCATCTAGGTAGCCATGAGGATGTTTTTGTGCTCTCACTGGCCGATATCGTGGCAACAAGAACATTTTGGTTGTTTAGCTTAAACCTGCTCCTGGTGGTGACACGAACATTTGCATCACTACACCAGCCACTTATGTTCGCTTGTACATGTATGCATGGCCACCCACATGAATTCAGTGTGTCTCTGCATTGGATGAAATGGTCAACAGACCCACCTATTTTGCTATAATGGCCTGCATTTTGACCCTATAGTTTCTGTTTATTGGGTAAAACTTTTGAAACCCTCATAGTGCCTTTTTAGACAGAGTTTACCTGATGCACATTCATACATGGCAAACTGCCATTCGGATAATATCAAGGTAGCTCTTCTGGATGCCAGAAGCCTAAACAACAAAATCTCTAAACTTGAGACTTTGCTTAACTATGAGGACATCATCATTTAAGTAATTTGCAGAAACATGGTTTCATTGTGATGATAACTCTGCCTGCATTCTGGGGTACAATGCCTATCATGCATTCAGGCCCACTGGCAGCTCCAGGGAATCTGCATTTATTTCTAACGCCCTTATTTTTCATCAGATTTTGCATGATTCAAATTCTGAACTGGTTGAAGTCCTAGTTACACTTAATAAAATTAACTGTCACATTAAAGCCAATTATATATCCTCATCTATGACCCTTTAGAGGATGAAGACCAACTTGACTAGCTAGAAATATTAACAATCAAGCCAAATACATTTCTTAGGGGTAAATTCAACTATCTGCACATAAACTGGAAAATATATACTGTCAAAAACAAATATGACCAGAGATTTCTGGACTCTATAAAGGCTACTACACTTATTCAAATTGTTTCTGTAGCCACCGTAGGTGTTAACCTTCTTGATCTTGTCCTTCCAAACATTTTTCCCAGTTGCACCACCCTGCTTGTTATCCCCCCTCTAGATAATTCTGTCCATCTCACTGAGATCATTTTTATGAAAACCTGCTTTGTAGTCCCTAATAACTCCTCAACATTCAGGGATTACTCTAAAACTAATTATTTACTGATTTTATTGATAATCACACATGGCACAGCTCCCCGGCCATATTGCAACTGGGGCTGCTGCTTAATCTATTGAATTTTACTCCATCTGGATAGATACACACTGAAGTATCTGTACCACTCATGGTAAGTTTAAAACTAAACCCCTGGGTGGAGTTACCACATCAACAAGTTCCTAACCATCTCTGAAAGATGTCAACTTCAGCATCGTAAAGGAGATTTAAAACTGGTAAGATTCTCAAACTTATGATTAGAAAATTTAAGATAAACTATGAACTTTGGGTTGCAACTAATTTAAAAGACAGTTGTAAGGCCTTCCTTGGCTAAGTTAGGAAGCTTAGAAGTAACTAAAAATTCTGCATTGAATTACTTTCCAAGGTCACCTCCCTCACTTACCCCAAGAACATTGCTAAGATTCTTGCAGACAAATTCTGTTCCAACTTCAATCCCCATACCCTCCCATCTGTCCTCTCCATTCCCTTCACCCCACCCCAAGATCAGTTTGAACCCTGTCCTTTTAGTGTTTCCAAAATTAAAAGTACTACTTCCATGGGTCCTGACAGTGCCCTTGGATGTCTGCTGAGAAGTGTAAAGTCCCACCTAACAAAATACCACTGGTTATGTCCCTAAGGTGCAGAGAATAGCAGCTGTGGTACCCTTGCACAAAGGTGAACTATCTACTGACCCTGGGAGTTACACACATATTAGAATCACTAGTATTATTTGCAAGGCTATGGAATATATTACAGTGGAATTAAAAAAAATAATAATACAGGTGACCTTATCTCCTAAGATACATATCAGCTCAGATTTGTAAAAGGCAGATCATACCCACTCAACCTTTTTGAATTCTCTGAAAAAGTTACCAAGGCCACTGATAATGGACATACAGCATACACTGATTATCTGGACCTTGCTAAGATCTTTGATGGTATCCCTCATGCTGGTATTATTAACAAACTCACCCAACTCAACATTAATTCACACACAGTTCTCTGGATAAGCAACTGACAGAACCCATACTGTTAAAGTTGGGGCTATTAACTCTGCACAGAAAAATGTCACCAGTGATCTCCTGAAGGGCTCTGTAATGGCCCTCACCTCTTTGGTATATGTATTTCTCTGACTTAAAGCCAATACTATGAGACTATAGCTAACCAAGTTTGCTTCTGAATGCAAACCTAGGGTTGTTATCAGATCCCATTCTGATACAATCAGAAGAATGCAAAGTTGTCCCCAGTGAAAGAGTCAGCTCACAGCATAAACCAGTAGTTACTGCAATCAGACAAAAGCAGTAAGCAGAGAAGGCTTTAACATTAGTGAAGACTAAACTGAAGACCTGGAAGATGAATGGAGATAAAGCACAACAATTTAAGGAATTACTTAGGGCTGTAGCATCTTACGAAGAAGAGGAAATAGGTGGAGTTGAAGAAGAATAGCAATGGCTCAAGACAGCATGTATGGGGACTACAGAACAGATATGATCCTAGTATGGAATTAAGGTACATAAGGAAAGCTGGTGGTGAAATGTGGAAGTTCAAAAAGTCAACAAAAGAAAGGAATGAAGGAAAACATGGGAGACAGAAAAGATGGTCCAGGCTAAGAAGGAATAGTGGGTGGCGAACAAAGAGGGTTAGAGAACAGTTGCAATAACAAAGAACAAGGCATCAGAGACTCTCCACCATCTTCTGGAAAGGGCTGCAAGGCAAACAGAGAGAATGATAAAGGAAAATAGTCAACAGACACCCTTCATAAGGGATGCTAGCAACAATCTGCTCACCAGTTCACAGGACATCAGAAGCAAATGGAAGGAGTACTTCCAGTAGCTTCTAAATGAAGAAAACCCCACAAAAGCTGTACTGCCCAAGTCACAGCCTACAACGAGATAGAAAGAAAACCTACCCCAGAAGAAGTAAGAACAGCACTAAGGAGAATGAATTCAGGAAAAGCAGAAGTCTCAGATGAAGTCATGGCAAATGCGATCAAGATATTCAGTGAGTTAGAGAAGAAATGGTCCCAAAGGGTGCTCATAGCAGTATGGAGAGAAAGGTATATCTTAGATGTACAAGAACAAAGGGGGCATTCACAACTGTAGGAAGTGTAGAGATATCAAACTCCTGTCACACTGCATGAAAGTGCTGGAGAGAGAGACTGATAAATGGATGCAAAGAGTAGCAGAAAGTGAGATGGGAGATGAGCAGTTCGGATTCAGCTCAGAATGCAGCACAACTAACCTGATGTTTCCAGTGAGACAGATAGTTGTGAAGAAGCTAGAGATGAGGAAAGAGTGCAAGTGGGCATTCCTAGACTTGGAGAAAGCATCTAACAAAGTCACAAGAAAACTAGTTTGTGGAGTCCTGTGATGGTTCAAAGTCCTAGAAACTTTAGTAGAATTAGTGGAGGCTACGTACAAGAAGCCTGTGACACAAGTACAAGAAGTGTTTGGTCTCACAGAGGAAAGTTCCCAGTGGAAGTGTTTGTGCTTCAGGGTTCAGCTGCGAGCCCACTGCTGTTCATATTGGTGATGGACTACATCAGCAAATAGGTCCGAGGGGATAGAGCAACAAAGTTGCTGTATGAAGATGATGTGGCATTATAGGCAAAAACTGAACAAGAATTTTAGCAAATAGTAGGGGAATGGAATGCAAAACTGAAGGTACACAGAAAGAAACAGAGCACAGACAAGACTGCTCTAGTGGCAGCGAATGGGAAAAGTCAGAAGAAGCTAAGAATTGAGATAGATTGGAAAATAGTGGAACAGACTGACAGCTTCAAGTATATGGGAGATGTGGTTGAGGAGAAGGGAAGTATGAATGAGTAAGTCAAAGCTAGAATCAGAGGGGCTGCAGTCAATTCACAGAGTGTCAGAAGTAGTGTGTGAAAGAAATGCCAAAGAAGCTGAAAAGTAAAGTGTAACAAAACAGTGGATTGACCAGTACTACTGTATGGTACAGAAATCTAGGCAGTAAAGGCAGAGCAATAGAGGAAGCTAAAGGTGATGGAGATGAAGTGCCTGAGATGGGTGGTTTGATGCACAATGGGGAACAGACAAAGAAATAGGAACATCAGAACAGAAGCCAAAGTAGCTCCAATTGCAGAGAAAGTGAAACCAAACAGATTATGGTGGTTCAGATATGTGCAGGAAAGCAGAAGACAATTTGTTGAAGAAGTTTTGGGACAGACAGGAAGAAGGCAAGAGGAAATGAGAGTATCTAGCAAATAATTAGTTTTTGAGTAATCTCTGAATGTTGAGGAGTTATTAGGGGACTACAAAGCAGGTTTTCATAGAAATGATCACAGTGAGATGGTCAGATTTAGCTAGGGAGGGGGTAACAAGCAGGGTGGTGCAACTGGGAGAAATGTTTGGGAGGATGGATTGTGTAAGAGAAGACCTGCAGCAGTCAAGCATGACTGTAGAAGAAAGGAGAATGACACTGAATCTAGAGAAATGGTGACAGTTAACATGACGACCTGACCCCATGTAGGAAATGGGAAAAGGGGGATTGCTGATAGTGATAAAGATGATCAAGGCTAATTATAGTGGCATATAGGTAGTAGTTTAGATAAACATATCTAAAGTTACAGGAAAATAATGAAATGTTATGGGAAATTCATTTGGGATAAAAATACTTGTTTTTTAGGCTAAAACATGGTGGAAGAAGTAAAAAAGGCTGCTAATTGCCATACAAATAAGTGGAGAGAAATGTAGACTTAACAGTCAAAGAGAGTTGTATAAATTTTCAACACAGTTCGAGTTGTTCAGAAGAGAAAATGGTAGAGGAAAGGAGAGAGGAGTAAATAAAAAAGATAATTTTTGTCATGGCATGCAAAATAAAAAAGGCAATCCAGAGGGTAGACAAATAATATAGGATCAAAAACAAATTTAAAGTCAGTTAAAGCCAAAATATATCAACATAGTACAAACATATGCATTTTAAGTAATAAAAGTGGCCATAAAGATTGTGGATGAAAAAGTGGGGAACTATTTCTTTTTATGGATAGGTTTAGGGTAGTAACAGATAACATTATTAAAAGTGGAGAAGAAGGTATTTTTTTTTTTTTGACTGGGTAGAAGAAAAAGTAAGAAGTGAAAGATGTGGAATATCTACAGTATTTTTCCTACACACAATCCAGAATTTTTCAGCATTGCAGGGAGGTAACTACATTATAATAGTAGGTAGTAACTTTAAATGCTAGACCCAGAACTTGATAGAAAGTTTGGAAAAAGAGAATGTCATAAAAAGACAAATGGCTTTTTGAAGAAGAATAAATTATTACTGATGATTAGATAGCTATATGGACAGACATAAACAAGTGAAACAATATACATTTATAAGTAGTATCGTTGGTCATGCAAGTAGGAGAGGAGCATGGTTACTTAGGGAAATACTTACAGATCATAGTTTGGATATTGAAATAAAAGACAGATGTATTTTAGATCATGCTATATTAAGAATGTAAGTAAAACAAGAAATGGACCAACAAGAGCAGAGTTTGCCTTACCACAAGTGGAGAATGTATAAAGACAAACAGATTTTGAATGATATCTTTACACAGATGTTAAAAGATCACATGACATATAAATTAGAATTAAGACTTTCTTTGTAGAACGGAGTAAAAAACAATACTTAGAGGAAAAACAATGAAAGAAAAGACACAATAAGAAAAAAAGATATTAAAATATTAGAGATATAATTAAATGCAGTTCTCTGTACCATAACTTATAGGGAAGAAACTCATCTGAATACATTAATACACAAACAATGTTATGAGGTAAATGGGAATCCAAATATGTGACTTGGAAAAAAACAACACAAAGGAATAGACAATACATTAACTGAAGAATGTAAGTAACAATATGTTGTGTAATGATTTACATATAAGAGAAGGACTGAAAGTTACTTTGAAGAACTTTGTTCTAGCAAGCTGGTAAGTTTAATAAGAACATGGAATTGGGATAATATAAATAGACATAACTACTTTAGAAAGAAAAAGGATAGTCAGACATTGGCAAATAATGCTGAAACAACTACAGTAGTAGAATTTCCAAAAATAGACTAGAGAACATGTCCATGGAAATTATAGACCTCAATTGTTACACAATGTATGCAAAAATGTTGGGAGTTACACTAAGTACTAATTTAGCAAAGTCAATTCAACAAGGTTGGGGCTTGGGTTTATAAACGTGAGGCTGAATATTGACAATTGATGGGCATTAGCTGGTTTTCTAAAATGAAAGAGAGACAGAGGAGGGAGAGAAGACACACTGACTACTGTATCTTTTGACATTAAAAACATTTGCTTCTATAGGGTAGGAGGTTTTGTTAAGAATTGCCAAACATTAGAAATTTGGGGATATTTTTAAGTATTGGATTAAGGAAATGTACAAAGACCCCAATGCAGAAATATTAGTAAATAAAGATGTTACAAAAGAGACAAGGACTGAAAGAGGTGCAAGGCAAGGTTGCTTACTGTTCCCCGCTGTGTTCATACCTCTATTAGAGAACTAGTAAATAGAGGTAGAGAAGAATTACAGAAAGCATATTATGAAAGCAAATGAAAATGAGTGTTCAGATTATTTCTGAATGAATACCTGAAAATATAGGCAAAAACACTAGGAGAAGTGATTAACTTTTAAATGAATTTGGGAAATATTCAGGTTTGGTTTATAATGATGAAACAATGTAATCACAAAAGCAGTAGATGGGAGGAGAGTAGGTAACTGTGGTATAATAAAGGTTGCACTAAATCCAATAATTTTAGGCTTGACTAGGGGGAAGATTCCCCCCCAAAAAACACTAATGAAAAAAATATGTAGAGACAAAAGATATGATCAAAAAGCTAAAATCCCAGTCCTTTCAAGATGGCTGCACTCCAAGCAGCAGCTTAACTTCAGCTCCCCTAGTGTGAAAACAGAAACTGAGAATCAACAGCCAGTGATATTGTCATCTTGACTAAAATTCAGTTACTGGCTAGTAAGTACACTGCTTGGATGCCTGCAAAGAAGAAACTAAGACAGCCTGAAAGAAAAGATGAAAAGAAAATACTGACTGGGAGGAATCCTGCAGGTGTTCGGCAAAAAGTACTTCAGACTCCAGTTTCCAGTAATCTGGGGGAAAAATAAGTCAATGTGTTGAGAACTGATTAAAATAAATGAAACACTGAAGGAGTATATCAACTCAAATTGTTAATTAACTGGACACACAAAATGGAAGAATCTTTAAACAGATATTCAGATGAGCTGATAAAACTGCAACACTCAGAGGACAAAATGAAGAAAAGTCTGGCCTTTCAAGCTGCAACAGAGGGCTACATTTATCTCTTTTTTCTTACTTTTCATGGAGGCAAGCTGATAACAGAGCAATAAAACACACAACACTGGCTTCTTCAAGGCTAAAAATGAATGATTTCTGAAAGTATGCAAGTAGTTTTCATATCAGGGAGGGGAATAAAGATAAAAAAGGAGCAGACACCAATTAGTGTAAGTAGAAGCACAGGCAATAACTTGCGTCTCAGCATGGATAACCTCAATTTCAGATTAATTGGGGCCTCTGTTAACAGCTGTCTGTTTGGCACAAATGCTTCTATTAGGAGGGTTAAACTTCATTATTTGAAGATGTACATTGTTATGCGTATTTGTATTAATTAAATGGATTGTGGGCCATTTTGTATGTGTGTTTGGTTTTCTGTTTGAGCATTTTTATTAAAACAAAAACATCTTATAAAATGTAACATAGGTTCCAGTGTTGATGCAGAGTGCAAATAGCAGTGCTGCAGGAGATGCAGTTGGAAAGAACTGAGCATGTGACTCTAATAAAGAAAGAAGTTCAATGTGGATATTCTGCAGGATATCAGAGAGAAAGCTAAAGAGGAATACATATATTAATTGCTAGAGGAGCTCCAGTAATAAAAGAAGAGGAAAAACACATAATGATCTTAGATTTTTAGTAGTAAGAGGCTACAGATAAGGGGTGAGGATTACACTGGCATATCATTATATTCCACCTAAAACTGCTATTTTGCAACTTAAAAATTTTGGGGAGAAATAACCAGCTTTCAGCAGGGAATATTACTTATAGGTGGGGACTGGAATTTAATTTGCAACAATTAGTATGTATCTGAGGGACCTAGAAGGGAAATTGCAACAAAAGAGGATACATTTCTAAAGATATTTATAAAAATATTTGGTATAAAAGATACGTATTCAGTAGATGGAACTCATAGTGAATTTTTGTATTTTTCCCCAAGGTACAATAACTGGGTTAAACTTGACAGAAATTATATTTCAATAGAACATGTACATTTAATTGAGAATTTTGATACACATCCAATAACTATTTCAGATCATGCACCAATAATTGCTAAGATGAAAATGCAGGATAATGAAGTAAAGATGAGACACTGGTGCTTTACCACCTACATGCTAAAAAGAAAGGATTTTAAGGAATGTGCAGTGAAAATTATCCAGTAGTTATTAGGGAAGAATGAAAGTACTCCAGAAGTTATAGTTCATGAGTGGGATAAATGAAATGGAGTTTAAAAATGGGTTAGAAATAAAAGAAAAAAGAGATCTGGTTAAGAAGTAATAAAAATTATTTGGGGGGCTGATAAAGGTTAAAGTATTACAAAATGAAGGGGATCTCACTGAACAAGAATAGATGCAATTAATATATAGAGCTGAGTATACCTTTCTGTATTAATCTGTATTATAGAGCTAAATTGTTTGCTTAGATATTTGTTGTATATACATACATACATACATATATATATATATATATATATATATATATATATATATATATAGAGAGAGAGAGAGAACAGTATGTAATTTTTGGCTTTATAATTTGCACATTCCTCACATCTGTGTTGAAACCCCCCCCCATTTCCTGTCTTGTCTTCAGCTATATAATTGAGCTAGTGTTGTGTGTCTTGTTAATTAACAATCTACATTCAAACTGGAACCTTAGTTTGATAGACAGCCTTACAGAACTATCTGCAAATATATAGAGCTGAGTATACTTTTCTGTATTAATCTGTAATATAGAGCTAAATTGTTTGCTTAGATATCTGTTGTATATATATATATATATATATATATATATAGAGAGAGAGAGAGAGAAAACAGTATATATTTTTGGCTTTATAATTTGCACATTCCTCACATCTGTGTTGAAACTTTTTCCCCACCCCCCCTCCCAGTTCTTGGTTGTAGTTTAAATTTGGTGGCTTTTGCAGTTCCCGCCCCACTGTAGATTTGATCTAAGACACTCCCCCAGGCCCATCTTTTTACCGCATTCTACCTAATTAACCCATTCTGCACTTGCTTTTAGTCCTTTTTAATTTAATTACATTTTTTCAAACTGTGTGTGGACTAATATTGCTACATATTCAAGTGTGCCAGCTTGCACTGCATGAGAATTGTATTTACTACTGCTTTAGCTACTTTTCTGAAAAAAAAAGAAAAAAAAAATTCATCTGCTTTTATTGTACTTGTGTTTCTTCCTACTTTATTTGTATTCAATTGTATTTATTACTGCTTGGTGTAACTCATTCTAAGCCTTTTAGTTTCAACACTTGGGCTTCAGACCAGTTGTTTTACATTGAGAGGGTTTGTGGTCTGCACTGTAGTGGCAGAACAGGTAGCTTACATCCTTCTAAGTTGGGAACTGCAGATTGAGGGCTCAGTGTCTGTTATTCTAAAAGTGTATTAATTCTGGTTTAAGCACTTGGGCCAGGCCAGTTATTTTACAATAAGAGGGTTCGTGGTCTGCACTCTTGTGGGAGGAGAGGCTGGACTCTGCCCTTCTGAGCTGGGAATTTCTGGTTAAAGGCTTATAGTGCATGCATATCTGAACTGCTTCTTACTGAAATTGGTACACCTTGTTTGCTGTAGCATAGACTAGATCCAGGCCTGCTGAATCTAGCTTTGTTTGTATAACTTGAGCACTAATCCAGGCATTCTTTAAAGTATTCAATTGTATTTATTACTGCTTGGTAGTAACTTGATTGAAGTGTAGCTGTCATTCTAAGTCTTTTGGATTAAGCACTTGGGCTTCAGACCAGTTGTTTTACATTAGGAAGGTTTGTGGCATGCACTGTGGTGGCAGGACAGGTAGCTTTCATCCTTCTAAGTTGGGAACTGCTGATTGAGAGCTCAGTGTCTGTTATTCCTAAAGTGTATTAGTTCTGGTTTATGTACTTGGGCTTCAGGCCAGTTATTTTACATTAAGAAGGTTTGTGGTCTGCACTCTTATGGGAGGAGAGGCTGGACTCTGCCCTTCTGAGCTGGGAATTTCTGGTTAAAGGTTTTATAGTGCCTGCATATTTGAACTGTTTCTTACTGAAATTGGTACACCTTGTTTGCTGTTGCATAGACTAGATCCAGGCCTGCTGAATCTAGCTTTGTTTGTATGCTTGTTGTTTGTATGCTTGTTGTTTGTTTGCTTGTTATTTCCCTGGAACGCTAATTCCACCTAAAACGTGGCTTTTCTGTGGATCCCTAGTGATATCTGCATTGCTTACTGTACTTATTTCCTTGTTTCACTTGAAAGAAAGTTACTGTTTGTCGTTTTTGCATTTAAGTTACCTGTAACACATTGCACTTAAGTTACCTGGCACTTGCTCACTAAAGCAATTATACAAGTCAGCACTAAAAATTAAAAGCACTACACCCTCACTCCCCATTGGCCCTTGTTTTCAATTATAAAGGAATTCCCAATATTATGCTAGCATGTCCAAAGGTCAGTTGTCAATCTCCTCTCCAGTCCAGCTGGTGAACAATCTTGAGGCAATGTTACAATTGCCTCATGTACACAGACAACCCTCTCCTCCTCCCAACAAATTCCAACACATGTGAGAGATGCAACCATATAGCCAAACTGGAGGCTAAGCTCTCTCAACTCAGTACTGGCATAACCAGTCAGGAGGAGAAGGAAACCACCACTACAATTCCAGTCTCACATAGACCTACCACAGCAAACCAAACACATAATCACACAAAACACGGAGGCTCTAAATAAAGATCTGCCTAAGCAGCAGAGACCTCCAAAGCAGACACCCAAGCAACCGCTACCCCAAAACAAAACACATATCTCACAAAGCCAGTGTGCTGAACAGTCACAGCCCTTAAGGCTAAACAACACACCTGATACACTTGTAATAGGTGACTCTAGCATCAGGCACACTGACGTCCCGCTCACCAGGCTGAACAAGGAGAAGGTCACAGTGAGGAGCCTGTCGGGCGCTAGGATCCGCCACATAACACAAGCACTCAGGTCACTCCAAGGCAAGTACAAATATGACTAAGTCATTGTCCATGCTGGTGTGAATGACCTGAGACGTACCTCCCTGGACTACATGAAAAGAGACATAGAGGAGCTCTCTGAGCATGTAGCCCAGGCCGGTATGACCCTGACCTTGAGTAGCATCTTACCCTCATCAAGAATGATGCCACAATATGAAGACAAGATGATCAATTTCAACAATTGACTTAAGTACTGGTGTCATTCAAAGGGGATCCAATGCCTGTCAGCCTGGGATGATATGCTCGACAACGGCTTGCACCTGTCACCCTGGGCTTGGATATTGGCAAAGGCTCTTACCCCTATAGTGCCTTTTTAGGCAAGGCTCAAAGACAAACCCACCTCCATAGGTATCACAAGGATAAGAAACTAAGAGTAATGCTACTCAATGCCAGAATTCTAAACCTCAAGATGCACTTGAACTCTCCTTAGCATGGAGAACATCGATATCTGTGCAGTAACAGAAACCTGGTTCAGGGCTCCGAGAGCACCCCAGCACTACCAGGTTATACCTCATACCATGCTTTTGACCCCAAAACTTGGACAGAAACACAAAAGGAGGGGGAGTATCGATATTCATCAAAGATACCCACACCTCCAGGTTGGTGGAAAAGCATGAAGCATCGGAGACTATCCATGTGCAACTAACAGTGGGTAAAACTGCCTTCCAGTTTACAGCCTGCTACAGACCACCCTCCCAGGAACCCACTCGGCCTTCCTGAGAACACTGGAAAATATGAAGGTCTCTCCAAACACCATTATATTGGCGACTTCAACTACCCAAACATAGACTGGGAGCATTACTCTAGCTCCAACACCCTAGCCCAAAGGTTCCTAGAATTCATAAACTCAAATGCTATGGAACAACTTACAAAAGGGGAAAACATACTAGACCTGATCATCACTAACATGGGACTCTATGCTCCAGACCAGAAGTGTATCCCTCACTGGTAAGATCAGACCATAAACTGATCTCACTGGATATTCACATCCCGACCCCACCCCCCAGAAAACCACAGTGAAAACTTCTCTAAAGCAAATTTCACACTCCTCAAAACCAAGGTGGAATCCTTCAAAGCCCCGGCCTGTGGAAAATATGGCCCAGACCACAGAATCCTTTATAAATGCATTCTATGAACACCTTCAGGAATGCATGGATCATGCAATCCCAAATAAAACCAAGACCCAATCCTCCAAAGGCAGGCGTCCTGTCTGGTGGACCCCAGCCATAAACAAACTATACAATAGAAGGAGGAAGCTACTACATGATAGAGCAAAATCCCAAAAAGGAAGGCATCTCTGATCAGTATTAGCAAAAAAAGGGCACTCATAAAATCGGATAAGGCCAGCTTCAAGAGAAAAATGCACAGGACGCTAAGGATAATCACAAGGCTTTCTTTAGTTATGTTAGAAACCTGGGTGGGAATTCCCAGATATGCTCAGAATTAGTCCAAAATGACAAAAATACACCGAACCCACAGACATTGCCAACATCCTAGCTGACAGGTTCAGTGCAAACTCCCCCTCCCCAAAAGGGCAAATATCTATCCCAGCAGAGTGCTACCCCTGACATCTCAGATGCTCAGGTAAGAGCCGCCCTCTCCAAAAAAAAACACAGCATCAATGGGACCAGACGGTGTCCTGGGCATGAACTCCAAGAAGAGCTAAACCCAAACATAAAACTACTGTTCAATCTCAGCCTTACTACAGGATATGTACCCAAAGAGTGGCGTACAGCAACAGTGGTCCCTCTCCACAAAGGTGGTGCCTCAACGGACCCTGGAAACTATCGCCCCATAAGCCTGACTAGCTTGGTCTGCAAAGCTATGGAAAGGATCATCATGGACCTCATAAATAATGATATTGGGGACCTACAGACACTGGATCCTACCCAGTTCGGCTTTGTTAAGGGCAGATCCTGCCTCTTAAACCTGGTCTACTTCTTTGAAACAGTCATCAAGGCCATTGACGAAGGGAAGGTGGTCCACACAACCTACCTGGACCTCACAAAAGCCTTCGATACAATACCCCACTCAGGCATTATAGATAAGCTCACCAGCTTAAATATAAACCCCTGTGTCACTAGACGGGTTGCAAACTGGCTCAAGGACAGAACCCACATGGTTAGAATTGCTGGAGCCATGTCAGACTCCAAACCAGTTACAAGTGGCATCCCACAAGGCTCAGTCCTGGGACCTCTCTTGTTCGGTATATATTTCTCGGAGGTACAGGCCAACACAGAAGGACTGTGGCTAACCAAGTTCACAGATGACTGCAAACTGGGTGCCATAATCGACTCTCCAGCCGACACAAGCATCCTCCAAAAGGGCCTCATAGAAACAGACAACTGGTGCCAGAGCCATGGCCTCAAGCTAAATGCCAAAAGTGTGTAGTCATCCCCTTTGGCAAAACAAAGTGCCCACAAATTACCACATAGGTGGTAATCCATTAAGTACAGAAGAAGTAATTAGGGACCTGGGGACCCAAGTTGATAGCAATCTCTCATTTGACAACCACATGGCCAAAGTGGTTAGAAAACATTTTATATAGCCCACCTAATCATGAAGGGATTCACATCTAGATTAGGGGAGGTCATCGTGCCTCTTTACTCATCCCTCATCAGGCCCATAATCGAGTACAATGCAACCTTTTGGGATGTACCTTACCAAACACCTGCAGCAACTGGAAATACCCCAAAAGTACCTCACCAAGAGGATCAAAGGGCTCAAACAGATGCCATATGCTGCCTGGTTAAAGAAACTCCAGCTCTACTCAGTGGCATACCGCCTGCTCATAGGCGACCTGTGCCTGGAATTAAGGGACATGCTGCACCTCAAAAAATCCAAATCCTATCAAGCTACAAGAGACTTGAACCTCAGCACTGAAATAAATAGGACATGCTGGAGGGACAGATTCATAACCCAGAGGCTCCCTTCACTCTGGAATAAAATCCCAGTCCAGGTTAGGCAGAGTCCCTCATTGACTCTCTTCAAGAGGAATCATGATGAGTGGATGGGAGATCGTAGGTTTACCCCTGGTATCACTTCTGTGTCACTGTTAGACAGAGGCACAGTATACTAACCTCAAAAAAGGGCATAGCAAAATTAATTTAATATGGGTGGCGAAAGCCATACACACTCTGGCTAGGCTTATAAATGCCCTAGGGCAGATAGCCTAGTATGAGCCTATGAACCTATGAATTGCAAAGTGCTAAAGAGAAAATAAGGGAGTACTTGAATAATATGCATGAATTTAGAAAGACTGCTGTTAAACAAAGTTTTTGATAACTCCTGATTGACTTAGGCAACAGAAAGTAGAAAGGGTTGTTGCAAAACTTAGGCACCCTATAACATGAAAAATAACCAGAGATCCTGTAGAGGTATTACAGGTATTTCAGAAATTTTATGAAACTTTCTATAAAGCAGAGAAGTGGGGGAAATCAAGAAAAACACAAATTAAAATATTTATGGAAGGCTTAAATATACCAAAGTTAAAGGAAGATGAGGCTCAACAACTAACAGTTAAGATAGGAGGAGATTAGATAAAATAGTGATGTATAACCAAACTGCAGGAAAGTCTCCAGAAATAGATGGTATTCCAGTAGAAGTTTGGAAGCCAGGAGGGAAGAAAGTGATAAGGATCTGGAAGGTTTTGTTTTACAGTATTTTAAAAGGAGGGGATGCATCAACATCCTGGAAAAAAGCTGTGGGGGCTGTAATAACTAAATATGGTGATCATCTGATCCACCTTCAAATACGCCCATTCCAATTTTAAATCCAAATTATTAAGTGTTTATGTCTAGAATAGCTAAAACAGTAGCAAAGATGATGCCAAAAGTGACAGATATGGACCACTGTGGTATTGTGGAGGGGAGGCAAATGTTTGACAACATTAATAGTACAATGATGATCCAGAGGGAACCAGAATATAAGAAAATACCATTTTTATTGGTGGGTCTTGATCCAGAGAAAGCATTCAACAGACTAATTCCTACCTTCTCTTAAGCCGCATTCCCCCTCCAAAACATTTTTCTGCATGTATTGTTCCCACAGTTTCCATTTTTTTTTCCATTTTTTTCCTATGTAATTTACTCCTACCCTTTTCTAAAGTTCCCACGTGCTGTTTTTTTATCAGTGTTATAATATTCAATAATTCAAATAAAGTTGGTTTAGTCTTTGATTTACGTTTTCTAGTAATTGCTTTTTTGGCAGCCACCAGAATTAAACTTATCAAGGTCTTACTATGTCTAGGCAGTTCAGATCCTGTGTCCCAGCTCAAAAAATAATTTCCCTAGTTATACCAATTTGCTCACCCAATATTTCTGACAGAGTACTCTGTAGGGAATTTTTAAAGTTTGTCAACTCATTAAACTCCAAAACATATGTTCTCAATTACCTCTTTCTTCCCCATCACACCTTTAACACTTGTCATATACCCGAGGAAAAATTATTTGGAATTGCTTGGGGTATAAAGATATTTATGCAAGCATTTCCAAGCAAATATTCTAAATTTTCTAGACTTAATTTGCATATTTGGGAGCCGTACATATGTCCTCCCATTGTTCTCTTGTAAATTGCTTATCCAGTCTCTCTTCTCAATCTTTTCTAACCTGATTGATTCTTTTAGATACCGTGTAGTATTTTATATGCCCTACTAATTATCCCTCTTTTAACAGCTGCTTATGTTTTAGATTCAGTTAAAAACTCTACCACAGTAGGTCTTTTACCTAGGATTTCCCTAGCCCTTTTTCTTTGCCTATACTCAAGATACCAATCCCTGACTGGGAAGGGAGTCTCTAGCCTGTAATCCATATCTCTTCTTGGCTTCGTCCCTTACCCTTCCTATTATCTTTCCCTTCCTAGCTATTTGGTCCCAATACCTTGGTTCCTTTGTCAGTTTTCTCCAGTAAATTCCAACCCTCTCTTGCCTATTTTGTGCACCCCTAATTGCACTCATTCCTGTTGTCAAGATCTCCTTTCTCCAGTCTTGTGTTGGCTTAGTTCTTAAAATACTTTGTTACTTTACAAATATAATACTCTGTGTGGCTGTTGTTATTTTCCTTAAGGATGTGCATGCAAAATCCCACTCTCTCCTTATTTCTTGAATTCCCCCATCCCTGCTTTATCGCCATCCCTTTCCACTTTGAATTATAGTTTTCTGCTTGTTTTGTGTACATGAGCCTTAACTGTGTAGCTCTAAACTATCCTTTCAAATCAGTTAATCCTAATCCACCTTATTCTATTCGAAGGATCAGCTTATCCCACTTGACCCTTGCCCTTTTCCCCTACCAGATAAAATATTTCAAATCTTTATTAATTACTGTCCACTTCTCCTCCTCTGGTTGATAAAAATATGCCTGACCTTTATAAAAAACTAAAGAGACTGAAACATTTCACTGCTTATATCTTGCTATCCATATACATAAACAAGAGCTTACAGTTTTTCAGTTTTTGTATTATTTTTTAGTATCTTCCCACATACCTTTAGCTGCCATAACAGAAGCCTTTTTAATCTATACTTCTAAATACTTCATTTTATCATGCTCCCATAAATATGGGTATTGCTGGATACATTCATATCTGAGTAGATAGTTTATAGCTATAGCCTTTATTTTATCTTTATTATTTTATATCCTGAAAAGGCTTGAAACTGTCTTAAGATGTTTCACAACACAGATGTCCTTTTTTCGTTTTATCATTACAAAATAATATCATCTGCAAATAAAGCTAACTTTTCTTGATTCCCATACCAATTATATCCTTGAATTACTCAGTCCTTTATTTTCTTTTCCATTGTCTCTAAACATAAAGTAAATAACAAAGGGGAAACTCCCCTGCTTGGTTCCTCTGTTCAGTCATAACTTGTCAGAAAGAAACACTCCCATTTTAATTGTTGCCTCTGATCCCTCATATATCCTCTTAATTAGCCTTATTATTGTATCAGTGAATGCAAATCCTTCCATTACCCTACTCATGAAATCCCAGCTTACTCTATCAGATGCTTTCTCTGCACCAAGACCTGCCAACAACAGCAGTATTTTGTTACACTCAGCTTCCCTCTGGATCATGATTGTACTATTAATGTTGTCAATGTTTGTCTCCCCTCCACAAGACCACACTGATCCATATCTATCAATTTTGGCAACACCTTTGCTATTCTTTTATCTATTATAGACATAAACACTTTATAATTGTGGTTTAAAACTGAAATGGGACTATATAAAGCTGGGCCTGATGGGTCTTTACCGATATTGGGTATTACAGCCACCACAGCTTTCCCTCCTTCTAAATATTGTCAAAAAACTTCCATATCTTTATCACTTTCTTCCCTTGTAGCTTCCAAACCTCCACAGGAATACCATCTGTTCTTGGGGACGTTCCTGCAGATTGATTATACGTCACCGTTTTTATCTCATCTCCTCCTGCCTTAACTGTTAATTGTTTTGCCCCATCTACCTCTAACATTGGTAAACTTCAGTCTTCCATAGAGATTTTCATTTGTGCTATTTCATGATTTCCAAATTTCTTTGCTTTATACAAATTTTCATAAAATTTCTGAAATATTTCTAATGCGTCCACTGGATCTCTGGTTATTTTTCTTGTTATAGGCCCCAAAGTTTGGCAACAGCCCTTTCTACTTTCTGTTGCCTAAGTCATAGTGCTAAACGTTTTTGTGCTCTGCAGTTATTATCAATAAACAGTTGCTTAACAGCAATCATGCTAAGCTCATGTATTCTAAACAGATAATCTCTTATTTTCTTTTTAGCACTCTGCAACTGAACCTCTTTTTGTTCATTGTTTCCCCTGATTCTGCAATACTTTAATCTCTGTCAGCCCCTCTAAATAATTCTGTTTACTTATTAACCATATCTTTTTATATTTTATTTCTTCTCTGTTCTTAAACTCTGCTTTCACTTTATCATACACACTAGCAATAACTTCTGAAGACCTTTTTATCTTCCCTAATAACTCTTGAATAATTCCACTACCCATTCCTTAAATTCCTCTCTTTTTAACAGGTAGGTGGGGAAGCACCAATGTCTCATTTTAACTTCATTACCCTGCATTTGTATCCTAGTTGCCATTGGAACATGATCTGAAATAGTTATTTGATGTGTATAGAAGCTTTCAATTAAATGCCTATATTTCTGAGAAAATATAGTTTCTGCCTAGTCTAGCCAAGTTAGTGTACCTTCAGGAATAATATGTAAATTCTCTCTGAGTTCCTACTACTGAATTCACGTCTTCCATACCAAACATCTACATAAAATTCTTCAGAAATGTAACCCTCTTTTTATATTTTCCTTCTAGGTCCTCTAAATACAACCTTACTGTTGCAAATCAAATTCCAGTCCACCTATTAGTAATATTCCCTGCAGAAAGCTGATTATTTCTTCCAGAAAATTCTTAAGTCCCATAATAATAGTTTAAGGTTTAATATAAATAGACACCAGCACAATTCTTCTCCCTTGCCATTAGCCCCATACTACCACAAATCTACCATTAGTGTCCATTTTTCTTCTTCTATCTCTGTTGGAGCTCCTGTAGCAATTAGTATAAGTACTCTGCTTTTCCTCTGTCAATGATATTCTGAATATTCCTCTTGAAATTCTTTCTTTCTTTATCAAATTCACATGCTCATTTATTTCCAGTTGTGTCTCCTGTAGCATTGCTATTTGCATTTTACATTTTTAATATAATTCAATACTCTTCCCTTTTTCTGTATAACTGTGAGGCCATTTATGTTCCATAATAATATAGACAGTATAGTCATTTATCATAAGAAGTTATTATTCACACATGTTGCATATGAGGGCAGCCACGGTGGTGCAGCGGTTAGCGTTGCTGCCTCACAGCAATAGGTTCTCTGGTTTGATCCTCGGCTTGTGTGCCTTCTGTGCGGAGTCTGCATGTCCTCCCTGTGGTTGCGTGGGTTTCATCCGGGTGCTCCGGTTTCCTCCCACATCCCAAAGACATGCTGTAGGTGGATTGGACACTCTAAATTGGCCCTAGGTGTGAGTGTGTGCAAGTGTGTGGCTTCTGTGGAAGGTTGGGCGCCGGGCTGGCAACTCGACACTGTAAAACTCCACTGCCAATCATGAGCGGACAGGTGATCCGCTGTGGTGACCCCTAACCGGGAAAAAGCCGAAAGAAGAAGATTCACACATGTTGCATATGACAGCTTTTTAAATGTCTATTTCCAGCTTTTGTGTTACATGCACCCACTAATGTTTGTCAGGTTGATCTTTTATACTGCTGCTTCTTGTCCTCTCCAGTTGAACCTATGTCACATTTTATAAGACTTGTTTTAACAAAAACCCTCTAATACAAAAAACAAACCCATCTCCCAGAACACTCCAGTAACCTATCAACTTAAAACAAACACATAAAACTATGTGCATCTTCAAATAATGAAGTTTAACTGTCTTGATAGGAACACTTGTCTCAAACTGACAGCTGTACACACAGACATAACCTAACCTTAAATTATGGTCATCGATCCTAAGACATGTATTACAGCCTATGCTCCTACTTACAGTAATAGCTTCTTTTCTTACCTTATCTTTATTTTCCTCCCAGGTGTGAAAAACAGCTTGTATGTTTTCAGAAAACTTTAACCTTAAAAAAGTGCTCTGGCTTTTATTGCAGCTTGTCTCCATGGAAACCTAAGAATAAAATGTACTTCTGCCCTTAGTTGCAGACTTCTCAAACTGAACATTTATTTGCTAAAGGAAAACTTTTCATTACATTCAGTATTCTCTTACTTGCTTACACAAAAAAAAAATATTAGATTAAGCCAAGGGTCCAAATGCAGACATTCACCCATGCAAAAGTGAAAAAAAAGATTTCAACTCTATATTTATTATAATCTGTGCACTTTTACACCCCATCCTCCCACCTCAACAACCCGGGATTACATTGTATTGTCTACATTTCTTAAAACTAAAAAAGAAGAAAAAGGCACTTGCTTACTTTAGTATCTTTATCACATACAGCAATAACTCAAAATGCTTTATTATAAAACACACAGTTTATATCAATAAATGTTTTATACAATTACTGTTAAGAACAAAAAATGTTTTATTTACAGCAACCCTTCCCTTTCATGTTCTTCCAAACATTAATGACATGAAGTGGGATATACACTTTTTGGACCCCACAAGTTTAACAAAGCCAACAAAAGTCCAGTCTTTCCACTTTCCTGCAATGCCATATGTCACAAGTGTAATTGGTGCTTTGTAATCTTATATTCATTTGCTAATTTCAGTGTTGCTGGTCTTATTCATGTTCATTTCCATCTCCCAACCCCAGATTGCAGTTCAAGTCCAAGAAAGTCCTGATTCTTCTAGTCAACTCCTGCACTTTTTTGCATCTCTCAAGCATTTTCTTTTGGAACATTGGAAAATGTTTCTCTGGCAAAGTCTTTGTATGATTATTGTTATCAGAATAATGAGAAGCAGAGTCCCCTTCTGTTTGTGGGCTTACTTTTTGTTGGGCAAACTTTTATATTTTCTCCTTAGCCTGTTCTGCATCAAAAATTACTTTGATTGGGGGCATGGCTAAGATGCTGAACTGATAGCTGCACTTCATTTCAGCTCTTACCTCAATGCTATTCCTGACAGGAATTTTACAAAATAATATTTAATCTGAAGAAATATCTACTACTAACTTATTTTTAACAACTTTGAGCATCTACAGGAAAACTTTCATTGTCAGAACTTGAACAATTCCTGTCAAATTAATTACTGGAAAATCAACACCAATATCAGCTGTACAACATGAGTCATCTTAAGAATTCAGCCCAAGACTCTTCTCTCAGAAAAGATCTACAATCTCTTATAACAAATATACAGGAACTCACAATTAAAATTGACAAGATGGACAATAAAATAGATACTTTTAAGGAAAAGTGCTCACAACAACTAGAACAGCTTCAGGAAATGTTTACTCAGCAGAAAGGACAAATATTACTTATTGAACAGTCACTATATTACATTGACACTAGGGTCCAAATAGAACAACAAACTGAATTCTTACTACAACAAAACACATATTTGCTAGAAAAGCTTGATATGGAAAATCAAACAAAAAGAAATAATATTCGAATATATGGTCTACCAGAAAAATCTGAAGGGGACAATATGATAAGCTTTCTTACCACCTGGATACCAAATGTAGTGAAATTACCTGAAGCTCTTTCATATGGTATAGAACGTGCACATAGATCACTAGCAGCACCTGGAAATACTTCTTCTCCAATCAAGAACAAGCCAAAATCCATAATTGTGAGACTTTTTTCTACACAAGATAAAGATCTTATATTAAAAAATGCTTGGGCAAACTCTCCCATCAAATATAATGATAGATTAATTAGATTTCACAACGATCCCGGCTGATACTAGACATTTTATAGTCTCTATGTCTTTGTTTTTAAGTTACTGTACTGATTTGAATGACCTTAGTTTTATTATGTTGGATGTGTAGTCACTTTTTACAAGTATACCCAATGAACAAGGTTTGAAAATATTACATGATGTTATAAATAGAGATGGCAGTTTTACTGATAGTAAGAATGTGTTGCTTTGTGGCCTACTTAGCATTATATTGGAACATAACTTGTTTTGTTTCAATGGGCAGTATTATTGTCAACGGCAGGGGGTAGCTATGGGGATCCCCTGCGCCAATAGTTATGCCAATTTGATTATGAGTTGTTGGGAAGAGAAATATATGCTCAGTCAACATACATATAGAAAATATATAGCCTTTTTTAAAAGGTTTGTGGATGACCCTTTTTATTCTTTGGCAAGGGTCACATGAATTAATACCACATTTTGTGCAATATTTGAATATGACCACCTATTTTCTTAAATTTACCCATCACCATTCATATACTGCCATAGATTTCCTTGATGTCAAGATATATAGGGCATTAGATGGCCAAATAGCCACACATATGTTCAGGAAAGAATGTAGGGTACACAGGAATAGTATGCATTTGAAGAGGGTTTTTAAGAACGTACTGAAGGGCCAGGGCATGCGGATGTCCAGATTAGATAGTGTTCAAGAGGTCTTTGATGCAGATCTATCTAAGCTAAAGGATGAATTTAAATGTAGAGGTTATATACACAATGAGGTAGATCAACTGGAACATGAGGTTACTGAATTAAGACCCACAAATGCATATCCTTTTCTCTATGCCAATAATTCAGTTTCCCACAATGGGAATACACAATAATCCGATGAACATCTAGTGAATTTTACGATGAATTATACTAGTGATCATAGAGCTTTTTGTGACATTGTCAAGAAAAACTGGCCTATTCTTATGTCACATGAAAAAATTAGCAAGGTTGTAGGACCACAACCAAATTTTGCTTTTAAAAACAGGCACAATCTTAAACAGATGCTATGCTATAAATATAACAATTCACATAGTTCTATAAATAATGGATGTACCACTATGTGCGGCAAATGCAATTGTTGCTCATTTATAGATACAGCGTCTAGTTTTATACATCCAATCACACATTTTAAATACACTAGTAATTCTTATACTAATTGCTGTAGTACATATGTGGTCTACTTAGCTAGTTGTTTATCTTGTCGAAATTTCTATGTAGGAAAGACTAAGAGACAATTAAAGGAAAGGATACGTGAGCATTTATTAGCTATTAGGAAGAATAATTCAACAAATGCCCAAGCCTGTCATGTGAGGGACACAGACTCTACACATACATTTATGTTTAGAGTTTTAGAACAACTTAAGCCTGGTGGTGGACTGGGAGATCTTAATAACATTCTAGAACAGTAAGAGAGCAGTTGGATTATTAGGCTACACAGCAACACACCACCAGGCTTGAAAACCTCTATCCCTTTAAAACCATTTCTTAAAAGGCGGAGACTATTTAAGTGATTTTATTCTGTGATAGGTTAGTTTGAAATGTTATGTATTTTATAAGCAGTGTATGTGAATTTGTATTTTTATATGGTCTGAAGAAGTGCTCAGGAGAGCATGAAAGCACTTACCATTCATTAAACTGTTTTTTATCACATCTGCCTTGGTTTACCTTGTGGATTTTTGGAAGTCTTTTAAAAGTTTTTCTGTCTTCAAGCCAGTTTGAAACAGGTAATATTTACAATTATACTTTAAATGTTAAAGTTAATATAAATTCAGATATATTTAACTCAATCACTCCAATATATTAAGCATGATTTAAACATTACTTCATTTTTCATTATTTATCCATTTATTTTATTCATTTCCTCATACAGACTAATCAACACATAATGTTCTCATGCTTTATATTTAGATCATAAATAATCAACAGTACTTTTTTATTTTGTTTTTCTTTTTTTCATATACATAAAGTCTTCATTAACTTATAGTGTTTTGTCTAGTTCATGGTTTTATTCCTTGGTAGCTATAGTAAGAGTTGTTGTAAACTTTGTTGTCAGTTATATCTCTGACTACATATCTTTTTATGAGTTAAAAGTGTTCCTGCTTGGGTAAACAGATAGCAGAGCTGGGCAGGAATGTGTTGTGTTTGATGTGAGGTGTTTCAGTCTGGAATTATCATAAGGCTAGTTTAAATAGTCATGAAACTCTTTTGTTTTAGTTCATTTGGCCATGTTGATGTAATGTAGTGCAGAATTTATTGTGTGTAGTCTTTTGCGGCTTTAAGCCGAATGTGCTGTTGTTCTGGATATCTGGAGTTGAGTGACAGTTCCGCTGATATTAAGATATCCTGTTGTGTTTTGCCCTATGATAAAATATACCATAAAATGCTTAAAAGGTCTTTTTAAATGCGAACTGCATATAGCAGTCGTATGAACAGTAGATGATCTTGCTAAAAAAAAAAAAGAACACATACCCTTTCCCGCTTGGTTCTCGAGACAGCCTTACAGTCACGATTAGTATTGAAAACACAAGTTCCTTATCTTGTTGATGCTTTTGCATATGTGCATCGTCTCCTTGCTCTATCTAATTGCAACGTCACGAAAAAATGGCGCTCAACCAGAAAACATGCTTGTTTCTCTTTTAAAGCTGCATGACCATTATACGTACACCTCCACAAGACATTCCTCCTTTTGTATATTGAATCACTTTTCATATATCTACACAGATGCACACACACACATAGAACCACACATACTTAAATATATACTACAATACACTAATAGGTTTTATTAAAATAAATTAGTAAGTCTAAGCCCCAGAAATTACTTACAGCAGGAAAAAGCAGAAGTTGACAAATATATATATATATATATATATATATATATATACATCATATGAAACATAAGGAAGGAGTTGTGCAAAGAGTTGTAAAGAAAATTAACAGCCCACTTACATAAGAAATCCTTACCCTTCCCCTAAGAAAGAAAAGGGCAGTTTCTTCAGTACGCACTTAAATGCACTTAACTGAAATAAGAAGATTTAATGAGAAATATAAAAAGAGTCAAAGTATAAAAGTATATGAAAGACGAGATGCTAAACTGATTTAACCAGAATTGGTGTCTTATGTACCTGCCCATAACTTAGGTATTAAGACCCAAAATAATACAGTTGAAGTAGGTTTCTTTAAGTAGATGTGCCTTAAGCAAAGACCTAAATTTGGATTAAGAGGTTTGCTCCATAACGTTTGCTAGTAATGATTTTAATAGTTTATATTCAAGAGACAAAAAACAGTGATCTGTACATTAACATTTAAATTTAATTATATATAAAACTGAATATGGATGTGTTTGATGTGTTACATTGTAAGCAATGGATCTCAGTGGAAATTTTACAGCTTGAGAAGGGAAGTTTTCTAATGCAAAACTTTAAATAGCAATGAACCAAGTAAAACAACCACCCTTTGTTCACCAAGTAGCAGTGAACCTGTCCTGTTTCATAGATCATGATGTTCGAGCTGAAACCCAGTGGCCCATGTCCACACCATGTTTACCAGCTATTCTTCTACCCCCCTGGACTGACTTAACATGGTATTGTTGGATCCTGTTGTGGATCCTTGGGACATCTTGGGGTTTGGCTGTCTTTACATTTGTTGAGGATTTCTTTGCATGTTAAACATACTTTCCTTCTCTAATGGTGATGTGGTTAAATCCAAGAAATGAAAGTACAATGGGGACATTGCAGGGTATTGTCCCGGGCTCATGCCATCTCAGCCTCACTAATTCTTCCATAAAGCTGAATAACTCATACCCTTGCCATCATTCCTCTTCCTCCAGTTTTGGGACATTACTTAAACCTTGCTTAATTGATTTTGTAGTCAGGGTCCCATTCTCCTACATTAATCAGATAGGATAATAAATTGCACTTATAATGTTATAATCCTGTTGTCAATACAGTAGTTTTAATCAATTTATCTGTCAATTGTTCAGATTTTCACAGAGTGTATAATTCTGTATATTTTTTGTTAATAATATTGTTGAACATGAAAAAATGTTTGTTCAGTAAGTCATGCAATATCTTCTAAAGAATCTTAACTCTACCTATAAACATATGAATCAAAAGTATTTATATGATTTAAACTATTACACTGGATTAAAAAAATGTTTTTTGAATGTAAATAGTAAGCCTGGTTTTCTTATATGACTTATATTACTACATAATGGATACAGAAGATTGATGCTTCCTGTTTTAAAATGTTTTACAGTATTCTCCTGAAAGTTTATTACCCAATAACTGGTATATATAAAATATATAAATAAACAAGAATAGCTGTTTCATATTACACTGTCAATTAATACCCTAAACTATTTTGAAATTATACTACCTTAGTCTAAATGTTTTGTACCTTTTTGAATCCTGATTAGAAATGAGTATTACCAAATTACAATAATATAAAGAGAAAATAATATACTTATACATTTTAGCTGATTATATTATTTTCATACATTATTTAAGTTTCTTTATTTAAAACTAAGAGGATAAGAGAAACTGATCGAAATATTATTTGCGAGGGTAGAAAGTTTGTTTGGTTAGCTTCACTAACCAAACAAAGAGGTATATTACCTCATAGTGATAGGGAATGGTTTTTAAGGTTAAGAATTACAATTTCAGAAGTTCTTTTGTTTTTAATTATCACTTTGGTGTCGGTCAGAAACATACAAAAACTATGCAGTGAAAACATTTTTTAATTCTTTATCCAAGATAGAACTAAGAACAAACATTATTTACACAAAATCACATATAAAACAAACTCAAAACTAGGAAATGAAATGTTTATCCATAAATGTTAATGGTCTGAATAATAGTAATAAAACTAGAAGCCTATTCAAATACATAAACTTACATAAACCACAAATAGTCTTCTTACAAGAGACGCATTTATTAGACAGATATATAAACAACTTAAATATCAATAATTACACAGTACTAATAAGTTCTGAATATAAAACAAAAAAAAAGAGGAGTGGCAATACTACTTCGCAACACAAATATAACACCTAAAATAATTGCTTCTCATCAAGATACATCAGGTATGTTTTATCTAGCTTCAATAGAGCTAAATAAGAGAATCTATACTTTAGTAAATTTATATTGGATTCCAGGACTAGGATTAAGAACATTTTAACAGCACTTTGAAGATATAATTCGTCTGACTAAGGGTAGCCTGATATTGGCAGGAGACTTCAACTATATAATAAATGAAAAAGATACTGATTCCAAAACTGAAAGAAGAAATCAGCCTATCTCCAAGGCACTTTTAAAATTTATATTCACAGTATATTTAAAAGATATAATCAAATTTGCAGAACCAGACTCACTAATCTTTTCATTTTATTCTCATAGATATAGAACTAACTCTAGAATAGATAGAATATATGTTGCCAATGATCTAATAACAAAAATTGAGAAAGTTAAAATTATAAATTGTCCTTTATCTGATCATAATGCAATAACCTTTGAGATAGAGCTTACACATATTCTTTTAAATCCCATCACTAGGATACCCTCCTATATCACAAAATTGACAGAATTTAAAGAATTTTATGAAGAAACAATCAAAAACTTTCCTTACTAGAAATAAACAACACAGGGGATATTTCAGAAATATATGTTTGGGATTCACTAAAAGTAGTTAAATATGGAAAAATACTATCCTGGTACATAAATAAAAGGAAGTCATGGAATAAAGATATGCTAGACTTACAAAACAAAGTAGATAAATTGAAACTGGAAATACAAAAGGATAGTACTATCCTAGTTCAAGAACTTACACAAACCAATAATAAGTATGCAGAACTGTTGCATCCTAAGATTATGATTAACTTAGGAAAGATAAAAATAAACTCATATTCTACCAATTCAGCACACCTGAGACACTTAACTAACAGAACAAAAAAAAAAAATCAAATCTAAACAAATAAAAGAAATATTTATTCCTAATACCAACAAAAGAGTTACAGATCTAAATGATATTTTAGAAGCATTCAGACTTCAATATAACTTTGATAATTCCTTAAACAACCAAAATATACCCACCAAAGATATAAAAAACTACTTAGAAAATAATATTCATATTAAACTAACACAAGAACAAATAGACATTATAAACATGCCAATTAATATGACAGAATTAAAATCACAAATTAAAAAGCTCAAGACAAATAAAGTACCTGGTCTAGACAATATGTTACCAGAAATGTATAAATTAATACCCAATCAAGCCATATCCTTAATCTTAAAAGTGTATGCTATAGTCAAAAAATACTTAAACGTTCCCCCCTCTTGGAAATATTCATTGATATCCCCAATTATCAAACCAGATAAAGATGAGAAACAATGCTCTTCATATAGGCCAATATCATTACTCAATGTAGACTATAAGATGTTTATGGCTATATATGCAGATAGGATCAAACACTTTCTTCCTTTCTTAATTCATAAAGATCAAACAGGTTTTATTAAAGGAAGAAACACTTCAGATAATATTAAAAGAATACTAACATTAATTGACTATACAAACATAGAGTCCTAGATTTAAATGTAATTTCATTAGATATTAATAAAGCTTTCAATTCTGTTAACTGGAGCTTTTTTTCACTAGTTTTAAAAGAATATAACGTTTCTTCTAATTTTAATAACCTTATACAAACATTATATGAAAAATCTACAGCATATGTTAAACTAAGATCACATAGATCAGGCCATATAACAATCAAAAAGGGAACTAAACAAGGCTGCCCTTTATCACCATTGCTATTTGCATTACTCATAGAACCCTTTGCAAATCAAATCAGATCGAACAGCAACATAAAGGGCATATATATTAATAAAACGTTAAACCTTAAAATCCAACTCTTTGCTGATGACATACTTTTAACTCTCTCAGATGCCAATAAATCTTTAAATGCTCTATTTAACTCCATGAATGAATTTTCAAATATTTCAGGCCTAAAATGAATGAAAACAAAACCAAAATTATGCCCTGCAATTGTAAAAAAAAATATAGCAAAAAATTTTCCAAATATATAGTAACAGAAAATAAATTATTATACTTGGGAATAAATCTACTTAATGAATTAACAGATTCTCTAATATTTAACTATAATAAAATACTAGACAAAATATAACAATATGTCATTGGAATAAATACATATTTTCAACAGCAGACAGATTATATATTATCAAAGCAATCATCTTTCCCAAAATATTATTCTTAATACAAAACTTTTCATTGCCACCTCCCAAATATATTATTCAAAGATACAATAAACTAATTTTAAATTTTTTATGCTTTCCAAACAAACCCTGTATAGCTTTAAATAAACATTTACCAGATTGGGAAGATGGTGGAATTAATTTACCGGATATTGATTTATATATTACCTCCTCTGTTATTAAAAATATAATACTATGGTTAAATAATTCCTACACACCTATATGGAAACAAGCGCATGAGCAGAATTACATAGAATTTAATTAAAATCATACACAAGACTATTTAACTATTATACCATCACCCCTTATATGGATGCTAAAAGATTATTTACTAGGGAAAAAGAATAATATCAATAAATTACCATGAGATTATATAGGCTCTACACTATCAGTGTTCAAAACATATATAAACAAAATATCAAATATTAATTCTTGGATTTTTCTTATTTTCCCTATCGCTTTTACACCTACTATTCTTGACACATCCCAAATTTTTAAAATGAATATACTCAAGAAAGAATCACTATGCTTTTGGCATCAAGTTATAGAGAAAGGAAAAATATTAACAAATGAATGGATAACTTGCAAGTATAACATAAACAAAGACCACTGGTTGTTTTTACAAAATCTAAGATATTTCCTTATAAATAAAGTAGAACAAATTTAAAAGTTATTGTGTAGGCAGCACTGTTCATGGAGTAGCACTAGGCTAACTGCTCTTGTGAGCCATTTTAAGCCTAGCTAATTATCCCTTGTGGGGCTCAAACCCTGCACTTTGTGTTTATAAGGCAAATACCTTAAGCATTAAGCCACCCTCCTAACCCCTTCAAACCATTATATCTTTGCTGATGACATACTTTTAACTCTCTCAGATGCCAATAAATCTTTAAATGCTCTATTTAACTCCATGAATGGATTTTAAAATATCTCAGGCCTAAAATGCAACCTTCAGTCAGGCATGTGACCCCAAAATTAATTGAATACCTTATTGTCATCACAAATCAACTTTATCAGGGTACAGGTTACTAATCTAATATTTATAAAATTGTTAAAAAAACAAAAATTATCATGAAAAGTCATACTGGGATTATTTTACCTCAATAAACAATCATCCTCCAACTGAAGAAGAAAAACATAAATATTCTAAAATTTTCCAAATTATCTACATTATCAAATTACTGGCAATTATTCACTTGGAGATATTTACACAGAAGTTTCTATACACCACATAGGGTAGCCAAAATGTTTACTAGTGAAGATCAATTTTGGAGATGCCAAATCAAGATAAAAGCAGATTGGCAGCATGTTTTTTATGAATGTATATGTCTTAATTTGTACTGGAAGTTTATTAACTATGTTTTTCAGATTGTTCATATAATGATAATTTTCAATTAACAAAGTCTATAATTTTATTCAGTTCTCCTATTCCTAACTGTGTACCAAAAAAGATTCTAAAATCCTATGGTCACTATTGGCAATATCACATAAAATCATAACTATACATTGGAAAAATGAAGCTTCTCCTATGTTCAAGGAATTTAAGAATTTAACATCAACAGCTGGTCACATGGAAATATTAACAGTGAAGAACAGAACTAACAGACCTACTTCATACTATTACTGTTGGATGAAAGTACTGGAGATACTCGAAAAAAATCGACAAAGGTATATCATCTTGTGTTTCTGACTCTACATAATACAGAATTTCAATGTTATTTGCATAGACATCAATGTAAATAGTTATATAATGGTTTGAAATTGGTAATGTTTTAAAATTGTAAATATGTTACTTATCTATATTTCATGTAATGTTTCTTAAGACATCTTATTTTAAAAAATAATAAAAAAAATTTGGTAAAAAAAAAAAATGACTTTGATCTTCCAAAAAAAAAAAATTCTGAATGCTGCTGGAAACAGCAGCTTGAATCTGATACATGCTTGTTAACATTTCCTGACTGCTGGGACAAATGTGCTTCTCTTCTACTTGGTGTTCAGTGAATAATCATTTTCTACAAAGACTCCACTTTCTCCAGTACTTTGCCCTTCTTTGGATTCTTTCTGTTGGTAGGATTGGATGTTTACTAATACAGGTCTTGGCTGCTTTCTCATGGCCAGTAGTTTTATCAGTTCATCTGAATAGCTATTTAAAGCTTCTTCTATTTTTTCATTGTTTTCTTATTTGAGTTGATATACTCCTTCAATGTTTTGTTTATTTTAATCAAGTTTGAGTACATTTGATTTATTTTTATTTCCCTCTAGAGTACCCATGCCTAACACCAAAGCTGGAGCTTGAACTGCTTTGTTTTGAACAGCTGCAGGATTTTTCCCAATCAGTGTTTTCTCTTCACCTTTAAGCAGATGAGATAACTTGACATCCTCTTCCCCCAGTGATGGTATAAATGCTCTGTCAACCCTGACCAGATTGGCAGTCTTGGTCCAGGAGGACAGGCCAGTTAGTTATAGTGAGTAGCAGAAAGGAGAGGCACCAAATGGAAGATCATCATTTTGGCCAAAGGGACCAAAAAAAAGGGTTTACAATTAAATACACAAAGTCATTACTGTCAACTGGCATGTGAATGGTTGAAAGGCAGTTTTCAAATGGGCAGAATGCCGACTCAAAAATACATTGACTACACTACAGAGAATGTGTAGTATAGTTTGAGCATCTGCGTTCAGCATTGTGCACCGAGACTGTGGTTCAGTGAGGAACAGGGGATTAGCCCATTTCCTCACTGTACTGCGATCTCAGAGTTGGTATATATAAGTTGCAGGGGGGCTTGCCCCCCTGCAAAATAGTAAAATACATGTTCTGTTGATTATGGAATGTAATGATACCTGAAGGTGCATAACATGGGTGACTGATGTCACCTTCTGCTATGTTGAATACATTGAACTACGGGTGTCGATATATTCAGCTTCGACCTGGCTGGAATTTCACTGTTCCAGACTTAGGATTTTGGGTTGACCATGTGACCAGTCGAACTATGCAGTTTCCAGGTTTCAATAGTAAACCAAAAAAAAAAAGAAGTTGTATAACACAAAGGGAAGAGAAGATACAACTTGCTGGAAATTAGGGGAGAAGGAAAAAGATCTAATGCAAATGTGCTTTAGATCTATACAATAAAATATGTCCTGATAGAGGCATGTAAGAAATGGGGAAAGAACTATTTTATAGGAAATTTGACATTTCCTGAACTTTTTTATAATGAGGGTAAGAGAACATTCCTTAAATGTCAAACATTGCTTTTCTTCTTAAAATTAGTTTTTGTGGGGGGGGGGGGCACCTGCACCCCCAACATGGTGGACAAGCCCCCTGCACCTCCTAAATTTATATGCAGACTCTTGAAAATATCAAACCTTGGAGATAAGGGAATATTCAAAGGAACAACAGTCTCAGACTTAATATGTTAGTCTATATTTTTGGTCATTTGATCTCGCTGTTTTGGGACTTGTTCTAACGAGTCTCAGACTTTCAAATGGTTAACGCTATTTTAACATCATTTCCTAAGTCCAGTATACCTAAACAGTGTAAAACAACATATTGTCTTTATTAGATACTTTAATTCTTATGAGATGTTTAATAAAACGCTGTAATTTACCAGGTAAACCTGAAAGAGTCAAGGAGGAGTGGAAAGAGTTTATTAAATATTTCAGACTAGATAAACATAAAGAATTTAGTATTTACATAAGAGAATTGTCCTAAGAGTAAAACAGAAATATAATATGTGTTTTTGTGGCAGCGCTAATATAGGCTGTGTGAGTGTCAAACCTGTAGCGCTGGTATATAAAGCCTTTTGCACTTGCAGCCCACTCATGATATGATAAAAAAAACCCACAGACACACACTCACATGGACATGCACACACGTGAGCACATAGAAGTTGTGTGTGTACTACAGGACAGGTCTTGGCAGATGGCATACACAAGTTCATTATGAAGAAAATAGGCAGTCATGGTGTCCTGAAACCTGGGATTTTCATAATAGTGAAAGACGTTACCTCCAGCCAGAAATGTAAAAATAGCATCCATTGCATATACAACCCACTGCTGTGTTTATGGCCATGTATGATTATGTACTGTAGGTGCAGTGAGTAGAATGCATCCCATTTACATAGTCTTTGGGATTGCCTTTGATCTCAGGAGGTCTGACCTCAGTTTACCTAGTGCACAAGTGAGATCATACAACATAATATTTCTAGAGACTCCTGCATTTAAGCAGAAAGGGATGGGATAGTCATTCAAGCCTAAAACATCTATCCAGCCATTTATTCTTTCAGCCCTGTATGCTTTAAAGGCCCTAATCCTTAAAAACGTAAAAAAAAAAAAAAAAACAGAATTCCCATTTGTTGCTTATATAGCGAGTTTGTGGACATGTTAGAATAAAGTGAAAAATTAAATGGATATTCAATATAAAGAGTTATACTTTTTTTTTAAGTAAGATTGCTCATGAGCTGTCTTCTTTATTGAATTCTTATCATTTATAGATGCTTTTTGCTTTCCGACTCTTTGCTGATATTCCACCTTCCCTTTAGCAATTGTTTAGTGCTGTGATTTATGATAGGCTACATATGTTGAACTCTATGCATGGAGTTTGCTCTGAAATATTTTTTGGTATATCATTCTTTGCCATGTCTATTAAATTCAGTTGAGCAAAGTGTATGATGGCAGGGTATGAGTAATGCTTTATTTAATCATGGAGGTAGGATTTAATTTTTTTAAATGTTGTTTTTATCATTTAACATGGTAAGTGTACTACTTGTCCAGGGGCCATTTTTACACATAACCCTGGTACATAGGCAGGGGTAAATGCATCATATATATATCTATTTGGGCAATTTAGTTTAGCCAATTAACAAGTATGTTTTTGGGACAAGGGAGGAAAACAGAGACATTAGAGAAAAAAACACTCAGACACAGACACAGAGACATCATGCACAGCTTCACAGGGACAGTGAACAGAAGTCAGGACTGAACCCTGAAGAGGTGAGGCAGAGACTGTACCACTGAGATACATTGCAGCCCATGTTGGGCATCTTCTTTTGGTGAAACCTGAGGATTTTTAATGCTGCCAAAATCAGTAAAGAGCTACTCGCTCACCATCATTATACATTTCTATTAATTTCTGTTGTCTTAAGTCTTTTTATTAATATTTTCATTTATATTCCTTCATGAAATTGATGTACTAGCTGTCATGGTCATGTTCATGTTAGGACAACTGTGAACGGAATTCCTTTGTTCTTTTAAATACCATCGCCAAATGTAATTTGCTTAATTTGTTTAATGCTTAAATGGCTATACAGGTTATCCAGTATACTATGTCTGTGTGAGAAAATATATATTTGTTCATAATACCTGTTAATTTTAGCAATTTGCACATAGATGAGGCCACAGTGCATAAAAAGACATGGATGTGTTTAAAGGAATAATGAACTTCGGCCGGTCCACATATCAGAATACCCACACTTTGCTTTGTATTCCAACGATAAAGGCATAATAACCACGAGTAATGGGCAGCTGATGTCTGTGGCAGAGATGAATGAGGTGAAGAAATAGCTATTGAGTATATTAGCCAAAAAACTAGGAGAGGTAATAGAAAAATGAAGCAGCAGTCCTTGGTTACTTACTGGACTTGTTGGAAACTGAGATGCAAAAACAGGTGAAAGAAGAAGTGATTACATTCATTTCACCATTATTGCCAGAGTATGAGATCATAGTTAAAGGGAAGATGAAGTGGCACAAAATACGAATGTAATCCTACAAAAGAAGAGATGGCTTTGAGAGTTGTGACATCAAAAAAATACAAGATGTTCTAGCAGGAATGATTACTCAAAGGAGCAGATGTTTGTGCTACTTCAAAAATCACCAGTAAAGTAAACATAAGAAAAGGGTGAATAAAGGTTGTTGTCACAGTCTTTAATTCTCAGTAACTTTCTGTTTTGTGAGGTCACTTCTTTTTGTCTGAGATATACCGGCCAACCGAGAGACACACAAGTAGTGTCCCACAGAGAATGACATTAAGTCCTACATGTGGTGCCATCCTCAGAGGTAGGAAAAAGAGATTAAAAGAAAGGATCTATATATTATTGTATGAATGTCATAACTTTTGGGTTCTAGTCCGTACAGATAAAGCATACAGCTCTAGATTTATAAGGGTTGAGCAACAAGAACTTTAGAAAAATTCTACCATTGGTTAGCTACTCCCCAGAAGCTTTGTGCAAACCACACATGCAGAGCTTGTTTTTCACTAAGAACAGACAGACTGACTGAGATAGGAAAAGTAGAAGATGTTTTAGCTCATTTGTTAATGGAAAAAGTTGTTATTCAGTTCCCTAGGGAAACACTTTTAGCAGTACAGTAGGCAGTGGTGTCAGTGTTTATTTACTGCTAGATGGACCTGAAAAAAAACTTATTAGGTATAATTATCAAGAACTGATCTTCTGTTTATTCTTTGACCTTCGTCTCAGCCTGGAAATTACCTCTGACTTCACACTTTCTTCTACATTTTTGATTCCAGTTACACACAAATTATTTTTCCTTACCTTATCTTCATGTTATACCATCTTAGAAGTAAATACAATGAAATTTGTTTGAGATTTAAAAACAAGTTGTTACAATATTTTATTAATTTCTGCAGTAACAAAATGATACTTACTTGGTCATAGATCAGAATGTCCCCATTTTGTTTTGTCTATTTTTGATAACAAGCTCAACAATTTATTACTCATTTTTCATAACTCCAACAAAATATTTTCCCTTGACACCTCCACCACTGCAACCACAGCAGTAGGATTGAGTCCCACTTCCTCGCTCACTACTTCAGTCCCCCATAATGACATGCTTATACAACAAGCACTCAAACTTGAATTTACATGCCAAAGAGCTAAGTCACACTTTGCCAGTAAAGAACCACAAGATATTATTTCTGTTTTCACTTCAATGTAATTTACTTGCACACTATGAAATAATTGCAGCATTTAATTGTCAGTGTATCAATGTCTTACTTGGAAAAACTACAGGATACCTCCCTTCAGCAAGTACCACAAAGTCCGCCATTACAATACTAATTTTGAGAGAACTGCCACAGAAAGAATGTTCATTAAGTGGTTACTAGTAGTTAATCATGAAAAAGGCATTGCAGTAAAAAAGACAGCTTACAAGTTTTTGATTTTTTAAATGTATTATTGAGATTTTGGAGGTCAACATAGTATGTTGTTAAACAGTAGTAGCTAGGTTCCACAATTCTAATTGATTTATGATATAAGCAGTGCAATATTACTGAAATATGTGCTTAGAGTATTTAGATTGGTGTTTATACCTCTCAACCTCTTAGAGCAAGAAATCTGGACAAAGCCATAAATTATGGGGGGGCGATTTTTAAATATTGCATTTACAAACTTATAACGTTGATATCATAGCAGTTTTTGCATTAGCATGAAATTTCTGAAGAGTATGAAGTCTGAAATTCAAATGTCTGTCATTATTTTCTGATTTTAATTTTCAATGACTTGCCAATACTTGGTCAGAAAACCACAATTTTATGAAAACTGGAACAAAAATATGAGGAAAAAATATGGACATTCTGCAAAAATCTGTACAGTTGAGAGGTGTGATTGGAAACCAGCATTCCTTATTATATTGTGTTAGCAAGGCACCAGAATGGTAATTGGTTATATAATGAAACTAGTACAGTATAAACAAACACATTGTTCAGATGTTCATAATGTTGAGACTAGCATTCCACATTGTCTTACTGCACCAGGTAGGTCCCATATTGTTTTATGTAAGGAATTATGTAGTCCTGCCTGCCTCAGGAAGTTAATGTAGAATAATTCTCAGGTCAGTCTTCGTCTCTGGTCTCATAACTGTAGGATGGTTTTCTTTGACATTTCTTTTTTATTTTTATTTTTTTACAGGTAGTGCGATGCTCCTACCATCACAAAATGTGGCTGTATCTGTATGGAACTTAATGATTTCATTACAGAGGTAGATGATCTTCAATAGTGATACTGTGTATTGTTTTCCGTGATGTAAGAACTCTAACCTACATACTTAGACAGCTGCAGGATTGACTTGCTGTGAAAGCAAAACCAACCAAAACTTGAAATTAAAATGTTTTGGCATGATGGTATCACAAAATAATTGCCAGTGATGTGAATTAAATGGATTTAATCCCTGCTAGAGTGTGTTTGATCTCTTAAACTTTACCAGTGGGATGAAATCTGGCCAGTTTAGAGTAAATCCCTCAACATCTTCCACAACTGGTATATACTACATCTATATTAACTGAGTGAATGATGTAGCAGTTATAATATAACCTTGAAATATATGCTGCTAGTAATCACAGAGGAAAACGGCTATGCGTTGTTTACAAGCTGCTCCCTATAGATCAGGGTTTGATTCCTTCAGCCCCCTACTTATCTATTGTGTAACTCTGAGAAAGTCACTTAACCAGAAAGTGCTCTCTGGTCACCCCTGAAAAGGGAATTTATGCTCAGGGACCTTAACAGGTTAACAAATAAATCAAATAAAAAAAGCTTCAATAAATGGTAATTTTTCTTTCCACAAGCTGTGTTCTATTTACGTAGCCAAAGCAAGACTGCTTTAAATTAATTCACTCATGATATATCACCAGGAAAATGAGTTACTACATCTGTGCAATGAAAAACTAGAGGTTTCCAGTCTATCAGAACACTGAATGAGAGAAGCATCATAACAAAGGCAATCATCATTTCTAAAGAATGTTATTAAAAGCTGCATATAAGAATGCAAAACACATTAGATCACTTACTAGATAAGGAGCAGAAGCACACATATTGTCTCACTGTCTAACCCATAATGCATTAGTACGAATTCTTTCTTCAGCCAAGTAATGTATAGTTTAGTCCCTGCATATTCTCTGTAGTGAATTTCCAGTTCATTGTCTGATATTCTGTTTAATAAATCCCCATGTCCCCAGACAAATGTCATGTCATCCTAAGACAGTTTCCCATGGAATCTATTCCCTTTATTATTGTAATTTTTTTAAAGTCATATCATGGAGACACTACAAGCTAGAAGCAGCTTAGCAGTCCCAGATGTCCAAGATGCTATTATTATTATTGAAAAAAAGAACCACAGCAAAAGGTGTCCATGAGAAAGTCAGCCTGTTCAGAAGAGTTTATATGTTATTAGAAAATAATCTGGGGGATTAAATCATTACTGTTATGAGAAACATTTCACAGTTGTTAGAATTATCTCATTCTGTTTTGAAAACATTTCAGTTGCTTCTGTTCTTTTTTCAGGAACATTACAATAACTGTGATAGCAGTCTAGCAATGAGTCAAGTGGGCCCACAGTAGTACCACAATATTCTAAACAATAGTAATGCTGCTGCAAAGGAAGACAAAACATACTTTGGGCCAGATTCCAAAAGACTTGTTCTCGTAGTAAGTGACTTACAGTGAAAGCAAATGTTTTAAAATCTGCCCCCACGTGTAAACCTGTTTATAAACAGGCCTTACACTAAAGTAAGTCACTTACACTGAGAACAAAGTGTTTTGGTGTCAGGGCAGATTTAAACTGAAGTAAGTCACTTACACTGAGAACAAGTGTTTCGGAGCTAGGGCAGATTTACACTGGAGTAAGTCACTTACACTGAGAACAAGTCTTTTGGAATTGGGCCTTTTGTTTTACTGCACACTACTCAACCACACTGGGGTAATTACTGCTTGCCTGAAGAAAGCATATATGTGTTACTGCTAACACACTCAAATGCTGCAATTAGTATATGTTAAGTGACACTCAAAAAATGTAAATGTGCTCTTGACTATCCTTTGCTTTTAAAAGCTCTTTCATACCAGTCTTCTCAGTAACAGAGAAAAAATAAATAAAAGTAATACTACAGTGGTCTTTCTGCAGCCAGGCTTAAAGGGAGGCTTTGAATTTTAGATGATTTTTTGCTCTACCATACCCATTTTATCATCTTCAGGTACACAGGGGAGCTGAGGCCCATCTCAGCAGAGAGACAAAAGACACACACACACACACACACACACACACACACACACACACACACACACACACACACACGCACACACGCACACACACACACGCACACGCGCACACACACACACACACACACACACACACACACACACACACACACACACACACACACACAAACATACAAATGCACCCACTCTTTTACCTACAGACAGCTTGGATGATTGTCAGTTCACTTATGGCAGGACTCTTGTGGAAAATGGTAGAGGACAGAGGGAAGACACAAAGATTCTGCACAGAAGGTATCTCATGCAGGAAGTGAACCAGGAAACCACGTGCTGTGGGATAGCAATGCTAACAGTAGTTCTACAACTAGATATTCATTAATCTGTGTTTCATATCTTGTTTGAATGAAACCCACTGAGTCTACATTTAAAACACCTTTATTATACTATCATGTAAGACGTAGACATGCATACATTAATAAATAAGAAACCATATTAACATTTTTATTTATATACATTATAAATTACATATATGATTTCTTTCTTTATAACAGTCCAACATTATATTAATTGCTCAATTCCTGACTTCCCCCTAAACCTCACTTCTGCACCTGAACATTATTCTGCATGTATTGTTCCCATAATTTCCATTTATTAATATGTAACTTGCTCATTGTCGTTTCTAAAAAAAATTGAGTGATTTAGTCTTGATTTCTTCTAAGGTATGAAGCAGAATCTAGAATTTACAGGGAAACACTACAGGTGAAGTAAGTTTTTCTGTTGAGGACTGATTGTTGACCCCTCTGTATATTTTATGTCTGCATAAGTGTATTAACATGTGGTTAGAACTGGTTTATCGTTAGTTGTAGGAACATTTGGAGAACATCTGTGCACCACTGTGTCTGAGCATGAGCTACCAAGGGTGACAAATAATTCTGAAATGTATTACCTTGGGGCAGGCAGGCAGTGCTCTAACTATAGGATATGCTGTAATAAAATGAATGGGATCCTTCTTGCACTACCAAGAAGAAACATCTTTGTTTCAGAGTGTGCTGGCTGTCTCCTACTGGCTACTATTACATATTGTGTTGCTAAAGTCACTGTTTAATTTGTTGCTATCACCCTAGGGTCTCTTAAATCATTGCCAGGCTGATATCACAGTAGTGATATGATGAGATGTATTTTGTTGCTCCATGACCTACATTGAGTAGGTAATCTCTAAGCAGCAGATGGCTTTTCCTTTTAAATTGAAAATATGGAAGGGAGCGCCCCCTTTCAGAAGTGAGGAACCTGGTAGTGTGAGCTCTTTCACTGTGAAAAACAAACTGTGATTCAAACACAAAGACAGTAAAACACAAAACTTGCTGTTACGTCATGTAAACATTTCTGTGGGGGCTTTCTCACCTGTACTGCCTGATATGATAAGTTATGTCTACCACAACTGCTATTTATATGAAGTAAATACAAAAGCATTTGGTGCTATGGCAAAATCCTGTTTTATCAGGTGTGTCCCCAATGCTCCTGTAAATCCCATCAGAAATGGACTTTCCTTGTTTGGTTTTAGAATATCCAGCCCAAGTAAGTATTATGGAGGGTTTTGACCCATCCCCACTTATTATAAACATGGTTTAGGGTAGTACCATTTCTGGGGAAGGGAGAGAAACTTGAGAAAATAGGATTTTGATAAGTTTGTCCTCAATGATTAAGCTTTGCTCTTCAATGGAGGCAAAATACTTAGAAATACTGCAACGTCAGACTTACTATATAATCTCCTTCATTCACACATTCATTTCTATACTTCTAGAAGATTCATTTATCATCCTTGGACTTTCAACAGACACAATGTAAACGTACTAGAATATTTTGTAAAACACATCAAAAACATCTGTTTCATTCAAGTGTACTTTCCCTGGCCAGTAATTTAGGAATCCTATCTTTAGACCATGCTGCATAGCCCATATTTACTGCACTAGTGAAGGGTATTACGCTCCCTGTTTATTTCTGTGTTACTCATAGTCCTATTTATTGAGCTACAATGTACTGCCTCTTGCCATGCTTAGTACTTTGCTGGAAAAAAGGCAGATATTTTGTCACCTTTTGGGATCCACTATTAAATCCAAAATGGAAGTGCCTAAGACATGAAACCCAAACACACCTCAATCAGTCATGCTTGTGTGTGTGTGTATGCATTCATGTTGACTTCTGTATGTGTCTGTGTGTATATATAAATATATGGCTACATCTCAAAATATCGAAAGCTCATTTGACTGAAAAGTTTTTAGTGGGTGAAAAATACTGAATTAGAAAATATCAAAAGAACATTTGACTGAATGCTTATTTTTATAGTGTTTGTAAGTGGGCATGTGCAGGAGAATACACATTACATTTACTAAAATTCCTTTATCTAACAGTATCATTACCAAGCTCCAGTTATTCTTCATTCTGTAGTAGAGTATAAGATAGAAAGTAGTTTATAGCTGCACAGAATTATTACATATATTCAATATTATAAGTTTTCAGTGTTTTGTACTTTCAATTTTTTTTCAGGTATTTTGAGAATAGATATTTCATGACATAGTCAAAAAAAACCCAAAGAACATACACACATAAATGTATATATATATATATATATATATATATATATGTACACATGTATATATATATTATATATGAGTGATATGTGAGTTACAGCTGCACACATTTTATGGCATGGCGAAACAGTGGTGTTTTCTGTCCTTGGTACTGTTTGTTGAATTATGTAATGGTCAAAGTTCATTATATCGTCCATTATTTTTTCAAGTTTATATAACCCTGAAGTTAGTATATTTAATTTCCAGGAGTGTGGGTGCAGAGCCACTTATGTTAAAAAGCTGTTTTTTTTTTTTTTTTACTTTTTGTAATCTCAAATGTAACTTATTGGTTTACATTTGCGATTATGTTTTGGAGTGATTTTAGTGGTGATTAATGGTAATTGCCAGTGAGTTTGTTCAATGTTGTGTGTTTTGATCAAACTCACCAGCAATTATTTATCTGACAACTGTAAAATAGTTCCCACAACATAAGAATTTATAAGAAACTTACACAGAAATGGAGGCATGCGACTTTTAAAACTTAACCTTCTTAATTAGAGTATTTTTTTCTGGTGACTACAAATGAAAAAAAAAACTTTTTCTCTAAGCAGAGATACTGAAAGATCACTATGAACATGCATGTAAGATGAAGACCAGAATAAACTTTTACAAGCAAAACTGGATAAAGAGGAAAACAAATGTAAGCACATTTATTCCAGGATCAGAAAACTTCCAGAACAGGAGAATGGTGCTGATCAGGTTTTCCTCTTAGAAATGTAGTTAAAAAGACTGGGAATTATGGATATAAGTATAATATCTGCACAGGCACTTTGCATAATCTGCAGAAAGGCACCCAGGGCTAGTGGCATGATGGATAATGCATCTGACTACAGATCAGAAGACTGTAGGTTCGACTCCTGCTTTCTCACACCTCCCTCCATGAAATACCTACTAGTATAACTCCCCAAATATTAACAGGGAGCAGGTCATGGCAGCACTCGCTAAGGCCAAATGTACAGTCTCAATGGGCCCTGACAATATCCTAGGATGCCTCCTGAATAGCTGTAAATGTGATTTAACTGGACCACTTTAATCAGTTTTCAACTATAGCCTCAGAACAGGCTTTGTACCATGAGAATGGAGGACTATTACTCCACTTCACAAAGGTGGACCATCTGCTGACCCATGGAAACTGCAGACCTCTTAGTCTGACGAGTCAAATATGGAACAAATTATCATGGAAATGTTCAATAAAAACAGACAACCTTCAGACACTGGACCCAACCCCGTCTGGTTTTAAGGGAAGACCATGCCTACTAAACCTGGTGAACTTCTTTGAGAAGGTCATCAAGGCAATGGATGAGGGGAAAATGGTTCAAACCACATACCTGGACCTGGCTAAGGCATTCAGTATAATACCCACTTGGGTATAGTTGACAATCTCACTAAACTGGACATATACCCTTATATAACTCACTGGATTACCGGCTGTCTCACATACAGGACCCAGGAAGTCAGGATTAATGATACCATCTCCACTAAAAGACCTATCACCAGTGGGGTACCTTAAGATTGTGTGCTGGGACTGCTCCTATTTGGCAACTACTTATAGCAAGTAAAAGCTAATGTCAAGGACCTTTGGCAGACCAAGTTCACAGATGACTGCAAACTGGGAGTTATCATAAATTTCCCCATGACATAAACATTTAACAAGAGGATCACAAACAAATGACTGGTGTCAAAGTCACAGACTAAAACTCAATGCCAAGAAATGCATTATAGTGGTTTTGGGAAAAGTGCCACCCAGGCTCATTACTCCATCAATTAGACATCCCTAAGAGTTTACTCAGTAGTCAGGGGTATCTGGGAACCACCATGTAGCCAAAGTGGAAAGAAAATCATTCTACATCACCCAACTTATAATAAAGGGCATGGCATCCAGGTCCAAGGAAGTCATAGTGCCAGTTTATTCTGTCTGTATCAGACTCATTATTAAGTATAATGCCCCCTTTAGCATGCACCTGATCAGACATATTCAACAACTGGAATGCCCACAAAAGATAGGACTGTCTTATGTCAAAGCAAAGGCAGACATGTGTTCAAGGTTATGCCTGCTCATATGCACCACAAAGCACCACATCGCCACTCTAGGAGGGTCAGCACAGCAAAGTGCCAACTTGGGTCATCTTCTAACTGAGGAGGAATTGGGAATATAAAAAAGTTAGAAAAGGTGTAAATAGCAAACAGAGGAAAACGCACAAGGGTAACCAAAAGAAATGACAGCCAGGAGAGATGGAATTTTTTTTTGTGGGGAAAGACTCCAATTTGCAATACTAGAAGATAAAGGGTAAGGAGAGGGTAGTGAGAAATAGTTGTGGGAGAGATAGAGAAGGGAAGATAGCAGGGGCTGATGGACAAGCATAAAGCATGCACACAGAAAGGAGTGACACTGACACAAAATGTAGAGACAAAAGTGGATTGACCCAGACAGAGAGTGGACACTTAGTGCAGGCTGGACAACAAAAATGTATGAGGAATGATAAATAAGGCAGGGACCTGAATGGTGGATTGGGTAGCATACATGGTAGATGACAGGCCAGCTCAGAGACAATCTCACACAGATATTAATCAGTTCTGTGGTTGTCATGAGAAAGCTGTGCCTCTGGTAGCCCAATGATTGGGCCTTCTGGTCATACAACTTGACCAGCTGCACCAGCAGACAGTCCACTGAGCTGAGGTGGTTGTCCAGCTGTTGGTACACCTCAGATGACGCCAGCCTCCATGACTACATATATACTTTTGGGTGACAAAGGAAAAAGATCTTTTTGAGATATGAATTATGTCATCAACTCTTGTATACAGTGTGATCATTTTATGGTTGAAGTCAAAATCAGAATTTTTCCATAATCATGAAAAATTCTTCATTGGCAGTATGTAGAACTAACCTCCTTCTTCTCATTGATGATGACTTTAATATTACCAGTAACCAAAAGAGTAGATTTGTAAGGTATGATGCATTATAACTGTGTCTTTCAGCCTTGTTTTCCACAGACCTCTTATACAGAATAGCTGGATAGTGTAAGGCACTGTATTTCCTTTACTGTATTTTACTGTGTGATTAAGACAAATGCAATGGAACGTTAATGTAAGGAGTTTTGATGAAATGGAAAAGAAATATACCAGGCACATTTAATGCTAAAGTATTGGTTTGAGAAGCTGAAAACTTGGTTCTACTGCAGTCAGCTCAGTTTACAAACCACACGACCCCATACAAGTAATTTAACTTCATAGCATTCCTGGCTTACCCTGAAGAAAGATATACAACCACAGTATTCTTAGCTGGTTAAAAATATAAACAAATATATATAAAAACAGTCCTTAAAAGAATCCAAGGAATGCATTGTTTGCTGTGGGTTCTTGAACATTACAGCAATTGGTTTAAGAAAAGCATATGTACAAATTGTGGGGAAAACTCTATTGAACATCATGCTTGAGAATGTGTCATAAACCTCAAAACATATACCGAAAAGAAGGTAACCCACTAAGAGACCTGTTCACTTCAGTATGATAATTTCTGAACTTAACAACAGCTGTTTATCTACATGTGTATTTCAGTAAGAATGCAAACTATACAGAATGCATGTGCAGGAAACAGCTGTTTGCAGAATTTTAACTTGTTTTGATTAGCAGGCTTGATTGGCAGCTATGCAGTTATATATAACCAAGTATAAAATGCATATTGTGATACCAAAACAGCAATCATTATAAGAAGGAATGTATGCTATGTAGTCTTTTGGATCTGTTTTAAGTATTCTAATTTCTGATTTACCAATTTTGGTGACTTCATGTTGTACCTGGTATTAAAATTTTCTTTAAAAGAATACTGTTTTAAGAAGAGTTAACAGTATGACTGTATGTATTAGAAAGCAAATTACTTTAAATATTTAATTTGCTGTCTTAGTAGTATATTTTTTCTAATACACATTATACGCATTACTTTACTGTTGTTTGTATTTGTTTAGGTAAATATAAAATGGGAGCTGGATTTTGACTAAGACAAAAATGCACACCCATAACAGAAATACTATAGGTTGTTTTAGAAATGTGTATTCTTTTTTTTCAGTAACAAGGCATCTCATAAGAATGTCTTGTGTGCATGGAATGACATGCACAAATGAACAAAACAGCAGCAGTATAACTTAAAAGTTTTTGCATGGTATGTGTGCGATGTGTGTGTGTTTATGTGACTCCCAAGCTAATAAATCACCCACTGCACGGTACTGTGTGGTTTTGGTTACTGAACCATGCAAAACTTTCTTTCTTAAATATTTATATTATTAATTTCTCCCAAGAGTATCCTTTGCTACAGTAACAGAAATAAATAATATAGTATGGTGGCCCTTAGAACCAAACTTAGCTATGCAGATGTTATGTTGGGTAACTTTAAATTTGGTACACACTTGGTGTGTTCATTCTTTATCTGACTTAAGTGTTGTGTTGCATTCTTTTTATACTTTATGAAGATTGTTTGACATTGCTTTATTAATGCCGAATTATTGATTGATTGTGCTTCATGGAAAACCCATGTAAACTGAGTCCTGTCTGCAACCTGCAGGGTTTCTGATCTGAAGTACCGTTAAATGGCTGTTTAAAAGACTTATTAATGTTAGCTGGCTACAGGCCAGCTTAGCAAGGCAAGGAAAATGAGATTAGCTAAGAATGAGCACAGTAAGCAGTCTAATAAGATTAAACCATTATGTTAATCTTGTTCCATTTATGTGCAAAAAGATGACGGAAGCTTTCAATACCCTCTAAATGTACAATATATATGGTGATAAATGTAGCTTTGAAGAGTCATTCAATGAAATGTTTTCTAAACAGATTCTTTTTCATTCAGGAAACCAGGTAAAAATTCTGAGTTATTAAAGCTTTCATCTGATTTTTCTTTTACTACAGAAATGTTTCACTGTACTATAGTGAGGAATGTTAATACATTTTTAATATATGTTATGCAATTTGATGAAGATCATCTGGAACAGCTATGGTTCAGAGAAGCTGTTAAATGGTTGCTTTACTTCATTGCGTTTTTGGTCGGGGATAATAAATGGTAAACTTACTCGTAAAGGAAAAGACCAAGAATAACCTAAACAGCCTTGGAATATCTAAAAAATTATATGAAGTCTGTCTTCCAATGTTCAGGAATAATCTTACTGGACAAAGCATGCCATGTGGTCATTGTCTCTGTGTCTTACCATTTGAAGTAAAGTTCCTGATCAATTAGCAATCCCTATGTTCCTATCTCTTCACTCCGCTATTCTGGCAAATTAAATAGTGCATAGTTCTAGAAGAATTTTTGGAGTTGCTAGGCATCACACATGAATAAAAAAGATGCTAATTTTTACTGTGACATGAACTTTGTAAGGCTACTAGCTACAAATAATAGCAAGTGATCACGCTTTCTTTGACATTTCATATTGTCCTAATAAATTTAATTTTGCTTACAACATTTTTTTGCAATGCCACTGAACTTATTTGCTTCTTCAGTGATATTATAACCTGAGCATCAGCTGCTTTGAGATCAGCAGCTGCCCACTGGGTTTCTGTGTAGAGCTCATTGGCAGAGAGGTGCCTGACATTGTGTGGGAGATTTTTCTTTTGTTACTGTAGTGCAGCAAAACAGGAAACAGAGAAAAGGGTCAAATGTGACAAAAATATATATGTACAAGTGATTATTTCTTGTCAAACCTGGAGCACGTCACTCAGAAAGAAAATGTGTTGTGATTACAATAGTTACAGAAGGATGTTCATCTTGAAAGGTATGCTTGTTGGAATATCATCATAAATTCATTGGGGGTAAATCTGCCATTAATCAGGACATTACTGAAACTGATCAAGAATTAAATATTTTAGAGCATTCAGAAAGGGGAAAAAAGAAATATCAGCATAGATGGATTTTTCTGTAATGAACCTGAAACTAAAATAAATAAGCAAAAACACAGTTGTTAAGAAATGAATTCATAACACCATAATACAAGTAGTAAACAAACATTGTGATATAGAAATCAAAGAAATAAAAGGTGGCTGGACAAGGGGATGAGAAATTATGTTTTTGTTGCAAGTAGCAAGAAAAAATACAATGTGTTGCTACTTGTTTGAGAAAGAAGGATATATTCATAAAAGTTATAGCAAAGTGTTCACTTTCTGAATTCAAGAACACCCTACCACAATGCTATTCACTCAGAAACATTACACTAAGTATATACACAGTGTACACTTTATGGTACTCTTTATGAATCTGGCCTAGATTTATAATGAACCATGCTAGACACATGTGGTTTAGAAGGCCCTATCAGTACATCATGTGACAAAAGAAGATGTCCAAACTGTGGGGAATATGGATATGTCAAGAATAATTGTAACAGGAAATCTACTAGGTTATGTGCAATTGATCACTTCCGGGTAGACTGCACAGGCAGAAAAGATAAGAAAATCTATTTTAAAATATTTCATGGAGAAAAAGAAGACTATTGTTATAAGCACCACGGTAATAAAAGAGATAACACAGAGGACATAGACAATTATAAGTATGCAGTTAGAGAGCTACAGAAGTGAAAGCACAAAAAAGATCAGTGCTGAGTAATACAGAAAACAGCAAAAAATAACAGGGCCTCCTTCAGTAGGTGAACAGCTTTCATCTTTGTTATCAAGACTTCATCAGAACAGTTGCTAACACTAGCCAAGTTGAATATATACTTACGTAAAAATTGTCACATGATTCTGTTATCCAATCATTTACTGTAATGTACATCTTTTAAAATTAACTCAATTTGTTATTTACCGTGTTTCTTTAAAAAACATTTAATATTAATCCTATCATTAAGTTTGGGGGGTGAATAATCTTGTAATTCAGTCTGCCATTCGACTTCTCTGCATTTAAAACATTATCAACATCTCTTGAGAAAAAGGCCATACAGTATAAAATTGTCTTGTCCTTTCAAATCAAGTTTAATTTTGTGTGTGAAAGGGTACACAAAAAAATATCTTAATATTAAGGAATGTAAGACAAAAAAATTAAAAAGAGATGAGACAGAATATAAAGTGGGAACTGCTTAGTCTACATTTTAAAACTAACCTCCCATTCAACGACTAAAGGGAATGATATTAGTAGTGGAGACATGATTCATGTAAGATCGAAGGAAATTAATGTTTTTAGAGACAGTCATGAATCTAGCTCTTCTCCTTCCCTCCCCAGTGTCAGTCCAGTTCAAAGATCTTAAAGAATGCAGATGAAATACAACAAGGTTTTAAGTAAAGGTGCCAGCGACAAGGGCGATATGGCATGAATGAACAAATCTGGAGAATTATGTGATTACCAGATGAAGTAGAGAGGAGCTTACAAGGAAGGTAGGAGGGGGTGAATTATGTAGAGCGGGTTGAGATAAATGAATCTTACTTCAGATTGTTTAACTTGATTGATTTTGTGTTTACTGACATACTGAAAAGGATTTTATTGAAAGGTGCCATCTTCATCCTCTCCTAATGTATGAGTTTAACAAGGACTGTTACTGAACTTAAAAAGTTTACTATAAAACTTAACTTGTCATATCTTTATAAGAACATCAGATCTAAAGACAACAGTGTTTTTAAGAAGCCTGCATTTATAGGTCTACTTCTGGTTAGCACCTTATAAACTTTTGAAACATGTTGTGAATAATGCTTAAGAAAATTGTTTACTAAACCTAGTTGTAAGAAATATTTTAATATATCGATGAATGAATGAAAAGGTTTATGTGAATTAAGGGCTTTAAAACAGTTGTGTTTTATGAAGGCTGACAAAGGTCACGGTATTGTTGATATGTACAAATATAAATATGAGGAAGCTATGCTGAAATTGTTAACTGATGGTGAGTGTTACACACAGGTTAACAAATATGAAGTTCTTAGTGCATATAAAAGATATGAAGATTTATTGTTAGACATGTTAGTCAATTCGAACATTGATGTTAACACATATGGGTTTTTGCAAGTAGATAAACCTAGATTATGATACTTGTCTGGTATCCCAAACATTCATAAAGACCTTTATAACCTGCTGTTTAGGCCCATTGTGGCAGCTAATGGGTTAAGTGAGTGGGTTGCTTCAGTTTTAGATTGTAAATTATGGAATTTTTTAGAGTTTGTTCCGTCATTTATCAGAGACTTATGGGATTTCTTTGGGAAACTTACATTGTTAGATAAAGAAAGCTAGGTAGGTAATATTTTATTTGCTATGGCGTTTGTGGTTTCTTTATATACTTGTATACCCTTTGAACAAGGTGTAGGATTTTTGAGAGAATTTTTGGTGAAAAATAATGGCTTAATAGCAATGGGATGAAGTTTATTTGTTTACTCATGGATGTTGTTTTATAAAACAATTTATTTATGTTCAATGATAAAATATTTTATCAAAAGAAAAGAGTAGCCATGGGATTGTCTATGGCACCAGTGTTTTCTGATTTAGTACTGGCAGAATGGGAGGATATTTATTTATATAAAATGAATGCATTTAAACAAATCATTTTTTGCACCAGGTTTATAGATGACCATTCTTCATTTGGGGAGAACCTAAAGATGATTTTATGAGTTTTATAGATAAATTGAGTATGACTTCTGATTTTTTAAAACATACATTAACCAAGAAGGAATGTATTGAATATGGGATTATTATTATCCAGCTAAATGGAGGACAGCCACTGTCATCCCTCTACACAAATGTGCAGCATCCACTGACCCAGGCAATTATAGGCCCATCAGCCAAACTTGCCTGATCTGCAAGGCCATGGAATGCATTATCATGGACCTTATAAACAAGGACATTGGCAACCTCCAAACGCTTGATCCCACACAGTTTGATTTTGTCAAAGGGAGATCATGCCTGTTAAACTTGGTCGACTTCTTTGAAACAGTCACCAAAGCCATGGACGAGGGGAAGACGGTGCACACTGCCTACCTTGACCTAGCCAAAGCCTTTGACACTATTCCCCACTCGGGCATAATAGATAAACTCTCTCAGCTAGGCATCAACCTGTATGTTACCAGATGGGCAGCTAACTGGCTCACTGACAGAACCCACTCAGTCAAAGTAGGGGAAACAACCTCTAGTAGTAGACCTGTAACAAATGGCGTACCCCAAGGATCGGTCTTGGGGCCTCTACTGTTTGGGATATATTTTTCTGAGGAGCAAGCCAAAACCAGTGGTCTGTGGCTGACCAAGTTTGCAGATGACTGCAAGCTGGATGCTCGTAAATTCCCCTAGTCATGTGAACATCCTCCAAGAGGGCCTTACCCAAACTAATTACTCATGCCAGAAGCATGGCCTCAAAATGAATGCCAGGAAATGCATCATTACCCTCTTTGGGGAAAATGTCATCCCCGCTAATTATCACATTAATAACAACATAGTAAGCATGCAATCAGTTGTGAGGGACTTGGGCACCCAGATTAACAGCAACCTTACTTTTGACCACCACGTTGCCTCTGTTGTACGGAAGGCTTTCTACATGGCCCACCTCATATATAAGGGTATTTCATCCAGGAACAAGGAGGTCATAACATCCCCGTACTCCTTCTTTATTGGAACCATTATCAAGTACAATGCCCCCTTTGGCATGTACCTTGCCAAGCACATGGAGCAGTTGGGGAGACCACAGTGGTTCCTGACCAGGAAAATCCAGGATCTCAAACACCTATCCTATACAGATAGGCTAAATGCCCTGTCCCTCTATTCAGTTTCATACATACTGCTCAGAGGTGACTTGCTTCTGGCAAACAAGGCCATTTCAGACTCAGCCTTCATGGAGTTACTGCTTATCCATAAAACAAACTCCACTCACGCAACCCACAAGCAAAGCCTTAACCTGGTCTGTGACATTAATAGAATTTGTTGGTGGGATATATTTTTGTCCTAAAGACTCCTCATCTCTGGAAGAGACTCCCTATCCATGTCAAGCAGAGTACCTCTCTAGCCCTCTTTAAGAGGAACCTAGATGACTGGATGGGAAACAGAAAATATACCCTTGGGATCCCACCTGTGTCCCTGCTGGACAGGTGAAACAGTTGCTGACTTTGAGGGAACATGGGTGAAATTCTTGGCTAGGATTATAAGGGCCTCTGGGCCAGTAGCCTAGTATCATCCTATGAAACTATGAACCTATTATAATATGAATACGTTTATTTCAGGAATTTTTAGATAGAAAACTTTTAGGAACACATGTTTGAACTTGTAAGAATCTCTTGGCTAGTTTCTAAGGATGACTTATTTGTCCAGAAAGGTTTTTTGAAGAAACATGCTTGAGGAAAGGGGGGTTATCACACAAATTTATTTGACAGTATCTTTGAAGATATAGCAGTGGGTCATAATGATAAATTAAAGCATGCTTTAAAGTTAGTCATTAATGAATTAAGTAAAATAAAAAAGAATAATGTAATAATGATAAAAGATTTTTTTTATATTAAGTTACATATTAGATTTCAAAAGTATCAAGAATATTGTCAGTAGTAATTAGATAAGATAATAAAAGGAAATTGTAAAGCATTTCAAACAATGGGAGACAAGCCATTGTTTTATTAATAGAAGACGATGTAATCTTAAAAATTGTAAATACTGTCTATATATACATACGTATGTATATACACACACACACACACACACACACACACACACACATATATATATATATATATATATATATATATATATATATATATATATACAGTTCTCCATTTTGCGAAGCAGAGTCCACTAAAAGGATTTATGCGGGTAACGTTTTTACACATATAGCTTTAATTATGTGGTTTATTTAGCCAAGTGCATTGGAAAAACAACTAGAATGTTAGCAGAAAGAATTTATGGGCATGTTTATGCTGTTAAAAACAAAGTCATGTCAAACACTCTAGCTAAAAATAGTAAGAGATATTTATTTTAAAAAGTTTGTGTTTTGTGGGATTGACACTCTGATCAATGATGTCCATGGGGTGTTATTGATAATATTTTAAAATGCAAATAAGTAGACTGGCAGATTGAATTACAAGCTGAGTCACCCGCCAGGACTTGATTATAGGATTAATTTTAAATGTTTTTTGAAAAAACACAGTGAATAACAAATACAGTTACTTTAAAAAAAATGTACCTCTGAGTATATCTTTGGATAATGGAATCCTGTGCCATTTTTTAAGTAAGTATATGCTTGACTTGTCTGTTATTACTAATTGTTCTGATGAAGTCTTGGTAATAAAGGCAAAAGTGCTTAACCTATGGAAAGAGGCCATGTTGTTTTTTGTTGGTTTTATAGTTTTATTTTATTGCAAGCTCACTCTGCATGTTTCATTTACAAGTAATATAGAGCTTGAACAGAAGAATGCAGTTTTAAAAAAATGGGAAATAGTAATGACAGTACAGTACAGACAATACAACTGTAGGAAAAATATAGAAAAGTAAACATGCCGACCAGAAAAAAAGAATCAAATCAATAAAACCTTCACTGGCCTTTACTCAGTATATGGCTAACTGTCAAACAAAGGTCACTGAAGGAGAAACTGCACAGGAAAAGCAACCAGTAATCCAAACAAACTTCCCCTTTTAAATGATGAGGCACAAAAGTGCTTAACTTCTTTCTTAGTTTGTTTATAATTTGTATTAAATGTTGTTTTTAACTTTTGTTCTGGCTGGATTTTTATCACATTCTTACTGCCATTTTGGTTTATTTCACTTTTTTTGCCCCCTGTGTGATTACTTGGTATTTCCCACAATTCACTTGATATATGGCTAGTTGTGACAGAATGGTGTAAAAGCAAAAAGCAAAAAAAAAAAAAGTATTTATCTACATACAAGATGTAATATTTATTACAAAAATCAGGGAAAACTGGCAATGGAGAAGTATGTCAGAAATAGGAGTAATGATAAAACATGAAGCAGTAGTAAGAGGAAGAGATATCTTTGCAGGTGGGGTCATATGTGTAGGCATTTAAACTAGGTAAGGAAGATTAAAGTTTGTAATATGTATGTTAATGCAAACAAGAAATGTTTTTAAAGTCTATAAGTCATAGGTATGAATGAATGGTAATATAGTGACAAGAAGAAAAATGTTAAAAGTATTACAGCTGGGAAAGACATAATATGGAAACATGTTGTCATGATGTTGGTAACACTGGAATCACACACACACACACACACACACACACATACACACACACACAAACACGTGTGTGTGTGTATGTATATATGTGTGTGTGTCTATATATATATATATATATATATATATATATATATATATATATATATATATATATACACATATATAAAACCTTAATTGTACATTTCTCAGGCAATCTAAATGTAAAGATATGTACAGGAAAACATAAAACAAGATGGTAGGACAGGGTATATGTAAGGTAGAATTAAATGTATTCAGAAGATGTCAAAATAAGATATGGCAATTATGGGAAGGCCATAAGTATATGTTACTATAGTATAAGACAACGGTGCAGTACTGGGTTGTATTGTTACTATAGTGTAAGACAACGGTGCAGTACTGGGTTGTATAAAGAAGGAAAACTGTGCAGCAGCTGTAAAGAATGTATGAGGATGGACATGTACAAGAAGAAAAGGGAAATCAAGAATGTTTCCAAAATACCACTGAGAATTACTGAAACGATATATGACAGAAATGATTTAGAAACAACAATAATTACCTGAAATGTGTAAAAAAAGATGCTTGTGTAGTACAAGAAACAAAGGTATTGTGTACCTCTTAAAAAGAACATGATCCATTTTTTGCCTTTTTAAGACATGAATGAGAAGAAACAAGATGGATAAATGGAAAACATGAAATATAATGAATGCATTAATGCCATTTTCCAAAGAGGAAGATCAGTAATACTGGACATTCTAAATATTTAAATAATAAGAATTTGAAGAAAAGCTTAGAAGTGCAACAAAGATGGTCAATGTTACAGCAGTGGAAGATGTAAAGTACTGGCAAAAAAGTTAAAGGACAACAATGGGATACTATTATTAAATGCTGAACTGCTATTTCCTTTTTCTCCCCATTTATTGTCCCTGCTATGAATAAACAACAAACCAGCATTTAAAATATTTTAAATCGACTGATTCTGTCCACTAGAACAGTACCTTACTGTACCCTGGTGGTTTCACTTTCAAAAAACTTTTATCCTGCCCTGGAAAAGCTTGCTGCAGTCTCCAATTCACTGATGTTATCAAGGCCACTGAATATAGATAGTTTTCTGGCCTATTCCCTCCCCAAACTGACATCACCATGACCGTCCTAAACATCCACCCATGCTATGATGTCACAGCTCCCTGGTCTTTCCCCTACCCGTACAGAAAGTAAAGGCTAGAACAAGGAAACAGTGCATGAGTCAAGTCTCTTGCTGTGAGTTGTCAATCAAATTACCCTTAGCACTTTGACAGCTAGGGAAGTTAGGTGTGAAGGGGGATGTGAGGTGAGTCAAACAGTACAATTCGGGCTTCACGAAAGACTGCAGTTTAGCCATTCTAAAAAGAAGCAACAGTAAAAAGCACTTAAAGTCTGTTCTGTGGCATTTGCACTGTTTGTATTTTAAGTAGTCATTGAATGACAACTGACTGAAAGACAGCAGTATATGCATGTAAAATTAATGTAGTGACAGGAGCTTTAGGAAGAAAGAGGCCTGTGTGATGTAACTTTTTTTACAGAGAAACACTGCATTTTGGGATACCTAGAGGCAGTCTAAATAATCAGAATTACTTCAAGATGCCAGACAGCATGTGGTCAGACTCAGAAATTATGTATAAACATATTCAAAAACTATAAACAGAGTTCCAGAGTGGTGTTAAAATGTTGGAAACATCAAACCATGATGATATAAACATGTTTTTTGAGTCTGTGGGTGCGGTACTCCTTTAAATATGGAAACGATGTCAGGCTTGGGTATGACATTTATAACAACTTCTAAGACTGGTAAAATGATGAGATAATGGAGATGTAAAGTGAGTGAATGATATGTAAATGATCCTATAGAACAAAAACAAGTGCATGAAGGTGTAATAAAGTTATTATGGAAAATAAAGAAGAAAAGGAATATCTAAACACACATGGGCTGATAAAGCTACTTAGCTGGTTGAAAAATATTGGCAAAAATGATTTTCAGTATAGGAACATGGGAACAATATTAGGAAAGCAATCAAGGGGACCATAAGATACCTGTCCACATACACCTTTATGTAGAAACACTTAAAAATCCTTGCTAACCTTTTCAAGCACTTAATAATCCTCATCTCCTAAATTGATCAGGGCATGATAACCTTAGAGTAAATTTGTATTTACCCATCCAGTCATCAAAACAAGGCTTAAAGATAGCCAAATGTATATTCTATTTGGATGGCAGTGGTAAGTTATTCCATAGGCTAAGGATATGTTGAGCTAAGAATATGTCTCTCCATTAAGTCTTGCTTATTTTTTGGTATAGGTTCAGGTCCCTCGTGTGAGTATTTGCAGAGCCATTTGTTTTGTGAAGATATAGGAGATCAAATAGAACCAGATCTTTCATGGCTTGAAAAGTGAAAAATTGGTCACCTTAGATTAACCAGTAGGCTTATGAATATAACGAGCATCAGGCCAATCTGTTAATTTAGTTGAAGGATTTACGGTCTTTAATTTTCTTGGTTAAAAATATCCAGGGCCTTTCCAGTTGATATTTGTACATATGAAAGATGTATTCGATGATGGGCCTCATAAGGGAAGAGTACAGTGGTAGGACAGCTTCTTTGGATCAATAAAAATTTTCCCTTGGAAATTAACTGGGCCAGAGAGAAGGGTTTTCAGACTATGGTAAAAACATGATGAATGAGTGAGTGAGAGAGAGAGAGAGAGATGTCTACGCAAGTAATCAAGTCACTTATGACTGTGTCTGTCTGAAGAGGAGTACCATGTAAAACATATCAGGTGGAAGCAACTTTTTTGATGAATAGTATTACTCTGCACTTTTTTGTATTTAGCTTGAGACCATTTTTGATACACCCAGTGTGTGCATTTTCCAGCACTTGTTGGAACTGTTTAGTACCAGTTGATGAGAAGATAACAGTGTCCAGCTTGCAGTCATCAGCAAACTTGGTCAACCACAGTTCCGTGATATTGGCTTGGATGTCTGGAAAATAAATGCCAAACAGAAGGCTCAGGACTAATCCCTGTGGTACCAGGCTAGTTAAAATTCTGCATTCAGAGATGGTGCTACCAACTTTAACAATGCGGGGTGTGTTGGACATCCAATTTTAAATCCAGCAATAGTTCAAGTGTTTACATTAAGCTTGTATAATTTTCAATAATACCAGCATGGGGATAGTGTCAAAAGCTTTGGCCAGATCAAGATAAGCAGTGTGCCTGGAATGACCACTGTCCACAGCCACTGTATAATTTTTAAAGAAGTTTACTATGTGAAGGAGACAGCACCTGCCTTACACAAACCAAACTGATTGGGATCTATGTACGTTAAGTTGCCTATGTCTGCATAAATGAGTTCTGCCGTGATATTTTCTATGGCTTTGCATATAAGGCCGATGAGGCTATTGATGGACCTGTAATTATGCAGGTCTGTAGAGGGATCATGCTAGTGTAGGGGAGTCACAGTGGCTGTTCTCAAAGCATCATGCATATGCTCTGTAGGTAGACTGAGGCTGAAATAGTTTACATAAAGGCTTGAATAGAACATACTTGAAACTGATGAGAATGGAGTGCTCTGTGTTGTCAGGTCCCATGGAGCATTTCACGTATGCACAAAATAATGCCATAGTCAAACATTGCACATATATAAAATAATAAATTGCACACTTGTTTTGAAACAAGCAATGAAATTTAACAATTCATTAAATCCTGGGCGACATGAGTAGCAAATATGTTCTGCCATCTGGATTCTAAAAACTATGACTCACTGCCTGTTGGCCCTCATCATGAATGGCTTCAAGAACCTACCTGCAGGTCTGGGACACCTCATCAGTGATCTCCATCCAGGTCCAGTTTATGAAGTAGAACACCATCACTGCCACAGGAGGTCTCAGATTCTGCTGCCCTTCACCAGCACAGTGAAACCACACCATAATCCTGCAGTGCCATTCCATCCAATATAATGAAAGGAACAACAACATTGAACTTTCTAGATTGTCACATGCAAAGTTACCAGTAATGGAAAAAATGAAATATAGAGTAGAAAGTAAAAGAGTATCTGAAGTAATATGATACAACATCTGGAAACTATTGTACATATATTCTCACAATGCAAATAATAGAAGGATTCTAAAAAAGAGAGAGTACGATTCAAAGTTCAGAAACAACTAATATGGGTTATAGTTAATATGGCTGTTTATGATAAATATGGGTTAGGGATAGGATATGACAAAGATGTATTAACATGTATTTGGTATGTATGTAAATGTAGACAAGAGGATATATTCTACAACAAAGTATTATATAATTGGGAGAAACTAAATGAAATTCAGTATTATTTATGGAGAAATTAACTAAAAATGAAAGAATTGAATGGAAACAATGAAGAAATGCAATTTAGATGCTAGTTTGGTTGTGTTTTTTTCTTTCTTTAACTGATTTAGAATGTAACATAAAAAGAACCAAAGGAAACCTGGTATCGTGAAAGAATGTATCTAGACATCAATGTTAACTATAAAAAGTCAGATCTTTTCAATAAGTGCTGTGGGATCTTTTACACTTATACGAGCAACCACCAACTCAGGCAGACAAGCCCTGCTTAATATGTCTGCTGAAGGAAAGGAGAGCAGCATCCCCTACTTATATTACTGTACAGCTTGCACACTGTAAAGGCATTTAATAACTTCAACCTCAACGAATAAGATAAGGACAAATTAACAGCAATTAAAGAGAAATGCAAAAGAACATTGTGAAAAATCCTATTATTTGTCAGACATTATTCTTCACAAGGAATTGGGGCTCACAGGAAGCTAGTGATACTTGTGGGGATGATTTAAATAAACAAAAAATGAATTAGGTAATTTGCTTGATTTTTTTTTTAATATGACAGAAGATAGTTTGTGGTATTAAAACTGATCACATTAAGTGAAACCATTGTCAGAATAAAACTTTACTTTAGAAAAAGCAGTGGTTTAGTCCAGAGTATAATGCATTTTTAATATGCAGTTAAAGGAGTTACCAGAACAGAACAGAAGAAAGTGACAAAGTGTGCAAAATGAAAACTGCAGCTAAAAGTGAAGTGAAAATAAAACAGAGAGTGAAACTAGCTCAATAATAATAAAAGAATGACACTGAGAGCTAGGAAGTATTGCATATTTGAAAATGAATCCTCATGCAGTAGGTGAGTTATAAGCAGAAAAGAAAAAAAAGCTTCTCTTTTAATCAGATTTGCAGGCAATGTGGTGGCAAAAATAATCGTGCAAGAATGCAGCCCTTGCAGCTGCCATGCCACTAATCTAATATGGGCCACCTGGGGTTTTATACATCTACACAACATGGCCACCTTATTCTGCCCATTGCTATCACTGTCAGACATTGGAGGCATATACAGTTAATAAAGTGGCTGCAAATGATGGGTACAGAGGCTGTCTGTGGATAAAAGTGACTCACCTCTATTGCTTGATTACTGTTAAATGGTCACTGATCTTCCATTGCAGAAGTAGTGTAACACACTGTATTGAATTTGCTGAAATTAGTGTAAAAACAATTATTGCTATGGCGTGTGTGTGTGTGTGTGTGTGTGTGTGTGTGTGTGTGTGTGTGTGTGTGTTGGAAGGGTGTTGCAGAGTATTTAGAAGCAGCAAGTTAACCATAATTTGTTTCACTTTCCATCACAGTCAGATCCCAGCTTTGTACACAATAAGCTCTTTTTGGTGGCCTGAGTAGGATGTGTGCATGAAAGTAATTGATCACTGGCAGAGTGGTGCAGCATGTTGTCATCTTATAACACTTGTCTCTGGCTTAGTTCTTGGCTGTGTCTCCTTCTATATAGAGTATGCATGTCTTCTCTTTCTCTACGTGGGTTTTATCCAGGTGCTCTGTTTTTCTCCAACACCTGAAAGATAACGTAGATCAACTAGTATTCCCCCAATTTACTGTGTGTGTGTGTGTGTGTGTGTGTGTGTGTGTGTGTGTGTGAGAAAAAAAAAATCATTGTATTTTGTGATAGACCTGGCTTATCAGGAGAGTGAGTGAGTGTGTGTGTGTGTGTGTGTGTGTGTGTGTGTGTGTGTGTGTGTTTTATTGATTTTTATCTGTGGACATCTACACAATATTGATAAGTACATACCTAACTCTTGAAGGGAAAAAAACATCAAATCATTACATTTCAAATTATTTACAAATTCAGAGCTTCTGGCTCCAACATCCCTGGCTGCATAAGTGAATTTTGACAAGTCTTAATTGGGAATTTTGCCCTGGGTCCTACCCAGTCTAAAACCTATACTACTTAGAAGGTCACTGTAGCTTGTGTTGGGGCTGAGGATAGCACCATCATTAATTTGTTAACTTTCCTCATAATCAGTCCTCAGAGGCAGGGGCAGCTCGTGCTATAGGACTGCCGGACTGCAGCCCTCCCACCTAGAAAAAACAAAAGAAAAATCTGTGAAACAAGAAAACAAAAACGAGAAAAAAAATCACGAGTCCCGACTCCTCTGCGCATGCATGGACACATTGGGGAACTCAGACTGCCTTTATCAGCAGTCCGGATACAGACAGAGAGATACCCAGCAATCTGTGTGGTGACGACCACACAGAACAGAGGAGCTCTGGACTGCTTCAGCTGCAGGCAGAACCAATGAGGACTGAGGGGTGAGCTGTTGTGGGGATTTCACTGCTGCGTAGGCTTCGTTTGTGAAATGGTTGTATGTGGATTATACTGCTGGACAAAGGCACTTCGAGTAGGTGTAGAAGTGGTCGCTGGCTGGATTGTGGGTTTTGTTCGTGAAATGGGTAGGTGTGGAAATGTGGATTATACTGCTGAACACATTTTTTACAGCAGGTAGGTGAAGGCTTCATGACATGGATTATACTGCTGGGCGAAGGGTAAGTGTGTGTAATGCCCCAGTTGCTATATTTTGGTGGCTAGAGAGAACAAATGGTGGTGGGTAGAGATACTCAGGCTTGAACCCTGTACCTTGGATGCAGGTGGCAAGGACCTGAATTCCCTATCCACCACCATTTCTAAAAAAATGTGCAGATTTTTGCCTCATATTTGTTCTGTTCCTCATAAAATCTGTGGTTTCTGTATCTACATTTTCCCTTGCAAAGTCTGTAGTGCAGTGGTGCTCTGGTAGCATTGCTGCCTGACATCTATAGGTTCTCTGGTTTGATTCTTGGCTGGGGTGCCTTCTGTGTGGAGTCTGCATGTCCTCCCATCTTACAAAGATGTGTTTGGAGTTTCTCCCTGCTCTGCTGAAAATTGTATTTTTTTCCAAGTCAGACTAGTTTCCTGGTTAAATGTTTAAAAATAACAGGCATTTGAATTTCAGACTTCATATTCTTCAGAAAGTACATAGTAACACAAAACCATTTATTCTAGCAGTTGTCTAAGTTTATAACATGGATATTTGAAATTTGTCCCTATTTTTGGGACTGTATTCCCCCATTATTGGCTTCGTCCAGGTATTTTGTGCTAAGGTTGAGAGCTATCTATGGTGAGAACTGAATTCACTGAATGTTTGGGGGCTGTATCCCCCATTACTGGCTTTGTCCACATGTTTTTTGCTAAGAGGTTGAGAGCTATGGTGAGAACTGAATTCACTGAATATGTTTGGGGGCTGTATTCCCCCATTATTGGCTTTGTTCAGGTGTTTTGTGCCAAGAGGTTGACAGCTATGGTGAGAACTGAATTCACTAAATGGTAGCCATTTAAGTTTGTCTTCCTCTCTTTCACAAAACAGCTGATTTGGCATAGTGGTATGTTTCTCTGACTGTTTTGCACAGGGTCCCCTGGGTTAATGATGTGGCAGTGAAATGTATGGTGGTAACACAACATTTTATTCTAGCAACTTTCCAACATTATACAAGCAATGTTTAAAATGTGTCCCTGGTTTTTGGGCTTTTGTCCCCCCCAATAAATTTTGGCTTTTTCCATATTTCTTGTGCTTCAAAGTTCAGAGATACAACTGTGCGTCAAGTAGATTTTACAAGGAGCTGAGAACTGCAGGGGAACAAAACTTTAGTGCTGCTTATTCTAAGTCTGCTTGCATTGTTAATAGCACAACAGGTAGTGTACTTGCTTTTGATGCAGAAGGCTCTGGGTTCTACTCCCACAGTAGATAGATGCATTGCTGATACTGTACTATGTTGTAAAGGGGGTGGATGCTGCAGTCCTTTTTGGTGAAGATACCTAGAGTAGTAACTATGAACCTATCAGTTTGCCATACAGTCCCTATTGCGATAATACTAGCTTATCATTTTTTTTAATGCATGCAACATAGGCAATTTATTCCTCAAGGGCAACAGGCACTTTATTTGTAGATGAATAAACAATGACATATAAAGTTGTTTGCTAGCAGCAACCTCTTCATTGTTACAGGTTTATTTAATGTGGAATTATTTAGATGACTTTTACTACTTCAGATATGATGCATATTTACTGATACTGGTGGACTGTAGAAGGTTGAGTAGACTTTTATGATGGAAATGTTCTGAATTGGGTAGTTTTGTCATTGGTGCATGCATTTTGTTTCATTGTTTACTGGAAAATTTTCAAAACAATACATTTAAAATATCCTCTAACAACTGTACTGTATTGTACAAGGAATACAATTTAATACAATTGGGAAGGTGTATCAAAGAGCATGTGTATGTTTTATGTTCAAGGGACCTATGATTTGAAAACAGCCCAAAAGGGGCCTATGATTTGAAAACAGCCCAAAGTTAATCTTTATCTGCCACTGGCAAAATGTATTTTCTTTGAATGTGGGTTTCAATGCTGTTTCAATGCATGTGAGTTTCAAGGGCAGAGAAGTTTTAATGCTGTCTGTTTTCATTGTGAGACTGCATTGCTTTGTTTAGCAGATATCTACTGGGGTTTGTGCTGTAAAAATGCAAAATAAAACATTCAAATGAAATCCAAATCATTGCATAAGTAAAGCAGTATGCACATTACAGTGTTTATGGTAAATGGGACAAAATAACCAAGGAATGGGACACTGGAATCATTGCAGGGGGGAGGCTCCAATCGACCATAATTTTGAGAGAGGAAGGGCAGCAAACTCAGACAGCCCCAGTTGAACTATACCTCTCAGCTGTCCATATTTTTTGCAGAATGAATAGATATTTGCTTCTTATTTTTGGTTTGTTCCTCATAAAATGTGTGGTTTTCTGGCAAATCATTTAGGAATGAAGTCACTAAATGACAGACATTGAGTTTTATGTCATAACCTTCAGAAAAATGCATGCTAAAGCAAGACCTGATATTCTATCAACTGTCTTAAGTTTATACAAGAACAATTTTTAGTAGTGTTTGTATGTTCCCCCAATATATTTGGCCTTGTCCAGATTTCCTGCATTAGCAGGTTGAGAGGTACGTGCAAATAAAATTGCTTTATAGAATTAGGCATATCAAAACCTCTCAACTGTCCCCGATTTTGGCTCAAAATGTTGCTCTTCCCCTAATAATCCCTCTGCAAAATGGCAATTTTGGAATAAAACATGGAGGGTTTACAATAAATAACTGTAATAATCAGTTATAGATTACTTTTATTTCAGAAATGCATGTAGATTCTTTTATTTTGTCAGCTGCTCAAGTTAGGAGTACTAATATTAAAAAGTGTCCCTTCTTTGACAGGTTCCCAGCTGTATTGTGTCGCTATTTTATATTTTTGCATCACATTTTTGGTCCATTTTTCATAAAATTGTGTTTTTTTGGCAAATCATTAAAGACTGAAGTTAGAAAATAATGAAAGACAGTTGAGTTTCAGATTTAGTACCTTTCAGAAAATTCATACTAATGCAAGACCTACTATTCTATTATCTTACTAAGTTTATAAGAGCAATATTTAAAAATTGTCCTTATTTTTGGGCCTTTGTCCACTTCTATTTAATGCTTTGTCCAGATTTCTTGCTCTGAGGTTGAGAGGTATGACAAATGTATCAGGGCCATCGCAGTCAGCCAGAGACATTTCAAATTGTGACAAACTTGTTGCACCCCACTCCCCCATGTAGTGACTCTGGATATGTCCAAGCAAGGCAAGGAGCAGTTATGCAGTGTAAATGTGCAGACTACCCCCCTCCCCATCCAAGGTAAACACAAGTACTACAGTGTCTTTTCATCTGTCATTGATTTTGCAGAATGTTCTGGTTTCTGTCATATTTTTCTACTGTTGATTCATGCTTATTATTATTCAGAAAGCGCCTTTTGCTCTGTGTTTAAGTAGCAGTGCTTTAATGACCATCAGGTAAGCTTGTCTGATATTGTAAGATGCAAGTAAGTTTTAATAAGCAGTATTGCCAACATTGAAAGCTTTTCTGTTGTTGCCATGCAGAGAATACTTACATAACTAGATAACGTATAAGCCTTGGGTATTGAAATGCATATGACAGTATTTGTAATAAAGGACAGGATTACATTATGTTAAGCTCATTACAGGCTTTACCTGCAAACTAAACAGAATGCCAATCTATCATGTGTGGCCCATATCCTGTGCAGTAATCCTTTAAGCAATATATGTTGAGCTTGTTTCTTGTTTGCTTTGATCATGTTTTCCCCATGAAACAAGTAGATAGTTGTTTTCAGGCAGCAGGTCTTTTTGGATAAGAAACATTTTACAAGTGGGGGTATCACAGAAACTGCTACTTTCAGCATGTTACTTGGTACTTTAATAAAGCTGAATATAAATTATAATTAGAAATGGAGTGCAAGGAGAAGTGATTTGAGTTAAGTGCTGCTTGTTTTTCTTATACTTGATTTTGACTGGCATTCCAGTAATGTATTTAAAAAGTAATTTATTTTTTCATGCCTCACATCCTTTTTGTTTCCATCTAGATATTAAGTAAGCTGTCATGCAGCCAATGGATTGAAATATGTTTTTTCTTCTACACTTCATTTTGTCTTGATTGGACTGTCATAATGATGGTTTGACACCCAAGGCAGCATATTTAATTAAAGTTTTTGTGGTTTTGAGCATAACTCCTCCCCTTTCTAGTTGGTCACACCCATTCCCATTGACCCCACCCATTCAGCTGTCTCCTGCAGCCCCCCCTTTGATTTGAAGTCACCAGCTGCCACTGCTCACAGGTATTCACAGAAGGTTACTATAGCTTGTCACTTTAGGGGTAGTGTACTCTCCAGAATCAACAAGCTGGAAATCATTAGTATGATAATTTTACTTTACTTTTAGATTGGCTTCTGCTCTTATGTCCTCATTTCTTCATCTGTCCCACAGTGTGCATCCTACCACTCATCTCAGACACTTCATCTCCATCACCACTAGCTTCCTTTATTGCTCTTCCTTTACTACCCAGGTTTCTGTACCATACAGTAGTACTGGTCCCACCACTGTTTTGTACACTTTACTTTTCAGTTTCTTTGGCATTCTTCTGTCAAACACTACACCTTACACTGTGTGCCAGTTGCCTGCAACCCCTCTGATTCTAGCTTTGACCTCCTCATTCAGACTTCTCTTCTCCTCAGCAACCCCTCCAAGATACTTCAAGCTGTCAACCTGTTCCACTATTTTCCATTCTATCTCAATTTATTGATTTATTTAACATTTATTATTATTTATTTAACAGTTCTCCACTTCTTCTGATTTCCCTTATTTGTTACCATATTAACGGTCTTATCTGTACTCAGTTTCATCCCATGTGCCTTTTGTTTTGCATTCCATTCCCCTATCCTTTGCCGAAGGGCTTATTTTGAATCTGCCTGTAATGTCACATCATCTGTATAAAGCAATTTTGTTGATCTGTCCACTCCGACCTGTTTGCTAACATAGTCCATCACCAGTATGAACAGCAGTAGGCTCACAGTTAAACAACCCCTCCCACTGGGATACCCTCTGTGAGACTGAACACTGTTCATACTTGAGTCACTGGGGCATTGCACATAGCTCGAACAAATTCTACCAATGTTTCTGGGACTTCAAATCACTGTAGGGCTGCCTAAATCAGTTTTCTTGGGCTCTTGTGATATGCTTTCTCCAAGTCTAGGACTGCCCAATTGGACTCTTTCCTCATTTCTAGCTTTTATCTCAATGATCTGTCTCAATGCAAGCATCAAGTCAGTTGTGCTGCATCATGATCTGAATTCCAGCTGCTCATCTCCCATCTTACTTTCTACTGGTCTGTGTATTCGTTTATCAGTCACCGTCTCTAGAACTTTTATGTGGTGTGATAGGAGTTTGATACCTCTGTACTGCCCACCATTGTGGATGTCCCCTTTGTTCCTGAACAATGGTAAGAGCACATTTGTGTATTAAATATTCAAGTGGCTATCTGTGGAGGTAAGGGACAAGGAGGCATGCTGTGTATATACATCTAACACAAACAAGTGCAGATATGTTACTGTGTTTTCTTTTCTTTTCATTTTCATCCTGGCCTGGTATCAGAGAGTTACATAGAATGTGTCTGCCTTTTAGGTTGAGGGGTGAGGAGACATGCTGTGTGGATAATATGATAGCATCAACATCAACATGAAATATGTGACAGTGTGCTTTCACTTACACAAAAGATGACTATATGTTTTTTTTTTTGTAATTGTTGCAGGTAGGGAGGCAGGCAATATTCCCATGTATGATTTATGTGTCTTCACAAGTATTTGTCTTTTTAGTTTATGATAACTACTTCTCTGTGTATTGGTAACTGTTGCCAATTTTGAATATTAAGCCTTACACACAGTTTATTTCTTCATTGAAAATAATGACGTTTTTGTCCCAAGTGGACAATGGGTCGAGGACTCTGTTTTACTTAAGTCAGTTCTACAATCACTGAATATGGAGTAGTTGAAATTGATGCTTCTGGATCTGGCTTGTTAAAAGGGGTGTGGCTACACAGGCAATGGGTATATTTATATTACACAGTGAGTATGGCTTATTTGTCAGGAAATTGCAGGATGTAAAGGTGGCAAGCCTGGAGACATTCATACATTTGCACTGGCACCACCATGATCATTTTCTACTCAAATGTTTCCAAAAACACTGTTAAAACAAGCATACAGTAACCAGGATGATGCAGAACTAAACAAGAAGAAAACTGTGAAAGCATGCATAATAAAGTACTTTGTACGGAGTGACAGACAATTACATTTGAGTGATACATGGAAGGATGTGTGCACTAACAGTAAAACATTAGTATAGAAAACTGATTTTATTAATCAGAAAAATACTTAAGGCAATAGTATTTTAAAGAAATATGCAGATTTGTTCACTTGGCTATGTTTCTTGTCAGGTAAGTATCATATTAATATAGCTCCAGATGCATTACGTGTAGTCCATTCACCTGAAAAAGTTACCAATAGCTGTAAGAGAGAGAGAGAGAATAAAATAGGAACTCAGAAAATGTAAATCTTGGGTGTCTTTATAAAGTCTAAACCTACAGAATGTCATAATTAAACTTTCATAGAACAAAGCTGGGTCTGACATATTTCAGTTTAAGCAAACTTATGTGACATGTTGATTACTATTCAAAACATCCAAAAGTGGTTAAACTGGTTGATACAAGTTACGACATTATAAATGTGTTTAACAGCATATTTGGAAGGCATGTGATATCCAATAGCTTAATTTCAGACAATGACTCACTACTGGTGACTGATAAAAAATAACATCATTGTAAATATGTTTGAGTCTATTTGGAGCACACACAAAACCTGATGGCTTAATTTTAGATAATGATTCATCAGTTTGCAAGTCAGGGATTCAAGAGACTTATGAATCGGTGGGTGTTCAGCCATATAATTATGATCCCAGATAACCTCAGGGATATTGGTTAAAAGGTAGTGGCCAAGTTGAAAGAATGACTCAGACAATAAAAATATGATGAAGAAGAATTCAGAAATTTGATGAAGAGACTGTTATTTCTCTAAAGTGGTCCACTGCAATGTAAAAGAGTAAGCTCTGGGCAGAGGACTGAAAATCATCCAGCAGTCCATATAACATTATTGTTACCAGTGAATCAAAACAATTATGTTAAAATGCTGAGGGGAAATCAATCCACTGATAAGATTCACTATGACAAACTTTTGTCTTCATTCAAAAGGGGAGCTAGAATGAGGATCCATATGTATACATCTCGACTGTCCAGATTTTTGCAGAATGTCCAGATTTTTGTCTCATATTCTTGGTCTGTTCCACAGAAAATTTGTGGTTTTTCAGTTTCAAACTTCATATCCTTTAGAAACTGCATGCTATCATAACAACTTTAGAGCAATATTTGAAAAAATGTCCCTGTTTTTTGGACCCCATTATTTTTGGATTTGTCCAGATTTCTTATGTTAAAAGGTTGAGAGGTATGTCCATATGTCAGTAAGTCAACAAGAAGGGCACCATGAATCTTTGCATTTGCTTAATTGCAGAAGTATTTAATACACTTATTTAATCTGCGCATGAAGTTTACCTCTCCTCCAAACCTATCTTCCTGTTTACACTTTTTCCACTTGCCCCATTCTCTCTTAAATGCCTGTGTGCATTTCCTTTCTACCACCCATTTTGGTAGCACATTTCATGGGTCCCCAACCCTCTCTGTGAAGAACTGCTTCAGAGATCGAGGGAATAGTTAGTCCTTACAACTTGTTTCTCTGCCACCCTTTCACTTTTGTCTTTCCTGTTCAGAATGACCCCTTCCTATATTCCTGACATGACCTTGTACACTAATATCATGCTAACCATATATTTTTGAGTTATGAGTGAGAAGAGGTATTTCTTTATTTTTTTGCTTTTGTTTACTGGGAAAGTCTGTCAGGGAACTGAAATGCCCATTTTCAGAGGAGGCCTGGGAAAAAGCAACAAAACAAGGATCGAAATACATTTTTCACAGTTCAAAAGAAAATTGGTCAACAAAGATTATTTACAAAGTATTTCAAAGCAAACTGTCAACAAAGATTATTTACAAAGTATATCAGATTAAGGAAATACAATTTTTTGTGAGTACAATAAAAAATACTATATGAATACACTTCTATAGTATCCATAGAGGACAGACTTAGGATTGCGTACTTCCAACTGTAGGTGTGGTACAATTGCTTAGTATATTCGTTGTCAGGTGATATTTTAGAGCAGATTAGAATCATTGTTGGTTATTTAAAACCCTGATGTGGTTTGGAAGTTTGTATTATGCTTTGGAGATAGGGATAGGGAACAGTGAGACACAGTAATGATTATTAGAATTACTAGCAAATGTCAGTTTAGGTTCTGAGGATCACATTGCAAACATCGGCACATGCCATTGTATAGGTTTTAACAGTGAGGGTGTTTTAAGCGGATTGTGTGCTGTGAGTAGCTGGTAGAGGGTAATATGTTGAGGAAGTTCAAGCCAGCTGAGGGTATTGAGCACCATGCATTGGCGGGAGGGGTTGGGAGGCTGCAGACAACTTTGTTAATTTTATTGTAGGTGCTTTCTAATTTGTGTTTGTTGGAAGAGTTGAGATTTGTGAATATTGTTGAAGCATACTGGAGGGTATGAAAGAGAAGGATGGTGGGAGCTATTTTGTTTACTTTGATCCCTTAGCAGATGCTTTGTTCTGTAAAGTATATCTTTTTGACTGCAGTGTCAATGTGCAGATCAAATTTTAACTTATCAATGATAACTCCCAGTAATTATGTGTTAATGATGTTTTCAATTTTTGTGTTGTTTGAGGAGATCATAGGAAGTTACTAGGCTATTGGCCCTGGGGCCCTAACAAGCCTAGCCAAGTTCTACCCTTATTTCAACAATCAGCATCTATTGCCCCTGTCCAAGAGGGATGCAGGTGGAACCCCAGAGTGAATTTACAGTTACCCATCCAATCGTCCAGATTGCGTTTGAAGAGGGCCAGTGAGGTACTCCATTCAACATGAAGTGGGAGTCTGTTCCAAAGGTGTGGTAACCTCTGGGAGACAAATCTGTTCCTCAAGCAGGTTCTATTAATGTCACATACCAGGTTAAGGTCTTTAGAGTGACTAACCCGTGTACGATTTGACTAACGGAGATGGAGCATTTCCAATAAAGCAGGGTCAGAGATTGCCTTGTATGCAAGGCAGAGATCACCTCTGAGTAGTCTGTATGAAACAGAATAAAGTGACACTGATTTCAGATGATTCACACAGAACAGATGCTGTAAACCTGGAATTTTCCTTGTGAGGAACCTTTGTGGTCTCTCCAGTTACTTCAGGTGCTTGGAAAGGTACATACCAAAAGGGGTGTTATACTTGATTATTGGCCTGATGAAGGAATAGTTCAGGGAGGTTATATTTATTTATTTTATTCATTTATTTTACATTTGCTTACTGAGATAGTCCATCTGGGAGTGAGTCCATTTTCAGCGGAGGCACAGGGAGAAAAGCTACAATAAAACAAGAATAACATTGACAGGTACAGTGTCGGTTTTATATAGAATTTAACAGAAATATTTAGAGACAACAAAGAAAATAAAATATACAATAGGCACTTTAGTGAAAAGCTGAAAGTTATTACAATATATTAAAGTCATGCTTATATATATATATATATATATATATATATATATATATATATATATATATATATATATATTTATATTTATTTTTTGAGGGTAGGGGTCCATCTTTAGTTGATCATTTGAGTATACTATAATACTTGTACATATGTATACCCTTACAAAAGAAAAGAAAAATTCATTATCAAATTATACTCTTATTGTAGGTAGCTGATAGGTGTGGTTAACAAGTGGGAGTGGGGTCTACATGGATACTATAAAATTTAGGGTATGAAATTTGAAGTGGGCTTATGTGGTATTAGCCTGGCTTGGTGCAGGAGCAGAGTCAGTTGTTAGTGAGGTGGTCTTTGAGCAGAGTTATGATTTGGTGTAGTTTGGAAGCATTTAGGATCTACTGGGGGATTGAGTTCCAAAATTTATAAATGTGGTGGGAGTAGAGGGCGTCCCTGGCTTTATTGTTTCTTTTGGATACTTGGAGGAGTGTTTTATGTGTGGATCAGAGTTGCTGAGTGTTAGTATATGGTTGGAGTAATTGCTGTAGGGCTGGGGTTCTGTTTGGCTGGTATATTAGTTGGTGAGTAAAGACAAGTTGGGTATATGTTAGTTGTTGCGGGAATTCTAGCCAATGTATTTGTTGTAGGGCAGAGCAGTGGTGGGACCTATGTGGGGAGCCAATGGCGAACTTGACTATTTTATTGTAGGCTGATTCAAGTTTGGTAAGTTCAGTTTTGTTAAAATTTGTAAAGATAAGAGAAGCACAGAGAACAGTAGATAAGAGATGAGTGCTGGCAATGCTTAGTCTAGATTGGCTAGTTAGGAAAGGATTAATTCGGTAAAGAGAGCCTAGTTTGATGTGTTTTTTTAACAGTTTGAGAGACAAGTAGGTCAATTTTAATTTGCTATCAATTGTGACACCTAGTCATTTGGTATGTGAGCTGGTGTTTATGATTGTGTTGTTGGAGGAGTGGATTTGAAAAGTGGCTGAGTGATTGGGTGTTTTGGTGGGGAAAAAGAGCATGAATTTGGTCTTATTTGGGTTCAGTATGAGATTAGTGTTAGTTAGCCAGGATTCTACTTCTAAGAAGGATTATTGTGTTATAGCCTGTAGTTGTGTTAGAGAGGATGGAACATATCAAGGTAGAGTCATCTGCATATTGGATGCAAGACGCAAGAGATGTGGATTTATGGAGTAGATTTGTGAAGATGGTAAAAAGTAGGGGGCCTAATATGGTGCCTTGTGGAACTCCTATGTTAACAGGGAGCAAAGGTGATAGCTCCTGCTGCCATCTAACAGCCTGCTGGTGTTTGGTTAGACAGCTGTGGAACCAAGCTAGGGAAAAATGACTAAGATGTAATGTGGCCAGTTCTGACAGCAGTTTTTGGTGTGAAACTGTGTCGAATGCATTTGAGAGAGCTAGAAAGATGGATGAGACATATTTATTCTGATTTCTGTGTTCATTTATTGTATTAGTAAAACTGAGGAGGGCAGTTGTGGTGCTGTGGTGGTGGCGAAAACCATGTTGTGTGTTTGATAGGAGGTTATTGGAGAGAAGGTAGTGTAGAAGCTGGGAGTGAATACATTTTTCTAGTATTTTGGAGAGGGGTGAAAGAATGGCAATGGGCCTGTAATTAGTAAGCTCGCTAGAGTTGCCACCTTTATTCAGTGGGGTGATATAGCAGACTTTCCAGATTAGTGGGACATAGTTCTCAGAGACAGAGAGGTTGATGAGGATAGAAACGGGGTAGGCTATGACTTCGGAGGCAGCTTTGAGGAATTCTGATGGGAAGTTGTCAGCAGCTAGGCTGATGGCCTTGAGCTTACTGAGTAGTTTTTTTATGCTATGGTTTGGGATAGAGTTAAATTAGAAGGAGTTTACACTCTCATTGTTGGCTACAGGGATTGTAGTAGTGATGTTTTGGTTGTAGTTAATAAGTGAGTGGATTGTGTTTATGAAAAAGGAATTGAATTGTGTTGCAATGTTATCATTTATAACTTCTTTTTTTCTAGAGGCAATGCCCTTATTTTTATATATATATAGAATGCCCTTATTACCACTGTGGAGACATGGTGGTCAAAGGTGAGGTTGCTGTCCACCTGAGTGCCCATGTTTCTTATCACTAAGCGCGTACGTAAGGTGCTGCTATTGATGTGGTAGTTAGCAGGAACATTGCCCTTACTGAAAGGGATGACAAATTTTTTTGTATTGAGTTTAAGGCCATGACTTTGGCACCAATCATTTGTTTGTGTAAGACCCTCTTGTAGGATGTTGACATCATCTGGTGAGTCTATGACCACTCCCAGTTTGCAGTCATCAGCAAACTTTATCAGCTACAGACCTTTAGTTTTTGCTTGTACTTTGCAGATATAGATTCCAAACAGTAGAGATGCCAGAACTGATCCCCGTGGCACACCACTGGTTACAGGTCTGTTGTTGGAGGTGGATTCCCCTATTTTGACTATATGGGTTCTATCATTGAGCCAGTTAGTGACCCATCTAATGATATAAGGGTTGATACCTAGCTGGGTGAGTTTGTCAATGAAGCTTGAGTGGGAGATACTGTGAAATGCCTTAGCTAAGTCTAGGTACGCAGTATGCACAGGTTTCCCCTCATCCAGGGCCTGGGTGATTGTCTCGAAGAAGTTCCCCAGGTTTAACAGGCATGATCTCCATTTGACAAATCCAAACTGAGTAGGATCAAGTGTTTGGATATTACCTTATATCTTTGTTGATAATGTCCATGATGATTTGCTCCATGACCTTGCAGATAAGGCTTATCAGGCTAAAAGGTCTATAGTTCCCAGGGTCAGTGGAAACACCACCTTTGTCCGAGGGAATAACAGTGGCTATTTTCCATTCAGCTGGGATGAAGCCGGTGCTTAGACTATGACAGAAAAGACTACCCAATGGTATTGCTAACTCTTGTTGGAGCCCATGTAAGATGAAGTCTGGGATGTTATGTTCCATAAATGCTGTGTTCCTGGCCTTCGAGAGGGCATTAATGACCTGCTCTTTAGAGATAGAAGGTAGGTGACAGGTGGCAGGGATGTCATGGGGTATGTGTCGCAGGGACATTTTCACAGAACCTGTTGGCCAACAGGTTAGCTATGTCCACAGGCTCAGTATATGTGGTATCATTAACTACCAGTTTGGCACAAATCTGGGCTTTTCCTTTTAGGTTACAGATGTAACTAAGGAATGCCTTATGATTGTCTTTATTTGAGGAAACTAATTTGGATTCATGATTTGCTTTGGAGGACTTCACAAGAAGTTTGTTTGTTTCTTTCGGCTTTTCCCAGTTAGGGGTCGCCACAGCAGAACTTCGATCTGCTAATGATTGGTAGTTGATTTTTATGTGCCGAGTTACCAGCCCTGACGCACAACCTTCAACAAAGGTACGCCCATTCACGCATGTCTCCATGCAGATGACACTCTAGCTGAGAATCGAACCGGACAGCATCTTACTGTGAGGCGACAACGCTACCGCAGCACCACCACCGTGGATGAGGACTTCACAAGAAGTCTTATTTGCTTATTTAAGCTGATGAAGGAGTGTTTCCAGTTTAGGGCTCACTCCCTCTTACCCTTAGATAGCAATTCCTTCCTCTTATTTTAAAGCCTGTTAATGGCAGTTGTCCACCAGGCAGGTTTGCTCTTCCTTGAGTAGCTTGTTTTGGTCCTATCAGGTACAGCCGAGTGAGTGCAGTTATACCGGTGTTTGCATAAAGCATTGGTGAAGAACTTGGCATAGTTGCCAGTTCCATCTGAGGGGGTAGGTGCAGAGAAGCTATTTATATAATCCTGTAAGAGGTTATAATCTGCTTTGGAGAAGTTTTTTAGTTTAGTTGCTGTTGGGGGGGCAGGGGGGGCAGGTGTGATAATTACTTCAAATGAGACTGATATGTGGTCAGGTCTCACCAGGGAAGACCTCACAGTGGGAGTGCTATAGTGGTCCCCCATATTGGTAAGCATCCCTTTGTGGGGGGTGTCAACCAGCTGGTCTAGGGCACTGAAGTTAATGAAGTCGAGGAACCTTTGTGGAAGTGAGCTTCAGGGTGAGTAATTTGCCCAGTCAATGGATGGGTAGTTAAAGTCACCCAAAACCATGGTATTCAGATGTATCTTGATAGACCCAAGTAGATCCAAATAGGCAGAGTGGGTGTCCTGATTTATGGAGGGATCCTGTTGCTGGCAATGACTTGAATAGTCTACCAACAGTTAATTGCACCTGAATTATTTCCAGTGAATCATGCTATTTGACCAATCTGGTGGTGCATTTATCTTTAATGAAAGTTGATACACCACTTCCTTTAGTTTTCATGCCTTCAGTTTGTGGTCTGAATGTGTGGAAGGAGGTGTAACCCACTATGACTGGGGTGTTCTCCACAACTTTGAACCAGGTCTCCGTGACTGGACAAATGTCTCCATCTTCCAAGGTGAGGACCGCTTCCAGTGAGTGCAGTTTCATGTTAAGACACCTAGCATTTAGCAGCATAACCCTGAGGTTCTTTTTAGATGGAGTTTTTATGTTGGGAATTTTGCCCTTGAGACACTACCTAAAAAAGGCACTATGGGGGTGGCAAGAGCCTTAGTCAGTATCCGAATTCCCAGGGGTGAAGATGAAGACCATCTCTGGCAAAGCATCAAGGTCTGTCGATAATGTTATCCCAGGCTGGCAGATACTGGATAATTGTGAGAATTCAGTAAAGCTTACATGATAATTTTTATCATGTGTACATTGTGGTGTGATGCATACACAGGTGCAGGAAGTTTTAGATTCAGTAAGCTCCATGTAGCGGTGTGCAACCATGCTCACTTATGCACAAATATGGAAACTTTTGTGGAATGCAAATTTCTGCATAAGTAGCTGAAATTTATGCTAATGAAGCAAATCAACATGACTGGGTGAATAAACAGCCTATAATGAAACCATGTAGACTCCGTGTACATGTCGGCAGTGTACTCAGAAAATTTTTGAGTAAAGGAGTCTACATGGAAAGAAGGGGAAGTAAAAGACCTGAAATACTGACCGAACTGCCCGTAAGAGGTAACACCACGCACATTATGGGCTAAGTACACACTTTGTATGCTAGAAAATCATTCTCCTGAAAAGAAAATATCACTATAACTGTCATGACATAAATGCACCTTTGGTACCCTATCCCCAAATAGAGAATAAACTTGTATGGAATGCAGATTGCTAAAATGGTCAAAACACATGAGACAGAGTATTGTAATGTACTGTAACCATTATGTAGTATGTATCACATATTTAGGTAAAATAATACCTTGCCTTGTGTTTACAACATTGTGCTCCCATGCAGTTTTCCTGCTTACATGCTACAAACTGTGTAGATTCCAGGTTGTCAGCACAGTCATTATGTAAATGAGGGCAAAACTCAGTACATTTTCTTTACTCACCTTCAGTGCACTGATTGTTTCTGCAGAAACTGCTCTGAGAAAGGGGGCTTGCCCCACTCCGTTCACCCTCCACCGTGGTCCAGGCTCACTCCACTCCCCTACCCTGCCCCCATTCCCCACCTGCCCTCACTATCCCTAGCTTTATAGTTACATAACCACACCCACTCCTCATCCCTGCCTTTCACACTACAGACCATCCCCCCTCAACTACTGTCTCTCTTCCTTCTTATTAATTACTCCATCCCACGGTCTTCCTTATTACCTCTATCCCACTTCGTTCTCCTCTCCCCATACTCTGCATTACAACTTACAGCTGGACAACTACCACCACTCCTAACCCAACCCATATTAATCCTTACACCAACCAATCACATTATACCCAAAACCTTATTTCTTACTCTTCTACCTTTCTCCTTCTCCTCCTACTACAACTTACCCATCTCCCTAGTTTCTCATACTCTCCACCCTTTTACACCACCTCTACCCACCCTAAGAATGAGTCCCTCTATACGGCCTACATTTCTCCTCACCTCTACCAGTCTAATATCTGTCTCCTATATAACATAATGATTCTTGCCATCTCTACTATACACCCCCCTTCCATACTCCCCATCCTTCCATCTCTCCTCCCCTAACCACAAACTCTATGACCTCTAAAAAACTACTATCCTTACTTCTTGATCTAATATCTATCCTGCTCTCTGGAGACATTCATCACAATCCTGGTCCACCTGCCATCCATAAAATCAACTCCACTCCATCCCCATCAAACATTACCCACAAGTCCCTCCTCTTAGCAACTCTCTGTGCCCAAAGGCTCTGTAACAAACTTCCCAACTTCCATGCTTGGCTCTCCCATAATCACCCTGACATCCTTTGCATTTCTAAAACTTGGCTAAAGCCTCATCTAAATGATACTGAAATAACCCTTCCCAACTACAAACTTATCAGAAATGACAGAACCAAGAAGAAAGGTGGTGGAGTAACCATTCTCTTTGCCTCCTCTCTAACAGTAACACCCTACACCAACCCTATACCTCAGTTCTCCACAGCTGAGATAACTATTGCACTACTAAAAATTAATAGTCATAAAAACATAGTCATAGCTGCTCTTTACATGCCACCTGGAAACAATATCCCCATTTTAGAAGACATACTTTCCTGGTTCTCATCCAACATTTCTAATGAAACAATCATTCTAGGAGATGTTAACATTAACTGGACTACTATACACTATACCACTACCTCTCATAATTTAAACCTATATGGTTTCTCTCAATTAATCAACTCCCCTACACAACCCACTAAAGACAACTCCTCTGGCACTGTTGTGGACTGGATATTAGTCTCCCACCCCAACAACATCTCTGCAAGTGGCATCATACCTGACTCTCTTGGTGACCACCTACCTGCATTTGCAATTTGCTCCACATCTCCCCTACACTTACTACAAAATTACATCACAAGCCGCACCCTCACTAATTTTGACCCTCAATCCTTCTCGGACTGCTTAAAACAAGTGAACTGGAGCCCTATGAAAACTCTTCCCCTTGATGCTGCTGTCAATTACTTTAACTCTCTATTCACCAATAAATTAAATAGTTTCACCCCTATTAGAACTAAAAGAGTGAAATCCAAATCTGACCCTTGGCTCACCAAAGATACCATAAAACTTATCCATACCAGAGATAAATTCTGGAAAATCCAACAAAAACTTAAAACACCACAGTCTCTGAATCAAAATAAATAACTGCGCAACATGGTAAAAAAAAAAAAACATATTGGCTCTGATCGCAAATCGTACTACTCAAAGCTCCAAAACAATTATAAAACTAACCCCAAGAAATTCTGGAGTAGTATCACTGCCCTCTTCAAACCTGGCAAAAAAGACAACCCCTGTCCTGACTCTAGTGCTTCTGACCATGACATAGCCACCAACTTTAACTCCTTCTTCATTGACTCTATAGCCAAACTTACATCTTTCACTTTGAATTCTATAACTTCTTCTGCCCCTCTCTCCCTCAACTCCTCTTCCTCTGCCATCAATTCCACCCTTCCTCCTCCCTTAAACCTATCCCTGTCAACATTGTTAAAAAACTTCTCAATAAACTAAAACCTTGCACTAACACCCCTGATAACCTACCATCAAACTTTCTAAAATTAGCTGCTGGTATAGCCCTCCCCATCTGCATTATCATTAACCATTCCATCCAAAAATCTTATGTACCCCTCCTCTGGAAAAAAGCATTCATCATCCCTCTGCACAAAGGAGGCAACAATACTAATATCCCCAACTTCCGCCCCATAGCCATACTCTCCGCTATCTCTAAAATACTAGAAAAATGTATCCACCAACAACTTCTATCCTTCCTCCTAGACAATAACCTTCTGTCTCCTACACAACACAGTTTCAGACCCCACCACAGTACCCCTACAGCCATCTTATCTTTCCTGGACATAATCAACCACGCCGAGACTCTGGTAATGTTATATCCTCCATGTTCCTAGACTTATCTAAAGCCTTCGATACCATTTCCCACAACTTACTATTGTCAAAGCTCTCACACTTTAACCTCTTTCCCCCAACTATCAATTGGTTCTCTAGTTACCTTTCAATTAGGCAACAGGCCGTTAAATGAAACAACTGCACCTCCTCCTTCCTTGACACCCTCACAGGAGTACCCCAAGGGTCTATCCTAGGCCCTCTACTATTCAATATCTTCATTAACAACCCCCATCAGTGCATCCCTAATGCTAAACACATCCAATACGCGGATGACTCTTCTATCATCTGCTCTGCTGAATCTTTCCCTAAACTTATGCAAATAACTCAGACAGCCTTTAGTATTACTGAGAGCTGGATGCTAAATAACCATCTAGCCCTTAATGAAAAAAAAAAAACAAACTTATGATCTTTACCCCATCTAAGAACTTCACAATAGATAAAAACTCTTTCTCTATAAAAAGTCAGAGCATGACCCCTATTGAAATAGTCCCCCATACCAAGCTACTCGGAGTCTTTATTGATGAACATCTAAAGTTCGACATTCACCTTCAAACCAACATCAAGAAAACCCACCAGAAACTCGGCATGCTCTACCGCCATAACCGCTATCTAACCTCCTCATCTAGGCTTACCCTCTCCACCACTTACCTCCTCCCCTCTCTCCTGTATGGAGCACCTATTCTCACCAACCTTCAAACCACTCTCACAGCTAAACTGGCATCCTGCTACAATAAATTCTCTAAGTTTGCTACAAATTCCAAAGCTTCCTCTCACCACTGCATCTCCTTACACTCTCTGAATTGGTTAGAGCTTTTCCAATCATCTCTCTTTCATTCAACTTTTCACTGCCCATAAACTTATTTTCAATCCTTCCCTCTGCCTTCCCCTTTCCTCCATCCTTACCATGCACCTTCCTGCCTGTTCTCTCAGATCCATTAATCAGAACCTGCTTGAACTGCATAAACCGTTATGTACTCCTGGCCAATCTCTTTTAGCCTTCTCTCTTGCATGAAACTGGAACTCTCTTCCCTCCACATATTCGGACTACCCAAAATCTTTTTGACCATACTCCAGTCTTATCTTTCCTCAACCTGGGAATGCTCCTGCTCCCATCCCTGCTAAACCTCCTCTATATCCATCTTGCAATCAAACATCACTACTTAAAAACACTAGCTTTCCCCCTACTCTCCATATAACTCTCTACCTCTCATCTCCTCAAGAATGTAATTAACCCCTCAGTCGTGTTGTCTTTATATTGTTTTAAATTGCACAATAGCTATGTTATTCTATGTAAAAATGTGTAGAATCCCAGTGACTGTAATCACAACAATTTCTTGTATTAATGTTTTTTACCACCAATATATAGCAGCTGCTACCCAGCAGATGTGTTAAATTCATGTTAATTACAACCTAAACAGGTGAATTGCATCTTAATTAGCCAATCCCACACAGTCGACCTATTCAACAAATATATAAAGTATCCATGTAGCCTACAGTCTTATTTTTCCTTCAGTACTTCAATACCATTGGAGTAGAGACTTAAAAAATTTAACTGAGATAATGCTAGGGGATGCTGCAACTATTCTAAATCTGCATGTGCTAGAGGCTGAAGCCAATGCTACTGGTGCTGCTGACAATAAGCCTAGGCCAAGAAGGAGAAGAGTGTTCAGGCCCAGGGTAACTTTTCAGGTGCTACATGAGCTGGAGATTGTACAGCACTACAGGGTGGGCAGGAACCCATTAAAAGAACTATGTGAGCTGTACTGCCCTCAATTCAGAGCCAGAACCAACTGAGGAGAACCCATCCCAGTGTGGAAGCTAAGGTATGTGTAGCCCTTAGAATATTAACTACAGGTACTTTTCAAAGACCAACTGGGGACATGATGGATGTGTCACAGGCATCAGCATCCAGGATCCTCCACTAGTTCCTGGATGCTATGTTCATACATGCCAGTGAGCACATATATTTTCCTCCTTCTGCTGAGGAGAGGGCCAGAAATATGCAATAGTTCTATCATGTAGTGCACTACCCTGAAGTACTGGGTGCCACAGATTACACTCATATACACATCAAGGCACCACCTGATGCGCAGGGTAGAATCTACATTAATCACATGGACTACCACTCCATCAACTGCCAAGTCTTGTGCAATTCCCTGAATGGGTGTGCTGGCAACCCTGGCAGTTATCATGACTCGCATATTTGGCACAAATCACAGATGTACCAGATGTTTGCTAGGGAAGACATTAGACAGTGCCATTTATTGGGGAATGCTGGCTATGACCTTGAACCATGGATGATGAGACCCCTCAGAAGTGCACACACACACCCACAGAAGAACACCATAATGAGGCACACTCTCAAACTAGAAACAGCACAGAGTGTGTGTTTCAGCTGCTGAAGTCACGGTTCTGGTGCCTCTATATATCTGGTGGAGCCCTGAAATATAATCCATGCACAAGTACACAGATATTCACAGTATGTGCTATGCTCCACAATCTGATCCTGTGGAAACAGCTGTAGCAGGGTCATCAAGGGGAAGGAGCACATTTCCCCCCACCAATGCATAGGTCACCAAAGCCACACTCAGAGGAGGACTCTGAGGAGGTACCACCAGCTGCAATCCATGCAGGCCGATGTAGACATGCATAGTATGCCCTTACTTTGGCTAAGAGACAACGCATAGCACATTCATTGGCCACCTAGGGACCTAATACATACATATATTAAAACTGATGCCACGCAACTCACACAACCATCACCTATCCATGTATTGGCTGTGTACTGTTTTTATCAGACACAGTCAGCCCTGAACAAAAGGTGTGTCAACTTCTGCATTTGCAAGGTAAGTCCTGAACCTAGACTGTATTCTTGAAGATTATTATGACATATCCTTGTATCTCTTAAGTAAATAGTGGTGGGTTTGTACAGAAATTACATTAACATGGGACTGCAGACACTTATTTTACTAATGTGTGTCCATTTGTAATTAGTAGGCCTCAGGCATGAAACATTAACACAGTCATACTTCTGCAGAGTACTGGTAGATCATTCAAGAGAGAAGTTAGAAAGTGAGGCTACACATTGCAGTTTCTGACTTCAGACTTGTTTGTGTCATAAGAGTAAGTGTGCTTTGTTCCCCCACCCCCCAACAGAGGAGTGTACCCTTGTACCTGCCATAACAGTAACTCAGCTATGCTACCACCAAACTCACAGTATATGCGTGTTTATGCCACATTTAATATCCTCTCACATCTTAAGGACAACTATGTATAATTACTTACACTTTGCATGTGCTAGGTCACTGATGGATCAACAAACACATGCATTTAAGACAGGGAGATGTATATTTGTAACCATAATTATGACAGAATGTGTGACTACTAACTGCTCTTTGTCCAAATATAATACAGAGAATTACTTGTACAATATACAGTCCATGGTTTGATAAAAGTGTACATTCTTCTGCAGCTGGTTGTTTGATGAATGATCCCAGTTTTGTGCTGGTAAGCTGCTTCTGTGGCAAAGAGGACTAAGACAGCCATCCTGTTTGCTAAAGCTGTATTGGTGTGAGGGTTCTAATCCCAACATAAGTAGATATTTTGGATGTGTTCTATCAATTGGGAGTGTGATTTTACAGATATTGCTTATATGTCCCATACTTTTAATATTTATCAATTGTCTTGTTTAAATTCTACATTTGTGTGATGCACCATATCTAGAAAACATTTTTAAAAAGGATTATCTAGTTTGCGTGAGTCGCAGTATTGCAGTAACAGGGAAAAGCCAGATAAGATTTATGTTAGACTGCCAAAAACAGAAAGCAGATGCATTCAATTATTGCTTCTAGTTATTGGGAAATCCCAGCCTGGAGTAGAGATAGGAGTGGGCTATAGCAGCAGGTATATATTACATAATAGTAAGTCTCAGATGTTTGCACTGCTTACATATGTGCAAACAGGTAAAGAGGCAAAAGCGCAAGTGTGTACAGTTAGTTAACCATAGTGCAAATCTGATGCTTCTCTCGCTATTACATTTTATATATATATATATATATATATATATATATATATATATATATATATATATATATATATATATATGTTCTTATTGCTGTAAATTTCTCAGTCCCTTTGTCTAACCTAAAACTACATGTGGAAACATTACACAATAAAACTATATGTATATATATATATTTACATTTGTTTCCCTTCCACCAAACACATCAGCAATTAATACAACCCTGGGGTCTCCTTAATTTCTCAACAAATATATCAACCACAATATAAAGTGTAATATATAATGTTGTATGCTCCTTCACTGACAGGGCCATTTCGTGGTGCTAACAGGCTTGCTCTGCCAAACTCAAACAGCCAAATATGCTCAGTAAGAGTACTGGTGTTGTTATGTGGGTAGGCTGCTAAACAGTATACTTCTGTTAGGCTACCAGCCTCAGATGACACTAAGAAGTGATGTGCCTATGTAGGCTTCCCAAGCTGTTGTTCCCCACATAGCCTGCTGATGTCATCACCTGGAGTCTTAGATACAGCAGACTTGTGCTTGGTGCTTACTTTAAGTACTGTGTTCTGTAGTCTGTGCACTTAGATAGGTATGGGTTTGGTTCTCACTGCAGTAAACTGTGTGTGTGTATGTGTGTGTGTGTGTGTGTGTGTGTGTGTGTGTGTGTGTGTGTGTGTGTGTGTGTGTGTGTGTTTGTGTGTGTGTCTCCATAAAGAAGAGTGGAAATGTGTATCCCAAAATGACTTTTCCAATGGCGTGCTTTTGCAATGTTGTCCTGCTTGGACAAACATTCATTTCAAGCAGACCTCCAACCTCTTGTCCCCCACATACTTGCTGATGTCGTTTACTATATGTTCACCTTCAGCCTTATATAAATCATATTTGTGCTGTGGAACATGTATTAAGTACTGTTTTTTTATAGTGTGTGTACTTAGAAAGGTAAGGGTTCTTTTCTCACTGAAGTCAACTGGGTGTGTCTGTGTGTATGTCCATAAAGAGTAGAAGTGTGTATCCCTAACTGACTTTTTCAATGGCATGGTTTTACAGTGTTTTGGTGCTTGCACAAATATTCATTCCAAGCAGCCCTCTAACCTCTTGTTTCCCACATGGCCTGCTGATGTCATCTACTATAAGTTTACCTGCAGTCTTTTATAAATCATACTTGTGCTGTGCTGCATGTGTTAAGTACTGTATTATGTAGTCTGTGTACTTAGATAGGTAGGGGTTCTATTCTTAATGCAGTCAACTGGGTGGGGGTGGTGTGTGTGTCTGAGCTGTTACTGGACATTACACAGAGAATGTTTCATAGCAGTCTATGGAACACTGTTCTATGTACTTTCATCATGCCCTTGTATTTAGCTACTATTATAAAATGAAAGCCCTGCAGTATGTCCCACTGTTGCTTTTACTTATGTAGAAAAAACATAGTTATTTTTTTTGTGTTGCTATGATTAATTGTGGAAAATATTGTGCTGATTTTGACTCTGTTGCCTATGTAATGTTATGAACAAACAAATTGTCAGTTATTGCTTTTATTCTGCTGCAGCTGTATTGCTTGCATTATACATTGGATTTACAGTGGACAAATCCATTTCAGTTCAACTATTGATAAGTAAACATCATGACGTGATTTCTGAGAAAACACCACTGTACTCTTTTGCCTGGAGTGTACACTAGGACTATACATTTGAAGATAGCTGTTTCTGGTCTCATTTTGAGTTTTAACAGTGTTTCATTGTCTTAGCTGCTTTGGTCTTGTTTGTGTGCAGATAGCTTAACTCTTTGCGGTTGTAGATGCAGAAAAAACAATACAATTATTTTCCATTAAAGTTGACCAATGTTATCTAGCAGAGCAAATCTTCAACATCTGGTCAAATTTCAGTTAAACAAGCAGTAATGTCACATCTTATCTCTCCACAACAGAACTATATATCCCAGTTTGGATATACCTCCTACTATACACCCCATATGTTAGTCCCCCTAAAATAGCACCATATCACATACCCCCACCTGTTCCTCATTCTCTCTGCAGATACCAGGATCACACCTCACATTACAAGCTGTCAGTTCCTCTCTTTTTCTTCTGCTAGCCTAGTTGACATGTTTTTATTGACTCAGTGCAGATAATGCCTCAGGCCTATACTGACATAAATGAAGTACAATCATGGGTGGAGGCACTCTGCAGCAACCTACATTAACAGCAGAGACATCCAAACCACATGTGTGGTACCCCAATACTAAACCCAAAGCACACACTACACATAAAAAAGGAGCAGCAGTGTTTCACACAGGAAGTACCTAAGGCAATAGTTTTCTGTTGCAAAAGTTGTACTTATAGTTGATTGTACAGTGAGCCATACACCTTCCACACTTTTCAGCTTAAACAGGGTGAAATTTAGGGTCAGCTGTGTGGCACAATTAGTTGTCACATCACACATGCAATCATGTCTCACCACAGCAAGTCCCACTATTAATCCATCCTAGTTGGTGTTGGTTTGCACAACTTGAGATGAATTTCTAGGGGATATATAGAGACAGACATGCTCACCAAATGTGTTCCAGGCATGTATGTCCCTATGTTTGACCAGCATTACAAGCTTGCCTAGGATGAAACAACAATATGAAGAACAAATGATCTTCTGAAATTGGTTATGTGTCTGGTGTCATTCTAAGAGGTTCCAGTTCCTGTCAGTGTGGGATGACATTGTGGATAGACCATGCTGCTTGGCAAGACATGGACTTCACCTGGCACCTTTAGGCTTTTGTTTGCTGGCTAAGGCACTTGCCTCCACCATAATGCCTTTATTAGGCAAGGACACAAAAACTGAAGTTACTATATGAAAATATATAACTCCAGCAAAGTAAGGATCATGCTGTTAAAATGTAGGAGTTAGCATCAGAAACTGCACTGTCAACAATTTTCACAATGGAAGTGGTGGATGTCTGTGCAGTCACAGAAACCTGATTCAAGACCGCAATAAGTAACCCAACCTTGCAAGGTTGCAATGCCTTCCACACTTTCAGACTGCTATTTGAAGTGGTGAGAACCAAAGGCAGTGGATTATCTGTATTCACTGAAGATAATTCCTCCTCTACAGGAGCTAGACAATATAAGTCTATGGAGTTAATGTAGCACCAGTTTATTGTTGCTAAGTCCTTAATGTTATCTCCAGTTACATGTTCCCTTCTATGAACAAGAAGGGCCACACAGTCTATTTGTAAGTACTTGTAACAATTAAGGTTGAAGAAAACAACCTACCCAGGGATGATTTCAACTATAACTACACTGATTGTGAAAATTATATGAGGTCAAACTCACTTGCAGAATAATTCCTGGAATTTGATAACTCATATGCCATGGAAATAAGACTGCACCACCCCACAAGTGTCTGTTATATTCTACATCTAGTCATCACAAATAGCACTGACCAATGCAGCACCTCATGTGTGGGGCCTGCACTGTTTCAATTCAGCCATAAAGTAGTTTTCTTATAATTAGCAATAGGTACAGGATTACAAAATTAGAGGTCAGCTGAAAATATATCTTCCAGGGTAACTACACCATCCTAAGGGGTGGTATAATCTTCCTAAAGTTTCCACAGAGGATATTGGCAACTATAGTAAGGAATACCCTAATGCCCCATATAAACATCTACACAAATGTGTAGATGCAGACGTACCTGATAGGATCAAAGAAAGATCCTTATGAAAATAACCATGCTGATGGATGTCTGACATTACTTGATTATACAGTAAGTGAACAAAGCTGATTTCTACAAATACAAAAGTGTAAATCCCAAATTGGAAGAGGAACATCCTCAGCCTAAACAAGACAGTAAGACTCCTTATAAAGTCCTTCCAGCGTAGCTTTGGGAACTGTGTCTAAACCATAGCCAAGGATAACTATAAGGCTTTCCTCTGCTAAATATGCAACATCAAAGGTATAACTCAGATGTGTGCTGATTCATTTGTGGATGGTATTGCACACACTGACCCAGTGTAAATTGACAACATGCTAGCAGACATGCTTGGATAAAAATTACCACCCACCCACCCCCAAGCTTGCTATAACACATATCTTCAACATCATCTCCAACCTCGATCTACAAAGAGCAAACAATCTCTCCAAGATTAGGAACACTGCCTCCATGGGACCAGATTGATTTCCAGCATGCATTCATAATGTTCTTAACCAGCAAACTAGTGCACTAGGCACCCCATTCAATCACAGTCTGAGTACTGCCTTTATCCACAGAAATTTGAAATCAGCGACGTATTTTCCACTACACAAGTAGCATTAACAGGCACTTATAGCCCCTTACATTTGACAAGTCTCAACTGAAGACAATGGAATGGATTTTCATGGATGCCAGATACAAGGATAGAGCTGACATCTAAACACTACATCTCTCCCAGCATGGTTTTCTCAAAGGAAGGTTGTGCGTGCTTAAAATGTTGGTATTCAGTAATGTTACAAGAGACATGGCATGTGTGCACAGCATTGACTTTATCTGTCTTGACTTGGCCAAGGCCTTCCACACAATCTCACATCCATGCATTGGTGAGAAGTGAAGCCAGGTGAATATCAACTGCTATGCTGTCCAGTGGGTTGCAAACTGGCTCACAGGCAACACACATTCAAGGTGAAAGTGGTAGAGTTCACCTCTAGCAGCAGAACTATCACCTGTGGGTTACCACACGTATCACTTCTGTGCCCATTCATGTTCATTATGTACTTCTCAGACGTCAAGACCAAAACTGAGTGTCTATGTCTAGGCATGTTTGTGGTTGAAGGACACTTAGGTGCTATCATTGTATCCCCTAACAATGTGAGTGCTGTTCAAAAGGGGCTTATACAGCCTAATGACTGAAGACAACTCTGTGCTGCTAAATGACCTTCATACAAATGCACCATCATTTCCTTTGGTATTAACAATATTCCAGCTTATTATGACATACCCTGAATACCCTAATCACCAATTCCGTACTGATAGACCTGGGAACACAAGTCAACTGCAACATATGTCTACTGTGGTGAGGAAGGTTTCCTACATATTGCATCAGATTAGCAAAGCCATTGCAGTAGTATCCAGTTCAGTTCTAAATACCCTATAGTCATCCCTCCTCAGACCTACCCCTGAATATAATGGTCCCTTTGCTATGTAGTGTAACAGACACCTGCAGAAACTTAACAGACCTCAGAGATTTACAAGTAATATAAATCAGGGTGTCAAACCTGTCTAATAAGGACAGACTGATGCAGCTGTCAGTGTACTCAGTACGATATAGACTGTTTTGAGGTAACTTATGTATGCCTTGCAGTGCTATCTCTGACCCAGTTGTGATGGAAATGCTGGCCCTACATATGTCATTTGAGACTACAGTGAGCTAACCAAGGGCCATCAATGTAGACAGACATATATAGGACATGCTGGAGAGACAGATACAGCTCCCATAGGTTACCACACCTCTGGAATGATCTTCAAAACCATGTCCTGCAAAGCACCTCCATGACACTGTTTCATCACAGCCTGGATGACTTGATGTGAAACCGTTAATCACTGCCCTGCATTGCCCCTACTTCTCACTTGGACATGGGTAGTCCTTGCTAGACAAATCTTGCCCATACATGATATCTGACAATTTTATATTGTGATTTAATGGCTAAGCTTCTAAACACCATCAGGTCAATAGCCCAGTAAAATCCTACGTACCTATGAAGCTATGATGATGTACATGCCAGAAATGCTGTTATACTGTATTACTGTTATGATGGGAGTTGACTACAGTGTATACTTAAAATCCTGATATCTGAATCTGATATTGTGACATGTGATGTGCACCATAACTCTGTAATAAAAATAATTACAAGGAATATTTCAAATTGCATGATACAAATTTAATTTGTTAACTTCATAACCCTTACAAGGGTATCCAGTATAAAGCAGTGAAATTATGACAATAGCATCTGTATAACTGTGTAAGTACAATATAACTGACAGGTGCAATCATCAGTTTAACCTCAGACATGCTGATGCAATCATCATTTATGTAAATAGTCACCCTGTGCATCAGACACTTAGCTTTACTATCAAAAACAACGAACAGCAAGCAAGAACTGGTAAACTACTAGTAAAAAATCCACGAAACAACAAAGGATTCCAAACCGATAAAATTTATTGTAATCTGTCTTAGCGCCTCGGCCACTACAGCCTTCAACGAGTACAAATTTAATAAAGACACATTCCCATATATATACATTCAGTGATCATTCAATTAAATGCAATCAAATACACAATAAAAACTAATTAACATAAAATTTAAAGTAAACTTCTCCAGTTAACTTCTCTATTCAAACCCATCGGTGACAATGTATTGAATTTCAATATAAATACAGTTTCTTTGTAGAGCAAAATACTTTTAAGTAGTCTTTCAACCCCCTTCTTAATAAATACTTGTTCTAAAATAGTGGCTTGCAATAAATTAGCATTTCCATTATCTGAATCTGATATTGTGATGTCTGATGTGCACCATAACTCTGTAATAAAAATAATTACAAGGAATATTTCAAATCGCATGACACAAATTTCATTTGTTAACTTCATAACCCTTACAAGACTATCCAGTGTAAAGCAGTGAAATGATGACAATAGCATCTGTATAACTGGGTAAGTACAATATAACTGACAGGTGCAATCATCAGTTTAACCACAGACATGCTGATGCAATCATCATTTATGTAAATAGTCACCCTGTGCATCAGACACTTAGATTTGCTATCCCTGAATCCAAAAGATAGAAAACAGGGATATGACACAGTTATTATGACTTGTAGAGGGTATTGTGTGAGGGTGCAGGAGGCCTAGGCTGACACAAAAAGTGTGTGAGTAAGCAAGTGAAGCAGGCAAGATAGACCATGCAAATGTTATGTTGGCATCTGTAGGTGCCCGCAATGTAGCATTGGTGTGTAAGTGTCTGCATGCACACAACCAAGCTCAGTGCTAGTTCTATATGCCTGTATGTCAGACAGATGTGAGCCATGCATGGTAGAGTTGACATTTCATTGTTGTCACCCCTGACCATAAGAACTGGCTCTGCCAGGAGTTACTTTGGCACCTCCATGCCCAAGGTCAGATGCAGGCGTACTACCTGCAGGTGAGTGATGTCTGCTGGACATGCTCCCTTCAAAGGAATGCCCAATACCAGTACTTCCTGGCCTGCCATGTCTGGGTGTGGACAGCACACTCCCTGATGGAGCAGTGGAAGTAGTGCCACTACGGGAGTGTGATTGGCCATGGCCAAGTGGGCTCACAACAGATGTAGTTGTTGACCTACACCCAAGGGTCAGTTTCCCTTCTAGCAGACATTCCATCACAGACAATGTGTATTCCATGACAGATACTCCATGCTCCATCACAGACACACCTCACTCCAATGTGTTATTCACCCAATCCATGGAATCAGCAACGCAGTGGAGGCAGTGACGGATGTCATACTGTGCCGCATCTACAACCCTGAGCATTTGTCTGGAGCACCTTTTTGAATGTGCCTGTGTCTCCATGATGGCCTTAAACATATGTTGCATTACACATGAAGAGACACCTGCAGCAGGTGGAGGAAGGACAGCAGGCCTCCTTCAAGCACCCCTATTGTGCCTTCTGCATGGCACCTTGCCAGCAGTTTGACTATGACTAGAGTCAACAGGTTCTGAAGCAACAGTAACTACATTTCCTTGGTCAATGTCCTCGCCCTCCACCTGTCCAATATCTGTGGCATCAGGGGACTGGGGATGTGTAGGTGTACTGGCTGTGTACAGGGAATATGAGGGGGGTCACAGTGTCAACCTCAGTGTCAGATTCAGCTTCTGCAAACCCTGGCTGTGCATCACTTTGGCCACCATCATCATGAGAGTCTGATGAGACACTGATATCAGGTGGCACAGGGGACACATAACCACTTCCATGATCACCTGTGATAAAATGAAGAAACACAGGAATACATTAATACCTGCAGTACTGTGCTACAATATATGCTAAATATTTTACACTGCTGTCACTATTACAGACAGTCATAATTCTCAACCTCTTAGAACAAGGAATCTGGATAAAGTCATGAATAATGGGTGGCAAAAGGCCCACGAATAGGGACAATTTTGAAATACTGCTCTTACAAACTTAGAAAGTTGATTGAATAACAGGTTTTGCTTTAGCCTGACAGTTCTGAAGGGTATAAAGTCTGAAACTCAGATCTCTGTCATTAGCTTATGTCTTCAGTTTTTAATGACTTATCAACAATTTGCAGAGAATCGATATGATATGAACTATGGGCCAGAAATATGAGTCAAAAATCTGGATATTCAGCAAAAACCAGTACAATTGACAGGTATGCAGACAATACAGCAATACATACAGCAGGCCTGAGAGGACACATTATCAGATATCTTGGAATTTATCTACAGTATGGACATAAATGTATATACCACTGTGGTATGGCGGTAGCGTTGTTACCTCACAGCAAGAGGTTCTCCCGTTTGATTCTTGGCATGGCTTGGGAGTGCCTTCTGTGTGGAGTCTGCATGTCCTCCCCGCGGTTGGGTAGAGTTCGAAAGACATGCGTGCGTAAATGGGCATGTCTTCGGTGAAGGTTGGGCGTTGAGCTGGCACCTCGGCATTTCGTAAAAATCTACTGCCAATCATTAGCGGACCGGAGTTCCACAGTGGTGACCCCCTTAATGGGAAAAAGCCAAAAGACAAACAACAACAACATGGACATAAATGGATTATGCTTACCAACTGCAGGAGCCCTATTTCTCTGAATTTCTGATGGTCTTGAAATGAATAAAGGAAGGGGTAATGGTAATAGCACTACATTTAACAGTATAACAGGGGGTAATACCTATACTCATCTATATCTGCAGTAACCCAAATGTTAACAAGAATGTGGCTAATCAGAATGCCACAGTATTCTAATGATGATCTAACAATGCATACATGGAGCTCCTCTTGAGATGCAGGAGTGGCGGCAATATCCAGAACATACAGGATCACTGATTGCTGGGAGCTGTCCTGTGCGGCAATGTTTGCCAGGAATTCCTTTGTGGCAGTGAGAGGGTGTTCTGCAGCAGGCCTACCAATGGTGATCTGGTGATCACGAGCCACTGCAGCTGCATGTCTCCTTGTAGCTGTTATCATATCAGTGGCTCTGTGACACACCTGCTCATAAATGCAACTGTGTCACCCAATATCATTTATGTTGTGGGCTAATTTGTCCCACAGGACTGTACACTAAACCATATTGGCCTGCCCTCTGGACAGCAGTACTTCATGATGTTAATGTAAGACCTCTATGATGAGGTCATTTTCCACCTTGGTAAATGGGGGCCAACGTCAAACAGACATTTTGTGCCGTAAAAGACAAAAAATGATAACACATATAAAGATCACATAAGTACAAATAAACTGTTTACATACAAAACAGTAAAGGAAGGCTGTCAGTATTCCCCACTTGACAGACTTTAAAGATTCAACAGGGGTCAAAAATTAACAAGGGAGGATAAAATCATCATTCTCAGATTCTTTAAATAAAATAAATGGGGAGACAGGAAAGTGATGAAATGGGGGAGCAAGCAGGGGTAAAAGCAAAGTGAAAGGAAGGCAGGAATGTACAGGAAGGGTGTAGGAAATAACCATAGCTATCCATTTCCTGCACAGTAACAACTGATCACGTGCACAGAATCTTAGCTGAATTTGGACCGTCACCTCCAGAGAAAGGGGTGATGACAACATAATTCTGTTGGGAAGCCAACTGAACCAAATTAAGTGTGTCAAGTTGACACATGTGTGAAATGGAGAGCTATGTATGGAATGATTTTTTTTGGGACAGGTGTCTTTATTTTCTTTTTTTAAAGGAGAGAGAGAGGAATGTTGGGGGAACAGAGATAGGCATGTCTGGGGCAGGCAAGTTGGGAAGGAGAGGAAGCATTTGATGACAGACAAGACAAACAAGACAAGAGACAGGGTTGGTGAAGGACACAAGAGGGGGGTGAACACCTTGGTTAGGGTGGGGTTGGGGAGATCGAGGTCCCACTGTCATCAGGCATGGTAACAGTGGTGAATCCAGTCCTCACCCAGTGGATTGTCATCACTGTATCCATCACTGCTATGCTGGCTGCAGTGGCCACCATCTTTGCCTACAGTGAGTATTCTGTACCAGAATGGAAAGCAGGCTGTCCATCTGGCATAGGCATGTACTCACCATCTGCTGCACAAGCTTACACACCATACCTAGCAACTCAGCTCAGGTGATGTATACACCCCCTCTACCTCTGCTGCCAGAGGGGACCACAGGACTAGCCATTGGTGCAGAACTACTTGATGGTCCAGGTAGAGCAGAGTCAGTGGGAGGGGGGCGCCCCCAGGCTGCAGCCCATAAGTGCTGGGCCTCAGTGCTGTAGCTTGTGGAGTGAGTGCAGGCGGATCATGATGAACTGACCTACCCTGCTGTGCTGTAGTAATAACATAAAAAATACACAGTAATGAAATAAAACATAAACCAAAACAAATGAAATAAAAGAAAAAAATATATATATATCATTATAAAATAATAAATAATTACAAACACAGTGATAAATAATTGAAGAAATATGTAACAACAAAGCAATAAAAATGATACATAAAAAAATAAGAAAATTAATCTTAAAAAAAAGAACTGAAGAGAAGGGGTAGAGTGAGAGGAAAAAAACAGAACATTAGTAACTTCACAGTTAATGTACAAAGCTGTATACAATTAATTTACTGTATTCTAATACATTTTATGCTTGACACTACCAAGTGCTAAGAAATGTCTCTATTACTTTGAATACTAGCCTATTCCTAACACATACCCACTATAGTGCAGATCAGATTGCATCCTGCAGTCATTCAGGGCTGCATATACTGCACATATACATGCTCCATATACAGTGATTACACTTGACAGCAGGCCATTCAAGCCACAGATATAGAGGTCTGAACTTCAAATGCTATAATGATGAAAATGTAACAGTATTGTATATTTAATGATGAAAACCTAAAACAGTATTGTAAACAAGAAAGTTTTATATTTGGGAAGTGTGGTATTTGAACCCTCAGCCAGTGAATACTGTACTTTTCTTTTGGACTACAGCTTAATGCATGCACATTTTCCTTTTACACTTTATAGATTCATGCTCACTGTTACCTGAGAATGTGCGACTGTTGCTTTGTCATACAACCCAAACCTGTCATCCTCTTAGAGCAAGCTATCTGGACAGATCATAAAATAATAGGGGTACAATGACTCAAGAATAGGGACAGATTTTAAATATTGCTCTTACAAACATGGAAAGTTACATAGGATTTGTGTTAACATACATTTTGGCACTAGTAATTTACTGACTTCATTCTCAGTTATTTGCCAGAAAACCATACATGTTATGAGGAACAGACCAAAACTATTAGTCAAAACTGGATATTCAATGAAAATATGACCATTTGAGAGTCATGCTACAGACTACAGCATGCATTTTGCAGTTGAGATATGCATGCTCAATATTATACAACTGTATGATATAACAACTAAGCCATCTTTAATTGTTAAGGGTACAGTAACAGTACTATGTATAATTATACTTAACATACCACATGCTTCTCTCATCCTTGTCAGTCGCGATGTGTGGGACCTTACATTCGAGGCCCTCTCCTCTGCAGCTGTGGAAAAAGAAAAAAAAAAAGAAAAGAATGCCATCATGAATACCAGTCTTGACTATATTCAGCTTTAAAATTTACAATTAATCAATGCAGTTTATACATACACATCTGTGGGATGTTTCCCGCCTGACATTCCCTGATCCAGCGATCAAGAGTATCTTGTTTCCTCCTTCGGAGATCATCATGGTGGTGATGGGATTGTTTTCCAATATGTGGGATACCTGTTGCACTGGACAACGCCCTAGCCTTTGGACTTGTACTGAGCGCCTGTATAGTTACCCTGCAAGAGGCGAGCGTCATGCTGCTTAACCAGGACTCCTGAACATCCCAGCACTGTGCTGGGAAATGCACACCCTCTCTAACAACACCAGCCATGCCTATAAAAGATCAAGTTCAATGTCTAGTATGCATTTCCCACCAATTCCATCTTAAATATCATGTTTTCCCACCATATGCACATATTGCGCTTACTGCGCACTGTCTGCATTTTGATACATTTGACAAAGCTGCTCTCCATTTACCATTATGCAAACACGGTAAGCCAAGTGTATTTGTTTGTGTGATGGTAAGTGAAGTGCAACTTTTTCAAATGTATCATAAACTAGACAGTGTGCATTCTTAAGGTTATTTCATGTACAGTCACTTTAGGGTTGCCACCTTTTCAAATGGCCAAAGTGGGACATTTTTGGGACACACATCAGATTTTACAGGCCACCACATACCCATGGTCAGTACAAAGGATAGAACTTTACTCTTTTGCCTAAATAAAAGCTTATTCTTGTAGCAGTTTAGTTGCTTATTTTGTTTCTTGTAACATTTAGGTATTTTAGATACAGAAATAACTATTTTATGCAACTATAACATAAAATATGGGACATCCCACCTCAGGTTTCGTGCCCACTAAGTTATCCCAATCCACAAGGGGGGATTCTCCTTGGATCCCAGAAACTACCGTCCCATCAGTCTGACAAGCCTTATCTGCAAGGCCATGGAACATATTATCATGGAACTTATAAACAAAGACATTGGCAACCTTCAAACACGGACTCTACCCAGTTTGGGTTTGTGAAGGGCCAATCTTGTCTCCTGAACCTGATTGACTTCTTTGAATCAGTCTCCAGAGCCATGGACAAGAGTAAGGTGGTCCACACAGCCTATCTAGACCTTGCCAAGGCCTTTGACACCATCCCTCACTCTGGAATCATAGATAAACTTACTAAGTTGGGCATTAATCCCTATGTCACCCAATGGGTTGCTAAATGGCTTACTGATAGAACCCACACTGTAAAAGTAGCCGACTCCAAATCCAGCTCCAGACAAGTGACAAGTGGAGTACCTCAGGGTTCAGTCCTGGGGCTGCTCTTGTTTGACATCTACTTCTCTGAAGTACAGGTCAACACTAAGGGACTCTGGCTAACAAAGTTTGCAGATGACTGCAAACTGGGAGCCATTATTGAATCCCAAAATGATGTGGATACTCTACAAAAGGGCCTTACAGAAACAGATGCTTGATGCCAGAGCCATGGGCTCAAGCTCAATGCCAAGAAATGTATTGTTATCCCCTTTGGGAAAAAAACATGTATCCATGAATTACCATATAGGTGGCAGTACAATAAACACAGAAAGTGTGATAAGAGTCTTAGGGACACAGGTGGACAGTGGTCTCACCTTCGATAACCACATCGCCACAACAGTCAGGAAATCCTTCTATGTGGCACACCTCATCACGAAGGGCTTTTCATCCAGAAAAAAGGAGGGCATTGTCCCACTGTACTCATCCCTCATTAGACCCATTATAGAATACAACGCCCCATTTGGTATGTACCTCTCAAGACATCTGCAACAACTGGAAAGGCCTCAGAAATACCTCACTAAAAGAATCACAAGCCTAAAGCAGATACCCTACACTGACCGCCTTAAAAAACTCCAGCTATACTCTGTCGCATATCGTCTACTCAGAGGCGATCTCTACTTAACATACATGGCCATGTCAAACCCATAGCTGTTGGACATGCTACACTTAAAGAAATCCCAATCCCTCAGAGCTACACGCTCCAGGGATCTAAACCTTGTCATCACAATAAACAAAACATGCTGGAGGGATAGGTTCCTGACCCAGAGACTCCCCAGACTCTGGAATAGATTGCCCATACATGTCAAGCAGAGTGCCTCTTTGGACCTCTTCAAGAGGAACCTTGATGATTGGATGGGAGAAAGGAAATTCACCCCAGGGATCACGTCAGTCGCCCTGCTAGACAGGGGTCCAGGAAAGTAAATAATGTGGGAAGAAATAGCCAGGGAATTGTTATGGCTAGGCTTGTATAGGCCCTAGGGCTGATAGCCTAGTACCAACCTATGAACCTATAATTATGCCCTACAATCTCAGGACATTTGCCATTTTTAATATTTTTTGTCAGGACACAACTGCCCAAAGAGGGACTGTCCCTCGCAAAGTGGGACAGGTGGTAATCCTAAGTCACTTGTGCAACTCTGTCTCCGTAAATATAGTGTGATGTGGAAAAACAAAGTAATTAAAGTAAAGTAAAGTAAAATGTGTATGGAATATACAGTATTTGAACCCAGGACCATGTGTACAATAGTCTTAAAGTTACAGCTCTTGCCACAAGAAGGTTGAGACAACACTTATCTATGTATCACTTTATTTGTATAATCTGCAATGTCACAATAGTATAAGAAAAGTTTGAATACCCTGTACTAGAACCCAGGACCATCTGCTCTCCAGTCCTGGATTTAACACCTGTCATCACAGGATTAGTTACATGAGGTCCCCTATATTAATATTCATTGTTAACTTCATGCTATTAGCGCAGCACAGCCTCGTTTATCAGGTTTGCTCGAAGCCCAGCAGTATTAATTGAATGCATACGGTTTCTATTTTAGGATGTCTAGGTCATGTCTGATACATGGGTGGTCCAGTCATGCAAATGAGGTAAGCATAGCAGAAGCCATTTGTGGCCAGCGAAAACATTGCACAAACCTCGGAAGAAAAGTAAAAAAAAAAAAATACAAAATAAAAAAGGGGAGAAGATTAAACAATTACACAAAGACATAAATGATAGTGGACAAAGGCCAAAAATAGGGACAATTTTGACATATTGAGCTTACAAACTTAGAAAGTTGATAGAGTAACAGATTTTGCATTAGCATGAATTTTCCCTAGAGGATGAAGTTTGAATCTCAAATATCTGTCACTTTCTGACTTCAGTTCTCAAAGATTTGGCAATGATTTGCCAGTAACCACAATTTTATGAGTAACAGGCCAGAACTATGAGGCAGACATCTGGACATTCTGGGAAAGTCTGTACAGTTTATAGGTATGCAGAAGTGCTATCTGCATTCACTGAGAGATTTCACGGCCAGATGCACTGGTGCACACTGCAAAACCTTGTTTAAGCGCGCAGAGCTTCATTAATATTGATTGCGCACCACCGCCACAGGCACTACTTCCTGTATACAGTAACACTTGTGTAGGCTCTACACGAACCCTACATGGAGTTTACCGAATCCTGGGGAATATTAAGATCAGTGATCAGTGTTGTTTTGATTTATGCTTTTGGGAAGGAATAGAAAAAAATGGTTTTGTTGGGGTTTAAGCACAACTGAGATTTATTTAGCCAGTTTTCTATAGAGGTGAAAGCTTCTTGTGTGATGGTTTCTAAGGTGGAAAGATTTGGAGCTGAGCAAACTAGGAAGGAGTTGTCAGCATATTGTATTATGATGGTGAGTTTTGATTCCTTGTGCATGTATTACTTGTTGTGAGAGCATGTTGAAGGCTTTTGGCAAGTCCAGGAAAAGGGTAGAGCCAAAATTACCTGAGTTTTTACTTTGATTAATGGTATCTAGAAAATGTAGCTGGGCAGTTTTGGTACTGTGTTGGGGTCAAAAGCCATGCTGGGTAAGAGAAAGTAATTGGTTATCAAGCCGAAAGGCTAGGAGTTACTGATGCATGCATTTTTCAAGTACTTTGGAGGGGGAGAAAGGACTGCTATAGGGCGATAGTTTGACAGTTTGGTGGATGTGCCACCTTTGTGTAATGGGCTGGAATTTAGTTTTCTGTAATGGATCTATTAATTAGGATAGATACAGGGTAGGAAATAGTGTCAGCGGCTATACTAATGTATTCGGATGGCAGGTTGTCAGGTGCTGGTGTTGTGGGTTGCAGTTATTTAATGCATTTTTTGATGGTATTTGTCTGGATGGTTGTTAGGTTGAGTTGGGGTGTGGAGCTATGGTCAAGGGGGGAGTTATGCGGGGTGGGTGTAGGTTGTTATTGTATGAGTTAAGTATACTGCTGGATATGAACTGTTTGTTGAATTTGTCTGCAATGTCCTTGCTGGTTTTAGACGGAAAGGATTAGAGTTGATTTTCTGCCTGGTTTTAAGAGGTTGTTTAAATTTTGCAAAAATCTTTTCGGGTTTTTTGTATGTGTGATCTGGTTTGTAGAGAAGTTGTTCTTTTTTATCATAACAAACTTGTGCCTTTGTGTGGTTTCTGAAGTACTGATATCTATCTAGATAGGATTGGGCCCTAGTTTTGTGGTATTGTTTCCAGGCATTGTCTCTGTCTCTCAAGAGTTGTTTAGTTTGATGGGTTAGCCATAAGACAGAATTTATTTTCACCCTTTTACATCCCATTAGGGCTTGTTGGTTTAGTATGGTTAAGAAGGAGCAATTGAAGTGACAGACAGCTTCATCTAGAAGCAGATATTTGAGGGGTTCTCAGTCACATTGTTTAAGTGTGTGTCTAACTATGGATTTATCAAAACTGGTTATATTTGTGACAGAGTTGAAGTACACTGGTTTGGGGAGTTGTGGTATTCTCTGCTGATGTAGATGAGGTGATAATCACTGAGAGAGCATCTAGGAGGGGGTGCTGGTAGCTTAATTTTTCTCGGTTGGTTTAAAGTACGTGGACTAGTATGGATGTTCTTTTTGGATACTTTAACAAATTGGGTTGGTTGTCAGATTAGCTGAGTGAAATGATAGAGGTTAATATTACAGGGGCTAGAGTTAGGTTTGGTAAGCTTTAAAACCTCTAGCATTTGGTCGTATTTATTTTCCTCCATCCCAAAGAGCTTTCTGAATTACTTTCAGCAGCCTGATGTCCTTTCCTTATATGGTTTCCAGAATTGCATGCCATACTCAAAGTTTGCTTTGACGAAGACCCTAAAGAGTGAAATTATTACCTTTTTATTTTTCTAATCTCTCTCCTGAGGATACATCCTTGCATTCTCTTTGCAGCATCCACTTTCCTTTAATTCTGCTACTGGTGGAACTATGCAAGTGTGAACAACACCCCCAGATCATTTAATTGTAATCCTCCCAGGTGATACATCACACTAAGGTTTTGAGGCTTAAGTGTAATACTTTCTGTATATTTACACTGAACCTCAACTGCCATCTTTTTCCTCATTTATTCAACCTTTACAATATTTTCATTAGACACCCCCCCCCCCCCCACACACACTTATCTTTGCATTGTCTGAAATCCTGTTTTCTGTCCCCTATAATATGTCAGAGATAAACAGTTTGAAGAAAATCAGACCTAGGACAGATCCAAGTGGCACTCCACTAGGCATTTTACTAAATCCTTACATTCACCCCCCTCATCATAACTATGTGTCCTACCTTTCAGCCATGCAACGTTGAAAAATTAGTTCAGGTATGGAGAGTTATATTAGATTTATAGGGCCAAGTAAAAGAAAGGCTAGTCCAAGGGAAAGTAGTGGAAGTGACAGGCAGATAAGGGAGAAGATAGAGAAAGAAATTCAAGGAGAGCATAAGGAGAAATGGGGAAGGACAAGACAGGAATGAAAAGCGAGAACTAGTGGAGAAGGGAGTGAGCTTGTGAAGGGCGTGGTAAGATTTATTAATCAGGTTTGGTGCAGGAGCAGAGCCAAGGTGTTCACTTAGTTGCTTGAATTTAGAAGTATTGTTAGTGTTGAGTATATATTGGGGTATTGCATTCCACATTGTGGCAACTTTGTATGAATATAGGGAATCTCCATAGCTGTAGTTAGACTTACTGACTTTCAAAATCAATTTATTAGAAGACCTTAAGGTTCTGCTGCTAGAGTAGGGATGAAAAAGTTTGCTGACAGAGGGACAGTTATCCAGGTAAAACACAGTGGAATGAGTAAATACAAGTTGGTTAAAGGTTAATAGGTCGGCAAGTTCCAGCCAACTGAGTTGGTGAAGAATATTACAGTGATAAGTTCTTGTGGATTGGTTGGAGGCAAATCTGGCAACTTTAGTAACAAGATTCAAGCTTAGTTAAGTTGCATTTTCTTAAGTTAGTGAAAATGGGTGAAGCATATAAGTGGGTAGATAGAAGGTGGGTTCTACTGATGGTGAGTCTGGTGGAATCGGTTAGGAAGGGCTTTATTGTATACATGGAGCCAAGTTTGAAGTGCACTTTCTTAATGACGAGCGATAAATGTTTCATCAAATTTGAGGTCATTGTCTATGGTGACTCCTAGTAGCTTTGTGTAATCAACTGGTTCAATGAGAGTATTACTGGATGAATGAATAATGAAGAAAGTAGAATCAAGTTTTTTTTTTTACTATTGGAGTAAAGCATTCGTTTTGTTTTAGAAGGGCTGAGAATCAGTTGTGAGTTGTTGAGTAGCTGAGGTATTTTTCTATATCCAGGAAGGATTGTTGAGTTTTGGTGAGTAGTGATGGTAGGGATGGGGCTGAGCCTATGAGTCAGGAGTCATTTGTATACTGAATGAATGTAGTGTGCTGAGTAGCAAGGTTTAGTCTGTTTGTGAATATAGTGAAGAGAACGGGGCTAAGAATAGTCCCTTGAGGTACACTGACAGAGATAGGTAGGGGAAAAGGTAAATCATTTTGCCATCTTACTGCTTGTTGGTGGTTTGTTAAGTAACTGATGAACCAGGAAAGGGTTGAATGAGAGAGATTAAGGAGAGCTAATTCATAGATAACTTTTTGTGGGAGAAGGTATTAAAGGCTTTAGATAAGTTGAGAAATATAGAGGAGGTAAGTAACCCATTGTTCCTATGTTCGTTCACAGTATTTATAAAACTAATTAGGGCAGTTGTTGTACTATGTTGTGAATGGAAACCATGTTGGGTGGGGGACAAAAGGCTGTTTTTCAGGAGGTGATCAAGGAATTGAGAGTGAATACATTTTTCCAGTATTTTGGCTAGTGGGGAAAGTATGGCAATAGGTCTGTAGTTAGAGAAATCAGTGTAGGAACCGCCTTTGTGAAGAGGGATTACATGGCACACTTTCCGATATCGGGTAAGAAATAGCACTTCTGGCAAGTTTGAGGTATTCACAGGGTAGTTGATCAGGACCAGTGGAGGAGCATTTAAGTTTAGATAGGTGTTTTTTTATATAATTAGTTTGATTGGGCTGAAAATTGAAGGAATCAGAATTTGTTACAGAATTAATGGGTAATGATGGTAGGGAGTTGTCATTGTCTTTTACTAATGATAGTATTGAGTTAAAGTGTTTGTTAAATTGTGTGACAAAGTTATCAGTGGAGTCTGTTTGGTTAGGACTTGGTGTGATGACTTAACCAGGTTTAAGGAGTTGGTTAATGGCACCCCAGAATTTTTTTGGGTTGTTAGAATACTTATTTTGGATTGTTGTGTAATGTTGTTTTTTATTGTGTTTGATCTGTTTTTTTTTTTTTTTTTTTGCTAGATTGTGGTGTTGCCAGAAGCTTTAAAGGGTAGATGGATCTCTTGAGAATAGGTAGTTATGCCATCCTTTGTCTCTTTCTTTAAGGAGCCTTTTGGTGTCAGAGGATAGCCAGGGAGCGTATTATGCTTTAATATGTATTTTTCTGAGAGGAGCTAGTGTATGTCTCAAAACTATATCTCCACTCGCTACCTAAAAAATGCCAATCCCACTACCTTTGCTAACTCTCTAAAAATCAATAAACTGGAGCCCTCTAAGAACTCTACCCCTAGAAAATGCTGTTACCTGCTTCATCTCAACTTTCCTAAACCTCTTAGACAGCTATGCCACACTAAAATTCAAAAGAATAAAAAGCAAAACAGTCCCTTGGCTAACCAAAAATACATTAGCTGCCATGTGCCTTAGAGATAAAGCCTGGTTGTGCCACCAGAAAAATAAGACTTCCTCCACTCTCTATGAGTACAAATCACTTTGCAATAAAGTCAAAAAGCTTGTTACAACAGACCGAAAAACTTATTTAGTCTCACTACAAAATAGCCATAAAACTAATCCACAAAAATTCTGGAATGGTATCTCCAGTCTCCGTAACCCTGGCAAAAAAGAAAACCCTTGTCCAGATCCTGATGCTCTAGACATATATCTGTCCACCCAATTTAACTCTTTTTTCATTGACTCAATTTCCAAACTAACCTCCTCCTTCTCTACCAACACTATACCCCCTACCTCCACATCCCCTCCCCTGGCCTCACTTTCACCATTACTCTCTAATACCTCCACCTCCCAACCCCCTCCTTTCTCCATAAAACCCATACCCATATCTTCCATAAAAAAACTTCTCCAAAAACTAAAACCATGCTCCAATGCCCCCGATAATATACCCTCACACTTTTTAAACTATAGCCGCTGAAGCCATTGCTTTACCCATCAGTATACTAATCAACCATTCTATTCAAGAAGGTCATGTACCCCAACTATGGAAAAAGGCCTTCATCATACCCCTGCATTAAGGGTAACAATAATAATATTACAAACTTCCACACTATTGCCATCCTATCCCCCATCTCTAAACTCCTTGAAAAATGTATCCATCTACAGCTTATTTCCTACCTTACCAACAATCACTTATTTACTCCAACACAGCATGGCTTTAGACCCGGCCACAGTGCTACCACTGCCCTTCTTTCCTTCTTAGAAATTGTTAACAAAGCTCGTGACTCTGGCTGCACAATATCCACCCTCCTACTTGACTTCTCTAAGGCCTTTGATACAATATCTCACAAGCTTCTCCTAGCTAAACTCTCTAATCTAAACCTACCCCTTTCCACCCTCAATTGGTTCAATAGTTACCTCTCAAATAGACAGCAAGCAGTCAAATGGAAAAAAGCCACCTCCTCCTTCCTTGATACCCCCACTGGAGTCCAGGATTCCATACTGGGTCCCCTCCTCTTCAATATATTCATAAATGATTTCCATCGCTCAATCCCTAATGCAAAATTTATCCAATATGCTGACAAGTCAGCTATAATCTGTTCTGTCACCTCCATCCCTACACTCATAAAGCTCACAAAAGAAACTTTCTCTACCACTGAACAATGGATGTTAGACAATCACTTAGCACTCAATGCCTCAAAAACCAAACGAATGTTATTTACCCCTACAAAAACAACCATTATTGACAAAAAAATCATTCTCCATCAAAAGCCAAAACAATACATCTCTCGAATTAGTATCTGAGGCTAAATTACTAGGTGTCCACATTGATGACCAGCTCAAATTCAACTCTCACCTACAAATAAATATCAAAAAACCCACCAGAAACTTGGCATGCTTTATCGCCACAATCGCTACCTTACTCCTTCTACTATGTTCATTCTCTCTACCACATATCTCATCCCTTCTCTTCTTTATGGTGCTGCACTTCTAACAAATCTACAATCCTCTCTTAAGACAAAACTCTCCTCTTGCTATTACAAAATTGCATAGTTTGCCACAAGCCAGAAGTCTTCTACCCATCACTGTGTAGCCCTTCATAAATTAAATTGGTTATAGCTGCCCACTTATCTCTCCTATATTCAACTCATTCATGCCCACAAATTCATTTTCACCTCCTCCCTCTGTCCCTCCCTATCCTCAATATTCAAAATGCACCTCCCTGAAAGACTTTTAAGATCTAACAATCAAAACCTAATAGAACTGCATAAACCTACCAATCCCTCAGGCAAAAATCTCCTATCCTTCACCCTTGCATGTCAATGGAACTCCCTACCTCCATCCATCCATATCACCGCAAACCTCTCTTCCTTTAAAAACTCACTCCACTCACACCTTATATCTCAGTGGGAATGCTCCTGCTCCCACCTCTCTTAATCTCTTCTACTCTCTTCATCTTGGTCTTCTCTGATGCAATACATGGTTTTAGAAGGAACCAATTCATGTGTAAACAACTACTGTAGATTTACAATGCTGACACTTTCTATCTCAGAAATTGTCTCTGTTAAATGAAATAGTTTATCTGTAATTGTATAACCAAAACTTTGTCATTTTTGCTTTGGAAATTGTATGTTTAAAGGGAATGTTTTTACTAGTACTTTTGTACTTACTATAACAAAAGCTTTGATTGTAATTTTTGTTTGTAATTATTGTTTTGTTTTTGGAGCTTTTCTCGCCAGGACTCCATTGAAAATGGGTTCTTCTAGGCCCGATGGACTATCTTGGTAAACCAACTGCAAATAAATAAATAAATGTAAGATTGAGTGGAATTTGTCATTGAAATATTGGACTGCTTGGTCAAGTTTGAGATATATTTGTGGGGACCAGTTGACTTCTTGGAAAAGTGTAGTGAAAGCTTCAGGAGTAAATTTAGTTTTGTTGTGAATATGTTTATATGTAATTTCAGTAGGAGAGAGGAGTGTTATTTTAGTAGGAAGATTGGAAGGTGATCACTCGGACTGGAAGACAGCCTGAGAGACAAGAGTTTGGGTTGAAATTGGTTAGAGCCCAACTGAGGATGGATTGTTTATTAGAAAGTTTATCAACCCTAGTTGGGTTGAGAATTAATTGGGCAAAGCCAAAAAGGTGAATGTGATTAGAAGGGTTATCACAGGAGATTGTGTCCCAGTCTAGGTTCAAATCACCTATAATTATAGTTTTTTGTCTCAGTGTTGATGAACACTAGCTTAGTAGATCTTCGATGGTAGATGGGTTGTTACCTAAGGGAAGGCAGATGGCTATAATATTAACATCTTTATGTGGGTTTATTTGAAGATAATTGATTAGTGATTCCATGTTTGTGGTAATTGGGGGGTGAATCTTGAGATGTTCAAGTTTTAGGTTGCTTTTGTAAAGAATTGCTACACCACCACAGTGTTTGAGGGTTCTGTCATGCCTGAATATATTGTAGCCTGGGGGTAGGATTTATTTCCTGATCCTGAATGTGAGGTTTGAGGCAGGTTTCAGTTAGAATGGATATGAATGGTGAATAGTGGGCAATGGTTGCAAGAAATTTAGTAACCTTATTTAGTAGGCTTCTGAGGTTAAAATTTAGTATTAATAGGTCAGAGGTATTGGGGTGGAAGATAGTTGAATGAAAAGTGAGTGATGCTGCTACAGGGGAGGCTGAGTGAGGAGAGATGGTTGATTTTACAGGGGAGGCTGACTGCAAGGAAGGTGAAGGGCCTAGAATGGGGTGAATATCTCCATCTAGAAGTATATAATTATGCAAGAGAGGGCGTGAGTACCTGAATTTGAAAATAAGTCTTAGAAATTTGTAAGGATGACTAGTGTACAATTTGGACTGGAGCACTTTGTATTAGGTGAGTTGTGAAATGGTGTTTGTAAATAGATAAGGTGATATAATTATGTAGTGTGGAGAGGTGCTGGAGTAAGTACTGTCAGGATTAGTTGGCAAGTAATTGTGATGTGTAAGTTGTGATAGTGTGTGGAGATATAGGTGGATACTAGGGAGGTTGTTAGAGTGATGAGGCTTTGTCCCTACCGAATGGCGCACTGCAACAGTCATCCTTCTCCACAAAGGAGGAGCAACTACAGACCCTGGGAACTATCACCCCATTAGCCTGACAAGTCTGGTATGTAAAGCTATGAAATGCATCATGGACCTAATAAACAAAGATATAGGGAATCTCCAAACTCTGAATCCCACACAGTTTGGTTTTGTGAAGGGTAGATTATGCCTACTCAACTTGGTCGACTTCTTTGAGTCAGTCACCAGAGCTGTGGATGAAGGCCAGGAGGTTCATACAGCCTACCTTGATCTGGCCAAGGTCTTTGATACCATTCCCCACTCAGGAATCACAGAAAAACTCACTAAGCTAGGCATCAACTCCTATATCACTAGGTGGTTACAAACTGGCTCACAGAACCCACAGTGTGAAAGTAGCTGACTCCAAGTCAGACTGCCGACCAGTCATGAATGGAGTCCCACAGGGATCGGTCCTGGGTCCTCTCCTGCTTGGTATCTACTTCTCAGAAGTCCAGATCAACACGAAGGGACTCTGGCGGACAAAGTTCACAGACGACTGCAAGTTGGAAGCCATTATTAACTCCCCAAGTTATGTTTACATCCTACAGAAAGGCCTCACTGAGACCAACAACTTGTGTCAGAACCATGGCCTTAAGCTCAATGCTAAAAAATGTGTTGCCATCCCCTTTGGGAAAAACCCAGTTCCTATGAATATTACCACATCAATGGTAGTCCATGGAACACAGACGGTGTTATAAGAGATCTGGGAACACAGGTTGACAGCAACCTCTCTTTTGACCACCACATTGCCACTGTGGTCAGAAAGTCTTTCTATGTGGCACATCTCATTATTAAGTGTTTTGCTTCCAGGAAGAAAGAGTTCATTGTCTCCCTCTGCTCTTCCCTCATTAGGCCAATCATTGAGGACAATGCCCCATTTGGCATGTACCTCACTAGACATCTGCAACAACTGGAGAGGCCGCAAAAGTACCTCACAAAGAGGATCCTAGGCCTTAAACACTTGCCCTATATGGACAGACTCAAAAAACTCCAACTATTCTCTGTCTCATATCATCTACTTAGACGTGATGCTTGACTGACCCAGCTCTGTTAGAAATGCTACATCTAAAGAAATCCTAATCCATCCACACCACACACCCCAGACACCTCAACCTCATTACCACAATCAACAGAACATGCAGAAGGGACAGGTTAATAACCCAGAGACTGCCCATGCTATGGAATAGACTTCCCATACATGTGGCACTGGGAACTAAGATTGGGTGGCACAATGCCAGGGTAATCCTATGGGCTAGGCTTGTAAAGGCTCCAAGGCCATTAGCCTACTACACAGCTATAAACCTATATACCTAAGTAGTATTTTGGGTGGGTGTGTAATCACCATTTTTGGAGAGGTGTAGAGAAATTCTATGCAGCTAAGAGTGTGATTGAGGAGAGAAGAGAATTAGGATAGCTGAACTGACAAAGGTATACGATAGGTGTGAATCTAAGTGGTATGAATGGTCTGACCAAAGGAGTTTAATCTTATTAGGTAATATATGTCATGTAGTCATTGAAGATCTTGAGCTCAGATCTTGAGCTGTTAATAGGCACCATGTCTCTGTCTCAAACTGGCATTCTGATTATTTAACAAAACAACAATTAAAGCCCAGCTTAGTAAGGAAGTAAAATGAGATTAGCAAAGAAGGAGCACAGTAAGCTGTCTAAAAAGATTAAACAGATATTTACTGATTTTTCTGTTACGATTAAAAAGATGAATAAGGCTTAATATATGATAATTACAAAGTTGGGGAAGATTAATTTACCTAAATGTTTTGTATTCATACTTTTGTAACCAGTTGAAATCTAAACTATTAAACCTAAAATATGATTCTTCTTTAAGTACACAAGTGTTTCACTATAATAGTGAAGTATAATAACGTATTAGTGCATGCTGTGCATTTTACTACTGACCTTCTGAAAAAGCCATGATTCAGACGAGGTGCAAAATATTTGTATTAGCTGCCAGTTCAGATGGCATACAAGGACAAAGCCCTGACTATGGCCCAGGTGACCCAAGTCTGAATAGCAGCTTTGGTATCTGTTGGAGACGGGCATAGGGAAGGGAGGAGTGACACAGCTTTGCACACTTTTTTCAGAGGAAGGGAGTAGGGAGTATGTTTGAGTGCTTGTTTCCATGGTAGATTTCTTGGCAGAGGTTGGAATGTTTGCTTTGAGGTGAGCAGGGCAGTCTTGATGGGTTATGTCACCCACAGAAGTGAGTTGCATGGCCTCCCTGGCATGCACATGCACACCAAACCCTACATTAATACTGGATATGTGTACTGGGGTTCAAGACTGAAAAAGAACAAGATTCAAACCTCCCTAGATGCCTGCCTTAATGATGACTCTTCCTGGCCAATTCTCACTCTCCAGGGGTGAGGGAATGAATGGGCTGACTGGTTGGAGGGGGCTGATGTCTGGCAGGCAGTGAGGAGAATATAGTGCAGAAAATCACTTGAATTAATTATTTTATTAGTAAAATACAATCAGGACAATGGCTGAAATATTAGACTGTATGAATATCTGAACTCACTTATGAATAATTACTTTCACCCAAGTATTTTGGCATTTGTACTTCATTCTTTTTTGTAGTGATTGTAATGCCCAATGTGCATACTCTGATCTGTAACTGCCATTTGTTTACATTTAACAGTTTTACTGCAGTGCATCTTCTGTTCAAACATTTCATATAAAAACAAAAATAATGTGGGAACAAAGACATAAAATCAGGGCCAGTTTGTAAATACTTCTCTAATTCACTTAACAGTTAGTAGAACAACAGGTTTGCATGGACTTTCTGAACAATAGGAAGTATAAAACTGTAATGTCAGGCATTATCTGACTGTAATCCTTAGTGATTTACCAGAAACACAACAATTTTATGAGAGACATGGTAAAATATAATGCAAAATCAGAGGCATTCTGCAAAACCAGGAATACTTACGATGTATGCAACCCAGTGATTTGTTTCTGAACAAGGGCTGCTCTGCTTCCATTTTGAAAAGATAAAAGACACCCACTAGAGGTATACTAGGGTTTCCATTTGGAAAGCAAAAGAAGGCAGACAAATACTATTACTATCAAGTAAAAGAGGAGAAAAAGTGAAAAAGACTAACTCTGTGTAGAATGCCAAGTTCTGTAATTATACAGTGATATGGCACCCAAGCAGCAATATTTCTGTAACAAGTAACCTTGCATAGCATGCTTTCCATCACATATGTTTTCTTGCTGAAGGAAATAATGTTTGACATAATATGTTGATGAGTGTCCAAGCCCCTTTACAGAAAATGAAGTGTTCTGTTGCAAACTAAATCAAAACTGAAATGTCATATGTAACATTTAAAAACTATAAATTCACTTACAGAATGCAGGAATTAAGCTGTAATATATGGATTTAGGTAGCATAAACTATTATATATGCTAGACTGCCAATTGCTGAGAGATGGGACACAGGAAATAGGAGAAGTTAACTCCTCAAACAGGCTGGCAACCAGTGGAGTGCCCCTGGGTTCTGGGCTGGGACCTCTCCTGTTTGACATCTACGAAAACAGAAGTGCACTCGAGTCACCAAGAATGGAGATACATTCAAAAATATTTAATGATACACAAGCTAAAATGCTTTTGCTTACTGTTTCATTAGGTGTAAAATCAATTAATAGAAAGAGGTTACATTCATTTATAACCTAAAAAGATCACATCACATCTTATAAAATTACTCATTGATCAATTAAATAATTCATTAGTCAATTAAATAAAGCAATTGAAAACCTTCTCCTTAAATTACCTGAAGACAAAAGGCGTAAGTCTTGTTCACATGCATTTTGAAACATTTGTATGTTATTATTCACGTGAATAAAAACTACTACACTTCTTAAAATGAGTATTAGCTTAGTATATTTTGTGCAATGTGAAGCCTGTATTATTTTTACAGAGGCAAGACAGATACAAAATTAAAAGAATGCATTGGTAATCATTTGTCAGACATCTGGAATGGTGTTCAGAGCAATGCATGCTATAAACATATTTCTAGTAAAGATTCTATGCATATTTTTAATTTATGGTGCTTGAGCTTGTTATACCAGATAACAGGGGAACACAACCTAAAATGAGAATGCGGAGTATAAATGGATTAATTTACTATATGATGATATTTTTCCAGGCTTGAATGAACATACTTCTTTGAAACCTGTCCTGAAAAAATACAGCCTTTGTTTTCGATTGTGTTAATGTTTTTTTGACTGGCATATACATCCCTTCCACCATTAAGATGGGTCCATGGCATAGCTCAGAGTAGGTTCAACCCAATTCACTTAAAACTGGCAAATATTCATGCCCATTTTGCAACATTAGTCAATATGACCAAATCACCTAAAGCCATATTTTACAGTGTAAAGTGGCTAGCCCTGCCACAGTGCGCAGTCTGCGACCCATGTTCTTCTATCTGCTCACCACAGTAGATATCCAAAGTGGTTGATTTATACAACTCTTATCCCTGTAGGTCACCATCTAGAATCTGTGCTGCTGCCCACAGTTCCATTCATGTGTGCGTTTGAGATAGAAACACACAGCATGTTTCACGGAGGTGGGAAGGAGCCCCACAGAGACACAGAGCAAATATGCACACTCCAAACGGTCATTGGCTGGTGGTCAGGATCAGACTTTGTACTTTATGCATGGAAGGCAAAGACCCTAACCATTATGCCAAGTGGTCTTTATTAAGAAGTGTCTTTACAGGATCACAAGAACCCATTCATCCAAAAAGCCAGTTTCTCTTTTGGAAAGAAGAGGATAATTTTCTGTAATTTATCTTACTCAGCAGCACCTTGAGGGTTTCTGTCCAATGTGATATATCAGCAATGTCAACAAGCCATCTGTTATGAGATGGTGACTCTCCAGTAGGTCATGCTATTACTTCAACAGGAGGTCTTAGTGGTTCAGTCGATATAGTGGATGCCTTTTACAGCATTTGTTAAGCTTAATGGAGATTCATTTGGTTTACTTTGGGCCAACATCACTTTTATTACAAGGGCTGTCATTTGGACTGTCTTTTGAATGTTTAGCTTGTTTACCAAAGTTCTGGTTAATGTAAGCTAGTCCTTGCAGGTGAATGATCTCTTAGTTTTTCCCTACTTGGATAAATGGGTTCTTGTGATCCTGTAAAGAGACTTCCTAGAAGCAACCCTTTCCTTGGTTCTTCATGACTGCAGGTCCTGGGGGAAGTCTTATTTTATTCCAGCACAGGAGATTTCTTTTATTGGGGTACAGTTGGAATCTTCACCATTAATCTTTCTTGTATGTGGGGGACTCACAAAAAGATGGCCCTGGCAGTCTGGATGAGTAAGAAAAAATGGATCAAGGTTTGCACCTTTTTTACCTGTTGGGCCTCACAGCAGCCACCAGCTTTAGAATTCCTTTCACCCTCCTGCAGATGAAAGTGCTTTACTAGACAGTGGAATGTCAGGTCACGCACATGTGGGTCTTCTAGCAGCATACATGTACCATCAGTCCCTGTAATGGTAAATCATTTCACTAACTGTAATCTTTTTGAGGAATTTCACTTCTTGTGGCCAAGTGTATCAAATATTCTGGTGCCTGAGGTTTCATAGACCATGAAAGAGAGCTCATTTGTGATCCTTCCTCATCCTATTCAGGTATCCCCCTCTCTTCTGGAAAGGGAAGGTTACATAAACCTGCCCAGGCTGATGGTGGTGCTACTTACTGTTCAGGCCCTTGAAAAGGAGATGAGATCCAAGCCCCTCCTACTCCATTTTAGAAACATGATATGGTTTGGTGCATGAAGAACAGGGTGGTGTGCATTTGTATACTTTCTGCCAAGAGCTAATGCAGATGTGGCAGGTTATGTATGCAGGGAGGGGTAGCTAGGCCTCAGACCATTATGACCTTAAGAGAACAAACTCATTAGGCCTGTCACTACTTCTAGTTACAGGGTCACAAACATCTCTAACCTGGTTACTAGTCAGTCTTTTTATGTGGGTGCCATCAGTCATAGATCACCAGCTTCATGTGCCAAGAAGAGGATGTGCCATGGAACCACAAGTCTGATTCTGGAAAAGCACTAAGCTGGTCTTTCAATCCTAACATTCCACTGTAACTTAAAATGCTTGGCAAGAGATGGGCATTAACAAAAATTGAAACATATGACTGTGAAATACAAACTAATGGACTTGCCAGAGATAATCAGAAAGTAGGAAACCACTCAACACTCATTGCTGTTCACTGGAGAGAAAAAAAACAGTACATTATTCTCACTACAGTGCAGTCTATTTCCCCATAAAATTACATCAGAGCTAGACACCTGACAGCGACAACATGGGCTCTAGGTGATTGTCACTGCTGAAGTTATGCCCCAACCCCATGTGAAAAATGGAAATAAGTGGTGATGGATGGAAGGACGGAGGCAAAAATCTTACATGTAACATGAAATCAATTAAATGTAGTAACCATATGAAGCCACTAAGTCTGTAAATAGTAGTAACAACTTAAACTGATGCAGGGGCAATTAAAACTGCAAAAAAGGCTGAGATATTATGAAAAACATTTTTTCGTTTGGGGGTGTGGTTGTCATTTAACAATTATCAGAAAAGGGCAAGGTACACTTTTTATATATAATTAGCATTTGCTATTGACGTTTTGTGTTTTTATTTGTATTTATTGCTGACCTAATGTTTTACTGAATTTTATTTATTATTTATTTATTTAACGTTTGTTTACCAGGAAAGTCCGACTTGGAACAAAGCCAATTTTCAGCAGAGGCCCAGGGAGAAACACGCCAGACACATGTCTTTGAAACGTAAGAGGAAACTGTAGCACCGGGAGGAACCCCATACGAAAGCAGGGAGGACATGCAGACTCCACACAAAAGGCACTCCAGCCATGAATCTAACCATTTAACCTCTTGCTGTGAGGTGACAACACTACCACTGCACCGTCCGTTTCTGACATGCTTAGCTGTAATCTTAGAAGCAAATGATTAACCATGAGTTTCGATGGAGCACATATATATCTATATATATATATATATATATATATATATGTGCATTGTTATGTCACAGCAAGAAGTTAATTCTCTGGTTCATTTCTTAACAACTTCTGTGCAGAGTCTGCATGCTTTCTCTCCATGTTTTTTTTCTGAGTGGGCCAATTTCATCTCTTATTCAAAAGGTATGTGGTAGGTGGATTGACAACTTCTAAAATTGTCATTGGGGTGCGCGCGCATGTTCATAGGTTCATACTAGGCTATCTGCCCTAGGGCATTTATGAGCCTAGCCAGAATGTGTTTGGCTTTCGCCACCCATTTTAAATTTATTTTGCTATGCCCTTTTTCGAGGTTAGTATACTGTGCCTCTGTCTGACAGTGACACAGAAGTGATACCCGGGGTAAACCTATGATCTCCCATCCACTCATCAAGATTCCTCTTGAAGAGAGTCAATGAGGGACTCTGCCTAACCTGGACTGGGATTTTATTCAGAGTGAAGGGAGCCTCTGGGTTATGAATCTGTCCCTCCAGCATGTCCTATTTATTTCAGTGCTGAGGTTCAAGTCTCTCGAGCACATAGCTCGATGGGATTTGGATTTTCTGAGGTGCAGCATGTCCATTAATTCTGGGTTGGACATGGCTTTATACGTCAGGCACAGATTGCCTCTGAACAGGCGGTATGCCACTGAGTAGAGCTGGAGTTTCTTTAACCGGGCAGCATATGGCATCTGTTTGAGCCCTTTGATCCTCTTGGTGAGGTACTTTTGGGGTCTTTCCAGTTGCCGCAGGTGTCTGGTAAGGTACATCCCAAAAGGGGCATTGTACTCAATTATGGGCCTGATGAGGGATGAGTAAAGAGGCACGATGACCTCCCTGATCTAGATGTGAATCCCTTCATGATTAGGTGGGCTATATAAAATGTTTTCTAACCACTTTGGCCACGTGGTTGTCAAATGAGAGATTGCTATCAACTTGGGTCCTCAGGTCCCTAATTACTTCTTCTGTACTTAATGGATTACCACCTATGTGGTAATTTGTGGGCACTTTGTTTTTGCCAAAGGGGATGACTATACACGTTTTGGCATTTAGCTTGAGGCCATGGCTCTGGCACCAGTTATCTGTTTCTATGAGGCCCTTTTGGAGGATGCTTGTGTTGGCTGGAGAGTCGATTATGGCGCCCAGTTTGCAGTCATCTGCGAACTTGGTCAGCCACAGTCCTTCTGTGTGTGTGTGTGTGTGTGTGTGTGTGTGTGTGTGTGTGTGTGTGTGTGTGTGTGTGTGTGCATTTGTGTATTTGGAAGAAAGGCCTAGCTATCTATTTCTGCTTCCACTATTGCCTAGTAAACTCTGTGGATGGAGAAGGCTGTCACAGGGTTGCTAAGAGTTGGCTGTGACTCATAAGCTTGGATCCTGAAAATATACACATCATACATAAACAACAAGCATTTAGTATTAGCACTGCAGTGTCATTGATTTCACTCAAAATGAACCCGAGGTGAGCCTGTAATTGGCCATTGGTTGATCAGTGTGCTACCCCTGTAAACCAATTTAAATAAGTAAAAAATTATATGGACCTGCATTAACACAACAGCAGGAAACTAGTATATTTGCACTAATGTTCTGGCAAATAGCATGGAGGATTAAAGTTCTGAGCTGTTAATGAGCTGCTTCCTGTAGTCAAGGGTGCAAGGCTTGATTTCTTCCACCTCCATTCGTACATGTGTGATGGTGAACGAGTTTCTTAAGACAGTGGTCCCAGGCCACCCCTGAAAAGGGCAACTTATGTCTAATGGGCTTACTTGGATAATAAATGTATAAAACAGAAAAAATGCTCCCAGCTACAATACATGAATGTTATTTCCAGTGCAGAAATTAACTCCATGTCACAAGTGTGATACAGGATACTGCAAGTCCTGATACACGGAAAAATAAACTGTGATTCAGATATTAAACAGCAAAGGCCAAAACACTCTTTAAAGTCTTTTGAAGAGAGCTTGCCCATCTCCCCCTCACACTACTGTTGCTTATACGCACTAACTGTGAGATCATTTTACATAAGAGAGGGGAATCTGTTCTGCTGTTTTGAAGATTACAGTTATAGTCAATGTAATTTCAACAAAGTATCAGCAGAACTACAGCTGAGGGCAGCATGCCACACCATAAAGTAATACTGACATAGTCAAATCGTTATTGTATCACATTCAGAGGTACTCCAACATGAAGGGTGAATCTCCTTGTAGTCACTTGCCATATTTGCAATGACCACCGTGGAGTGGTTGCAGCAAAAAATAACCCATAAAATGTGTGTCCAAAGCCTCACCACTCAGGCAAGAGACAACTTGAGGTTTACTTTGTAACTTAACTTACAAGAACAAATATACAAGCTGACAAAATAAGCAGTATCACCATTACAGTCATGCATACCACGAGACATCTGTAGACAGTCATAGACACACAATATTGAAAGAAAAAATGAATTTAAAGCACTAAAATGAAAGCTGTCAACACTATGAGCTGAAGTCAGCACATGAGAACCAGCAATCTTAAAAAAGTGAAGAAGAAACTTTTGTGGAGTCCTTCATGATGTACACACACTTTTTTTGTTGTGAAAGTATTACGGTTGGTCCCCAGAGAGTAAAATACTTGGGTGGAAACAAACTACAGTATTCAGCCATTGCTATTATCCACGCACAGAACACTTGTCCCCTGATATATTCATCAAGCTGCCTAAAACCATTCCACTGCTTTAGAATCCAGACTAGTACTAAAATGTGACCATTGGCTGATTCAAAGTTTATAATACTGTAACATAGACACATGGTTGATATAACTGCAGAAGTTGAAAAGTTCAGTATGCATTATGAATATGCCTTATAAAAAGCACTGTTGTCTTATCTGGTAATGCTGATACGTAGGGATGCAGAGGGGTATGTCTAGAATGTGGCATCACTCCATAGAATAGTTATGTCCAAATAGGCAGCACTGTGCTCTGGTGTTAAATGCATATTCAAGCATAGTATTAAAGTTACACAGTTAAAAGTGTTCACCTAGTGATTCATAAAATGGAATTCTGTTACTTGTTAAAGTCACAGATCAAGGGAATTATATCAGCACCATAGTCCAGATCATATAGACAATTGGTATAGAAGTACATCTATATATGTCTGTAATGCTAATGTCTTTAACTGTCATTGCACAGTATAAGACACACTGGAAACAGATTATGCACATGGATATGACCCAATCATTAACATCTTCTTCCTGGTTCATTCCAGTACATCCGTCTTGAGGAGGCAGAATGGTGCAGATTCTGGTCCATTCATAAATTGATACAAAAGGTATACATGTGTTGTGTAACTACAGAGCAAGGTGTATGCATAACATCTTATAGAGAATACATACAATGATTCATCCATTTGATACACATATGTTTGCTATTCACAACACATGGCAGTGGGCCTCGAGTCCTGTACATTGTAGCAATATTTGTCAATTAGAAAGCAATCAGTCAGCCAAGGCTATAACCAATACATGTGATGCATGCCAATGTGGATACATGTATGGCTGAATGACAGAAGAGCACACGTTAGATGGAAACTCTGTATCTATGTTTGACCAAGTACCATGATCACATTAGATATTTCAGTGTGGCATGGACTCTACAATGATTCTGTAAGGAGAATGTATAACTTTTTTGGCCATATTGCTGTGTACTCTCTGTGTACAGGCCATTAATATGGTGCCTAACAGTTGGTAATTAACATAGAAACAAATGCTTTACACTAACAGTTTTGGCTCAAAGCATTAAGAATACACAGTAGTAATGACCGCCATCATGCAGTGCTGCCGGGTTTGTTTTCTTTAGTCTTTCAGTCGCCAGCTGAATATTGCATGGCTCCAAGTCATTTAAGCAGAAAACTGCTCCGAAAATGCCACTGAGATGACAATATTTTGTCTAGCAAGTCATACTTGGTTAGGAGGTAAAAAAAGATTCTTCTTATCTTATGACATTCCTTCCTGCTCAGGATGATTTTGGAGACTTCAGATTTCATACAGAAAATGAGGTTTCCAAAATCAGTTAATTTTTGAAAATGGAACGATATAGGTCATTTGTACTGGCCTGTTCTGCAGGCATTTGGTTTTCCTTCCCGATGAAGGATTAAATGACATCTTTGTGAATTCTGCATACAAGCAAATATAGGAAGTTCAGAGAAGAATTTGAAAGAGGTGGTTCTTTGTCTTGAAAGTTGTGGCTGTTTGGGGCACAATGTCACCAACATCACAATTACTAGAGGTCATTGCAGCACTACTGAGACAGAAATTTCCCCAGGTGTGACTACTATTAAGACGGCTGTTTACTATTAAACACAGCACATTTTACACTTTGGGATGTTCACTGAAAAGCCAATCAGTAAATACAAAATGAAAACTCCAGCAAAGCTAGAACCTCCACTGAGTGACCTCCCAAACCTCTTGTATCAGAGGGACATGTGATGTATGCAAATGACCCTTATGAACAGCAGGTGTTTCAGCTAATTGGTGATTCTGAATGCCCATGACTTGTTTCGTCATTTTAATGGACAATATCAGGCCAATAAAGCCAAACCCCACTAGCTGTGGATATGCATATTTTGGCCTTGTTATGGCCTTATCAGCACAGCACAAGCAGAGTGTTTGAATAAGCCTGGCCTGAAATTGTCCATTAAAATGATGAAAAAAGTCATGGGCATTCAGAATTGTCAATTAGCTGAAATGCCTGATGTTCATAAGGGCCATTTGCATATATCCCATGATACATCATGTATCTCTGATACAAGAGGTTTGGGAGGTCACTCAGTGGAGGTTCTAGCTTTAGTGGAGTTTTCATTTTGTTTTTACACTTTGGGATGTTTGAAAAAACTGTCCCTTGGAAAAGCAGGCCTAGGCTCTTAACCCATTGACACTGAAAACAAATGCTTTCTCCTGTTAGGACTTTGTACTCTGTTACTTACTACACTCTCACTCTTTCTCTTCCCCTCATACAAACTCTTAAACACCAGTAGGTGTAAAGTGATTTGTTTATTCATTCCTTCTCTACTTACTTGCTTAAGTAGGTCCCATCAGGCACTTGTTTAATCCAGTGTAAGGCCATGGGGGAAACTAGAGCCTATTCTGGCACTGTGTGAGTACAGAACAGAAACCTGTCCCTGATGAGTGCCAACCTACTGCAAGAAGCACGCACACACATTCATACATGATAATCATATGCCATTTAATCAACATGTGATTAATCACAGCTAAAACATCTAATCTCACAAAACATTGGATACTCAAACCAGTGACAATCCAAATGTCACACAATACTGTAAACAGCCGTCTTGATGTGGAGGCAAGCTCTTACACCCCTGATTACTGTATATAAACATTCTAAGGTCACACAGACTCAAACAAATAGAACAAAAGTGGACAACAAACATAAAATTAATCTGTCTTTTGTCAAAGTCTGTAAACCAGTACTAAAGAACACAGTAAATAGCCTAGGCATTTCTGATGCTATGAAGTGCCAAACACATAAAGCTAGCAATCTTTCTGCAATAGCAATCTGAGATTCAATGTACCTGTAAGTGACAAAGTGAAGGTTTTCTAGAGCAAAAAAACATGGACTAATTGGATGGGGGAACTGTTGCACCTAGTGAAAAGCCCCAGTTTACAACCAAACTAGGTATTGTTCTTTTCAACATAACAAATTTATGTAACTTCACTGATATCAAGGGTATCAGAACTTGTCAGAGATTTGGGATGCATGGCTAGGCTTAAAAATGCCCTTGTATTCGTTAGCCTAGTAAACACCTATCAACCTATGAACTTAAGTTTTTCAGGTTACAGTTAATTGAATTATCACTTATTTTTCTGATGTATGCTTCAGCTGTATTTTTGCCTTTTTAAAATTTAAGTTGTTGTAAGTTAATGTATTTTAATGTACATCTGTCATTATGTTTAACTGGCTACTTTTTTCTTTAAGTTGGTGACTGTAAACTCTCTGATGTAGGTCACAGCATATGTGATTCTCTGACATCAGTGTAGATAATTTTTTACCTTTCCAGCCTTCCACATTTGCAAGGGGCCAATTGACTGTCATATTTATGCTTCACTGTTATGACAGTATGAGAACTTAGCACCATCCTGAACAGTGCTACCATCTTGAGCATTCCCAAGTCTTGGTTTAGAGAACAGGGGACCATGTCATTACTTGTCCAGCCCCCAAATGAGCAGTGAGTAGCAGTCTGTTGCACTGAACTCCAGCCTTCACTGACATTATGCAGGAAGTGACACCTACATCTCTGTCTTTCTACAAGAACAGAAGAAATGGAGGAGCTGCTGGGCAGTTAACCCTTCCTGCATGAAGAGCTCTCTGATATCTCAGTTTTGTTTTCAAATTCATGTTGTGGAGCCATGATGAAAGTCAAATCTTACACCATTAGGCCAACACTGCCTGAGCAACTACTGTTTTTTTTTTCAGTTGTAAGTTTGTTAATAACCCATGCTCACTCATTTATTAATTTATTTGAGTTAGTCGGGAATATTTGGACATATGTTGTGGAGCCATGATGAAAGTCAAATCTTACACCATTAGGCCAACACTGCCTGAGCAACTACTGTTTTTTTTCAGTTGTAAGTTTGTTAATAACCCATGCTCACTCATTTATTTATTTATTTGAGTTAGTCAGGAATATTTGGACATATTTTGATTACTTCATTATTTTTATACACGTTCCTTCGGATAAAAGGACCACTGTAATCAAGAACTGAAGAAACCCCTTATTATCATGCTTTGACCTTCTGTTCAGTAGTATTGTCTCTGCATCATTCTAAGCGGTTAGCATTATTTTTTGTGTGTTATGCCTCTGAATAGCCTTATCTAGGCTACCATAGTGAAACAGTTTTATTTTCCTGCTAGCACTCATGGTCAACAGTACATTATGTGTCCCTACAATATGACATATTATTGTAATTTTTACATTAGGGTCTTCTGTCCTTTCACTTTCAATTATATTGCCTTATGAGACTCTCTTGAAAGAAAAAGTTTTTTTTTTCAGTGAGTGCCCTGGATTTATGTTCTTTGTCATCGCTAAACAGAGTGGTGGCTGCGGTGGTGCAGTAGTTAGCACTGTTGCCTCACAGCAAGAGGTTCTCTGGTTAGATTCTCAGCTGATGCGCCTTCTGTGTGGAGTCTGCATGTCCTCCCTGTGGTCGCATGGGTTTGTTCCAGTTTCCTCCCACACTCCAAAGACATGCAGCAGGTGGATTGGACACTCTATATTGACCCTAGGAGTGAGTGTGTGTGCGAGTGATTGATATGGATGAACTACTGTGGTAGGGCTAGCCACCCAGCAGTGTAAACCTTGGCTCGGGATGATTGTCACTGTTGAAGTGACACTCCGACCACGTGTAAAAAAATGGGAAAAGGGATTGAGGATGGATGGATATAGTGCTAAACAGAATACTGTGGTGGACCCTTTCTGTTTCAAATGCTGAAACAGCTGAATGTGTTTATTTTATGAAAATCTATCACCAGTTTCCTTTCCACTCAATGTGCCTCTCATATGCGAGTACAAGATCACACTACTTGAGATTTTTTGTTACTTGATGCAGACAAATATTTAAGAAAGACTGCATTTCCCACCACTTTCCAGTGACTTGCTTGGTTCTTCTTGGTGCTAGTGAGAAGAAAGAAGGTAAGACTAGAAATGGTTCACTATGTGGGCTTTTCCTGGGCCTAAATTAAATGGAAGGGGACAAATTACTTTGTATCCAGTGAGATAAAAAAAATGAGGTTAAATTTTCATGCAAATCTATCACAGTATCCACCAAGAATAGGCTAAAAAACATAGCTGAATAAATGGTTAAATTGTGCTTTATTTTATTTATATACAGCAATATAGGGATAATTTTATAGGGAAGAAAACACATTCTTGGAAGATGAAAAGATGTGTTTAGCGTGTACTTGTCTTTTAATCCAGCTGTGTCCACATTGTCATTATTGATGATTTCATCACATTTGGTAGTATTTACTGTTTTAATTATACTACATCTGTCAGAATTTCCACATAATCACATATTTCATTGGGTATGTAAAAAAAAATCTCTGTGGCTTCAAAGCTGACTCTTTTAGTATTTCCAGCTCCACCAGGCTGAATAAGGACACAGCAATATACTCATCTGCAGTTCAACTGTAACAAAACTAAAAAGAACAGAACAAACCTGTAAAAAATATATCAAGCTTCCTTATAAGAGCTAAAGATGTAGGACTGTAATTCTAAAACTGCATTTAGATGATACGTTAAGGAGAGGCTGGTAAAAAAGAGATCTAAAAGTACAGAAGAACATTTTTTTTCAAGTTATAAATTAAATACCAATAAATAAATAAAGATAGGATACTTACCATTAATAAGTATGTTAACTACAGAACGGTGTTCGGATGCTTTACCCAACAAATCTAAAGAATCTTTGAAAGGAATGTACATAAAGTGTGACATTTCACAATGTCTGTGGGAATCAACTAATTGTACCAAGAATAGAAGCATTAGGATGAATGAAGTCTATTCCACATTAGCAGACCGAATGCAGAACAAAGAAAAGTAGATGCTATAGAATGCCTATCATACATTCTGCCATTTGCTGAAACCAAATTTAGTAAAAGAAAATGATAAATTATTGTGGCCCTTCAGTGTTTGCATTCTGAATGGGTTTACATTCAGAGAGAAGCAAGTCTGACTTATTAAAATTTGGAATAGAACAGTGGCATAAAATGTAGAGATAAAATGTATGTGACTTTTGTTTATTTATATTTATTGCACAGAAGTATTACACAGTGATTTCTTTGCCTCTGCACCGCGGCCATCTGAATTATACCTTAGAATTATCAATCTGGTTCAATTAGAACATTAAGTGAATAAAACCTGGAAATGGTATACCCATTTAGGCTGAAAAAACATCATAACTGTAACTGAAGCACTTTGTTTAAGAGATGATGGAATTTTCATTGGTTTTAGAGTACATTGTCAATGCAGGATATATGCTTCTATTTTGTGATGAAATATATTGTATGAAACACACAACTGCAAACAAGACAGTCTGACTTGCTTTGGGGTGGAGGTGATTTTGTTTACATGTTAGATGTGAAAACTTGGAGATAACACTGTCTTGTAAGGCAGGGTACTAAAGACGAACCTTTTGGCATGGAAGTTATAGGGAGGCTTTGCTTTCCAAAGGAAATCAATATCAGAATCTTTGTTTTCCACTGCCAGTGGAAAAATAAGGCATAGCAGGAGATGGCAAAAATGTAATAAGCACTTGGCAAAATCGGATGTAGTTAAGAACAGTTAGAAAAAGAGAAATAGCAACGGAGCAATAAAGGTTGTACCAGTAAATACAACAAAGGCATGGAGTTGGGTATCCAAACAGGAGCAGCAGAGAAGACCCATAAATTATTGGCAGGCTATGCAGAACTCCAATTGCTTGTGATGCTGTCACAGAACTATTGGATGATCGCAGTGCACTTACCTTTGTTGATGTTGTGAGGAAAGTCAACAGGAAAGTGATATAGGAATACTGAGAAAATTGTTTACATTACACACTTTTGAATAACAGATGCAGAAATGTATGCATTCACGCCTGACTACTGACTAGCCTACATGAAATAAACATCTGTAGACAGTCAAATCTTACTGACAAGGAACAATAATGTGCTACTATGGCCAAAACTGAAAAATAAAATATCTTGTCTTAATAGTACATGCAGTTATAGTGTCCCTGTAGTACTGTAAGTAATTTCAATTTTAAATTTTGTTTTAACTAAAAATGACTTGATTGATGCAGACATAATGCCATGTTTTTTTTTGCGGCTAAGCTGTCTCTTTCCCACAATGTTCTCAGTCCCTCACAAGATAAGATGTTAATGTCTTACACACTAATGCAGTTCTTTTCAGTGACTTAGAGAATGCCAGTGCTAAAAATGAATGCTTATTTCAGACTCTGAATATGGTGTCTATAACTGTATTTTAGTGATGCACTCTCTCATCCATGTTCTTTACCGTGATTTAAACACCTTGGTAAATTCCAGTTCTTTGTCTGCTAACACTGCTTCAATTAGATTTTTAAATGCTTGCCTGCAGGGACTCTTCTTCATTCATTCACTCTCACATGCTGTCATTGGTATCGGGTTTGGTTTCTTCTCATTTAAGCCACAGAGCTGTGAATCCCCAAAGTAGCAGTAGATTTATAGGTGGAAGGGATAGAAGACAGCTATAAATGACAGTGATGTCAGAAGTTGGTGAATCTTTAAGGAAAAAAAAAGATGTACAACTCCCTTGGGGGAAGTAACGAAGGGCTGTAAAGATTTTGGTTTGCAGGCTTTTACTGGAAAAAAATAATACAAGACAGATAATATGATACAAGAGCCAAGGAGAGAGCTTTGTAAAAAAAGTATTCTGGCAGTTAAAACATTGCCAGGGTGCTAAGGATGTTGAAAAGCATAATACCACCTCAAAACGAGAGGAAGGGATAATCTAGACATTATGACAGGGCGTGACTATGTTGCTGGAAAAGAATACTATCTGGGAAGACAAAGTGTTGTGTTTAGGGTGTAGTTGCTTTTTAAAGGTGGGATATAACTGCAGTATACCAAGAGCACTACTTTATAGGGTATGACAAGTGTCTTGTTTGCAAAATACAGCGCTGATCAGTATAATAAGATGCCTTGAATGGTTTAGGCTAATAGTAATGGAGTGAAAAAATAGAACTAAAAAGGATGAAAAACTCAATTTCTTCAACAGTGTATCAAATTTCACATGATAAAGCTGTAACTGTAAAATAATACTATTTTACATTATTGTTATAATTTTAGCAACTCATTTGCAATTTACACATAAATTATGTAAATAATTGTTTTTTTTTTCTTCATTTGGTATTACAACTGTAATAGCCTGAGACTGGGAGGAGAGAGACTAAGCTTACATACTGGAAGTATTAAATTTATGTACCATGTCATTTTGTAGCTATAGCATTTGTTCAATGCAAAGCTGCTTTCAGAGTTTAGCTATTAAATATGGGTGGCTTTCAAATAAGGTATTGATAATAGCTGTAGAACAGGAGATATGCTTTTGACTGCCAGGAGTATCATATACCTAAGGATGCCAGGCTTAGACTGATGTATGACTTGTGAGACAACAGCTTTGGAGATGATCATAAAAAAGATGTCCTGAAAAATAAACTTTATCCTGGTTCAACTGTAGCTATTTAAAGTTAAAGTGAAAGTTTTATGGTCAAATGACCAACATCACAAAAGCCAGAACTGTTTCTGTACTTGAGAAAGAGCATGGAGGTATGTGAAAGCTTGTGTGTTATTCAATACATATTAAGTGTGATTCTAGACCCTCTTGATTTTTGACAGTCAATCCTAACTGTTGCAGGTCTTCTGTCAGACAATCCAGCCATCTCTTTGCTGGATGCCCCCATTTCCTTTTGCCTTCTTCCTGTCTGTCCCAAATCTTCTTTACCAGATTGTCTTCTGCTTTCCTGCACATGTGCCTGAACCACATATGTGCCAAACCACCACAGTCTGTTCTCTTTGACCATCTTTGCAATTGGTGCTACTTGGGTTTCTGCTCTGATGTTCGAATTTCTTCATCTATTCCACAGTGCGCATCCTACCAGCCATCGCAGTCACTTCATCTCCATCATCTCTAGCTTCCTCAGCTGCTCTGTCTTCACTGCCCAGGTTTCCCCAACATACAGTAGTACTGGTCACACCACTACTTTGTACACCTTTACCTTTCAGCCTCTTTAGCATTCATCTGCCATACACTACACCTGATACTCTTCTGTGCCAGTTGGCTGCAGCCCCTCTATTTGTAGCTTTGACCTCATTATTCAGACTTCCTTTATCCTCAACCAGCCCTCTCAGATATTTGAAGTTGTTAACCTGTTTCACTATTTTCCCTTCTATCTCAATTCTCAGGTTCTTCTGATTTTCCCTATTTGATGCCATTACAGCTGCCTTATCTGTACTCAGTTTCATCCCATGTGTCATCAGTTTTGTATTCCATTCCCCTATCCTTTGTTGACATTCTTGCTTAGCATCTGCCTGTAATGCCACATCATCTACATACAGCAAATTTGTTGATATGTTCCCTATGACCTGTTTGCTAATGTAATCCATCACCAGTATGAACAGCAGTGGGCTCAATCCTGAACATTGATGACCACCCACTCCCACTGAGAACCGCTCTCTGAGTTCAAACACTGATTGCTCTTGTGTCATTGGGCCCTTTTACATAGCTTGCACTAATTCTACCTGTGTTTTGGGACTGTCAACCATCAGAGGACTGCCCAAATCAGCTTTCTTGGGACCTTGTTGTATGCTTTCGTCAAGTCTAGGACTGCACAACTGGACTCTTTCCTCGTCTCTAGCTTCTTTTTAACTATTTGTCTCATTGCAAACATCGGAACAATTGTGCTGCATCCTGATCTGAATCCAAACTGCTCATCTCCCATCTTGACTACTCTGTATATTCATTTATCAGTCACGCTCTGCAGAACTTTCATGCAGTGTGACAGGAGTCTGATACCTCTTTACTGCCCACAGTTGTGAAATGTCCCCTTTGTTCTTGTACTAGTATGTTTATCCTCCAGGCATCAAGGATATGCCATTATCTCTATAATGCTATCAGTACTCTGAGGAGATATTTCTTCTCCCCTGACTTACCCATCATCTTGATAATATTTGCCGTGACTTCATCTGAACTTGGTGATTTCCTTGACTTAATTTTCCTTAGTGCTGTTCTTACTTTTTCTAAGGTGGGTTTCTTTTATTCTTTCATTGTAAAGTATGTTTGGGGTAGTACAGCTGCTGTGTTGTTTTCTGTTTAGAAGCTGCTGGAACTGTTCCTTCTATGTGCCTTTAAAGTCCTGTGGACTGATGGACAGTTTGTTGCTGGCATCCCTTATGAACAGTGTCTGATGACTATCTTCTTTATCTTTCCATCTTTACTTTGCAACTTGATGGAGTTTCTTTTTGCCTTCCACTGAGTCACTTTCAGAAATTGGTAGAGTGCCTTTCATGCCTTGTTCTTCACTATTGCAACTGCTCTCAGAGTGTTTTTTAGCCAAAATGTATTCTTTCTTATTCAGGTCTGTCTTTTCTATTTCTCACTTTTTTCCTGTATTCCTTTCTTTTGGTGATTTTCTGGAATTCTACATTCCACCTCCAGATTTCCTTATTTCCATACCTGGCTTGGCTTCATATCTGATCTACAGTCCTCACACATGCAGTTTTGAGGTGCTGCCATTCTTCTTCACCTCCATCCATATCCTCTTCTTCGTTGTGTGCTGGAGTCCTCAGTACTTCCTTGAACTCTTGTGCTTTTTCTCCAGTCAATTTTGAGGTCTTTAGCCTAGTCTCTGTCGACCTTAGAGCCTTCTAGGACCACTGCTTGCAGCTAGTTAACTGTGACAACCAGTGGTTTATACTGTCAGCTGTCTGTTTCACTGAGAATGACTTTGGAATTGCTGATTCTACCACAGTGTCCTATCCTTAGTAGGACGAAGTCTACCTAAGTTGCATGTTAGCCGCTCTTGTATGTGATTTTGGGCATATCTCTCTTGCTGAACCATGCGTTGGCCACCATCAATCCATTTGCCAGACAGAAGTCTAGCATTGCCTGTCCTTCTTTATTTCTGTTGCCACATCCATGTGGACCCAGACAGTTCTCATATCCTGTTATGTCTGTCCACATATGTGCATTCCGCTCCCCCATTATAAACACCAACTCATGCTATTCGGATTTAGTGTGATTTCTAAGGGTAATCACTTTCTGAGCTTTAAGAGAAGACAGTGAGGTTGGTTGCTGGAAAAAGTAATGAAGTGGGGAACTACCAATGTGGTCAGCCCATTGCACATTCTCCTTCCAGACCTCTAAAGCTGAAATGCAAGTGACCACCCCCCCCCCAACACTACCCAAATGACACATAGCCCACAAAATCAATGTACCCAACACACTAGTCATAGGTGACTCCATAGTCAGGCACACTGATGTCCCACTCACCAGGCCAAACAAGGAGAAAGTTACTGTCAGCTGCCTGTCGGGTGCCAGGATCCGCCACATAACACAAGCAATCAAGTAACTCCACAACATGTACAAATATGACTCTGTCATTGTCCATGTTGATGTGAATGACCTGAGATGTACCTCCCTGGACTACATGAAAAGAGACATGGAGGAGCTCTCGGATCATGTAGCCCAGGCAAGTATGACCCTAGTTCTGAGTAGCATCCTGCCATCACCCAGAATTATACCACAATACAAGGACAAAATGATTGACTTCAACAATTGGCTAAGCTTCTGTTGTCATTCTATGGAGATCCAGTGTCTGTCTGCCTGGGACGACATGACCGACAGACTACGATGCTTTGCCAGAGATGGCCTGCACCTGTCGCCCCTGGGACTTTGGATACTGGCTAAGGCTCTTGCCACCCCTATAGTGTCTTTTTTAGGCAAGGTTCAAATGACAAACTCACCACTGTAGCAGGTATAAGCAAGCAAAATCTGAGGGTAATGCTACTCAGTGCTAGAAGTCTAAACTTCAAAATGCACTCACTCAAGGCACTGGAGAACATCGACATCTGTGCAGTGATGGAGACCTGGTTCAAGGCTCCAGAGAGCACCCTGGATTACCAGGCTATAACTCATACCACACCTTTTGGCCATGTAACCTGGACCAAAACACTAAAGAAGGAGGTATGTCCATATTCATTAAGGATATCTTAACCTAAATTAACCAAATCTTAACCTAATCTTAATTATCATTAAGGATAACCTTCTTCCTCTTAGCTCACCCCCACCCCTTTCATCCATTTCACTGTTGATAATTTGCTGTATGTTATGGTATTTAGCCCCTTCTCAATAGTCATAGCCTTCAGTCCCTCCTCCTCAATACTTCTCCTTTACTAAACACCAAACAGAGGTGCAAAATCTCCAGCTGCTTTTATATTTAGCTACCTTGTGTGCAGCAAACAATGAACAAAGGGGAATACAAATATAAAAGAGAATAAAATCTGCCATTGCAGACTAGTAAACAGCATAAAACTTCCACCTGTGGAGTATTTCTACACATATTTTTTCTTGGAGAAACCTTCCAGTCCTTGAACAAGGGTGCCTGTATGTTTACCTTATTTCCTTGGCTGTCCTTGATAATTAGCTAGGTTTAGCAGAGTCCCTTGGATTCTACCCTGCTATTTTAAATTCCAATTGAAGGCCCCCCCCCCCCCCAAGTGACTGCTCAGGTACAACACACCAATGGTTTTAAAAACCCTGGATGCCATATTTGCTCTAATTGCAGCTGAAAGCCGTCCAGGTGTAGCATCTCTAGTAAGTGTCCCTGGACTAGTTGATAGTTTTTTTTTAGCTAAGTTCTATCTGGAAAGTGTAGCCCCACTCCGTTCGCTCCACTTACTTTGCTCACCTGCCAACCCCATTCCCACCTACCCACCCCCCCATATACCTATCCATAGAACCACACCCCTTCACTTCCTCCCTAATCCCCCAACCCCACTACTTCCTGTTCTCATACTACCTCCCTTCTTTGCTCCTCCCCACACTTACCTACTATCCACTATCAAAGGCTACTATACCTTACTCCCACCCCTTCCTCTCATCCTCTGTTCAACATCCCATAAAGTGACATGTCTCTTAGAACTTATCTTCACTACTCCTTATACTCTATCACCTCACCTCCTATTACTCACAATTACCTACTCCCTATTTCCATCCCTCAAACACCACTCTTAACTCAAGTACTACACCACAACCCTATCTACTAATTTGTCCCTCCAGCCTTCCCTTACCACTCCCATTCCTAAAATAAAAATATCACCCCCTCCCCTTTAAAACAAAAAAAGAAAATCTACTTACTCAAATTAAAACCCCATTACAAACCTCTACTTCTATCTGGTGACATTCATCCTAACCCAGGCCCTACAGACACTACCCTGAACAATAACATCCCTGTAAATAAACCTGCCAACCCCTCCAACCCACAAAAACAAGTACAATTCTGCTCTAACAATGTCTGGAGCCTTGTAAATAAAGTTCAAGAACTCCATGCTTGGATAGCTAACTATACTCCTGACATAGTTAACTTAACTGAAACCTGGTTATAACCACACCATCTAGACAGTGAAATCATCCCTCCTGGCTATAATATCCTTAGATTAGATCGACCTAAAAGAAAAGGAGGAGCAGTCTCCATACTCTACTCCAATTGTCTCTCCCAAATCAGTCTCACATTAGACTTACCCTCCTTCTCACCAGCTGAACTCCTACTGACCAACTTCAAACTTAACAGTTTCAACACCATAACTGTCGCAGCAATCTATATTTCTCCTGGTGATAATATTAACATACTTGAGAACATCCTATCTCACCACTCACATACCATCCACAATGAAATAATTATACTGGGAGATGTAAATATTGATTGGCTTACAATACAAGCTCCCAACACTACTTCCTGTATAAACCTACATGGGTTTGAGCAGTTAATCACAACCCCAACCTACATTAATAAATCTCACCTACCTAGCTCTCTTCTTGACTGGATATTGGACCCCCACCCTCAAAACTGTCATAACTCTCAAACCCTTCCAAATGCCCTCAGCGACCTCTGCCCTATAACAGTTACCAGACATACTCCCCACCTTACCAAACCTAACAAATTTATTACCGCCTGCTCACTTTCTCATTTCTGTCCTAACTCCTTTATTCAACAACTGTCCAAAATTAACTGGTCTTGCCTCACCACTCTTCCTATAGATGAAGCTGTCCACTTCCTCAATACTACATTCCTAAACATTCTTAACTCCCTTGCTCCTCTTCACACAATTAGAATCAAATCTAATACTGCTCCCTGGCTCACTTAATCTACCAGAATCCTCATGAAAGACCGGGATAGTATTTGGAAAATGTGGACTAAAACTAGGACCCCTTCTCTTCTTCAGAAATATAAAGAACTCAGAAATAAAATAAAAAAAAACATTCATTATGACAAAAACTTCTTTGCCAATCCTCCCTCTAGTCTTAAATCAGATCCACCGAAATTCTGGAGCTCTATTAAACAGACTCTTCATCCAGGAAACCCTTCCTCTCCTAACCCATGTCCCAATGCAACACATGAAAACATAGCCAACAAATTTAACAATCATTTTATAAACTCAATAATCTCCATAATAAATTATCCCCCCCCCCAGAAACAACACTAGCACCCCCACAAACTATATACCTCTTCCAAATCCTCCTAACTCCTTCTCTCTAAAAGCAGTATCAACTAACTATGTAAAGTCATTACTCTCTAAACTTAAACCTTGCTCTCCATCTATTGACAAGCTACCCTCTTACTTCCTGCAGATTGCCTCTGAACCTCTTGCCTATCCTGTATCAATCTTAATCAACCGATCCATTTCTGAATCCTATGCCCCCACTGTATGGAAGAATTTCTTTACTCTACCCATTCACAAAGGGGGCAACTCCTCAGACATATCCAACTTCAGACCGATTGCCATACTCTTTCCACTCTCAAAAATCCTAGAGAAATGCATTCACAAGCAGGTAATGCATTACCTTCACCAGGAAAACCTTCTCACACCCACACAGAATGGTTTCCATCCCAAGCATAGTACAACTACTGAACTCATATCATTCATCAACATAGTCTCCCTAGCTCGTGATAACAATAAACTTGTCTCATGCCTATTCCTTGACCTTTCTAAAGCTTTTGACACTGTCTCTCACCCACTCCTCCTAGATAAACTCAATAACTTACATTTCTCTCCCCCTACTATCTCCTGGTTCTCCAGCTATCTCTCAACCTGCCAGCAATCAGTTAAATGGCTCTCTGCACTATCCTCCCCTATCACTGTACAAAAGGGAATCTCCAAGGGCCCATATTTGGACCACTACTCTAATATTTTCACCAACTTGCAATACTCCTATTGTCCCCAGTCATCTCTTGTGCAATATGCTGAGGACTCAACTGTTATAACCATTGCTGACAACCCAACTGACCTCCACTCAACTACCCAGGCATCCTTCCACACCATTGAGACTTGGCTTAGTGATAACAAACTAATACTTAATCCAAAAAAAACTAAGCTCCTACTCTTCCTCCCTAAAAACATCACCACACTCAAAAGTACATTTACCATCTTATCCTGCAACAACACTATCATCTCAGCCGAATCTAGTACTAAATTGCTAGGTGTTACAATAGATGATCAGCTTAAGTTTGATCTCCATATTACTAACTCGGTAAAAAGAACTCATCAGAAACTTGGACACCTTTTCCGTAGCAAGAAATACTTAACTAACACTGCCCGAATAACTCTCTCCCAGGCTTTATTACTCCCAACACTCCTGTACAGCTGCCACATATTCACAAACCTAAATTCTACACTTATTTCCAAGCTTGAAACTACCTATAATAAGATCACCAGATTTGCAGCTAACCAAACCTACAAGTCACACCAGTGCTTAGCACTGCAGCAACTAGACTGGCTAGAATTCCCTCAGCTGCTCCAACTATATCAACTACAAATCATCCACTCTATCCTCTATCTACTCTCCTTCTGCACCAGCCTCTCCACTATCATATCCAAATATTTCCCTGCTAGGATGCTGTGCAGCTCAAATCAAGAATTATTAGACATCTACAAACCCAAAACCAAAATAGGCTCCCTTCTCTATAACTATAACCCAGCTATATCCTAGAATCAACTCCCCTTGGAAATAAAATCCCTCCAGAATAGCAAAAGTTTCAAATTAGCCACAAGGAAATACCTAAAAACAAAATGGTCTTGCCACTGTAGCCAACCACCCTGAAACCACCATCATTTCTCCTATTTCACCACCTCACTCTTAATGCATCTCTAACACTATTCCCCTGTCTCTTCTGCCTCTTCCCTTCCTCTATCTCCAACCACTCTTAATTCTTACAGTCTCAAAACAACCTATCTGTCTAGTCTGTCTCCTATACTCTACATCCCCTGCATCTCCTACTAGCCATTCCTACTTTCCTTTCTTGTTTCCAAACTCCTATACAACTAGATCCTACCCCCGTTAAATAAGCATCTGCCTAACTATTAACTCATTTTGCTGTAAGCAGCTTAAATAATATTGTAACTAGTCACATTTTCTTCTGCTAATTGTTTAAAACCTTGTTTGTAACAACTCACATACTTGTCTGCCAGGTGTTAATAATCTGTATAATTAAATTGCCTGAGGAGCTTTTTTTCTCTCCAGGTCTCTGCTTGTAAGATCCTATAGCTGATTGTTACTACTATGTTACTAAAATTTAATAAATTGTTTTCTAGTCCAGAGGAGCTTTTCTCCCCGGTCTCTGCTGAAAATGAGCCAAAAACTCAGCCAGACTAACCTGGTTAACAAATGTAAAATAAATAAATAAAATAATCCACACCTCCAGGTTAGTTGCTCAACATAATGTATCCGAAATTATCCAAGTGCAACTAACACTGGGCAAGACTGCAATCCAGGTTGTAGCTTGTTACAGATCCCCCACCATGCCCCAGGATGCTCACTCACGTTTCTTGATATACTGGGTAATATTAAGGTACAGCCCAATACCCTAATAATCAGTGATTTCAACTACCCCACCATCAACTGGGAAAACTACTCATGTACTAACTCATTTGCTCAATGCTTTCTGGAATTCATAAATTCCAAAGCCCTGGATCAGCTTGTCCATACCCCCACCAGGGGCAGCAATATCCTGGACCTGGTCATTACCAATATGAGCAACCGATGTTCCACACCAGATGTCAACTCCTCGCTGGTCAGATGCGACCACAAGCTAATTAGCCTAGACATCAAAATCCTGCCCCCCCCCACCATTAAGGAAACCACTGTAAAAAACTTCTCCAAAGCCAACTTCATGCTTCTTAAAACAGAAGTGGCAAGCTTCACGACACCCATACAGACGGCAAATAGAGGTATGACTGCTGAATCCTATACAAATGCACTGTATAAGCACATACACAAGTGCATGGATCGTGCCATCCCCAACAGAACTAAGATGCTATCCTCCAAAAAAAGGAAGCCAATTTGGTGGTCCCCTGCCATAAACAAACTCTACAACAGAAGGAAGAAGCTGTTGCAAAAAAGAGTAAAATGCCCTGATTGCAGGAACTCCCTGGTCAGCCTCAGTAAGAAGCTGAGATCCCTCATAAAATCCTCCAAAGCAAGTTAAGAAAATAAAATCGCCACTGATTCTAAAGACAACCACAAAGCATTCTACAGCTATGTCTAGAATCTCAATGGCAGCACTCAGATCTGCTCTGAGCTACAGCACAATGGCATTAGTTATACATAACCAATTGATATTGCCAACATCCTGGCAGATAGGTTCAGTGCAAACTTCACCCCCTCTCACCCCCCAAAGGGCCCATCACTATACCAGAAGAATGCAAAGCTCCTGTAATCATGGCTGCACAAGTAAAGACTGCAGTCTCCAAAGCCAAGAACACAGCATCCATGGGACCTGACAACATCCCAGGCTGCGTTCTGCATGAACTACAGAACGAACTGGTACCCCACCTAAGTACCATGTTCAATCATAGTCTCACTTCAGGCTTTGTGCCTATAAATGGCGCACAGCGACGGTTATCCCACTCCACAAAGGAGGCACCACCATGGACCCCGGGAACTACATCCCCATTAGCTTGATGAGCCTGGTCTACAAAGCCATGGAACATATCATCTTGGAGCTTATAAACAAGGACATAGGTAACCTCCAAACTCTTGACCCCACTCAGTTTGGGTTTGTAAAAGGAAGGTCATGCCTCCTAAACCTGATTGACTTCTTTGAAGCAATCACCAGAGCCATGGATGAGGGGTAAGGTGGTGCACACAGCCTATCTTGACCTCGCCAAGGCTTTTGACACCATCCCCCACTCTGGAATTATAGATAAACTCACTACACTAGGCATAAATCCCTATGTCACAAAATGGGTGGCCAACTGGCTCACTGACAGAACCCACACAGTGAAAGTAGCTGACTCCAAATCCAACTTCAGACCAGTAACAAGTGGAGTACCACAGGGCTCAGTCCTGGGTCCTCT